>NC_088368.1:41674443-41694443 GCF_034508935.2 Berghia stephanieae | reverse complement strand
TGATTGAGTTGATCGTCATAACATAGACGTGTGAGCACAATGAGAAGCTGCTGCCGACGGGTCGATCGTGTGGGCAAATCCCGACGCTTTGCCCTACGTATAAATGGCCCATTACTTGTTCCTAATATTCACAAGTCGACTCCCCTCCCTCCCCCCCCCCCTCCACCCCCCTCCACTCCACTCCACTCCAAACCAACGTATCCCATGGAAATCAAAAGTAAAAAGTACATAGCTTGAAAAACGATAGAATATTTTTTGCATAAATCAGACCCATTTCCAATAATATTTCAAAGACTGTCGGGATAATGTTTGGACCCAATTCAAGACCAAGGCAAGTAGTAAAGGTAAAAGAATCAAGTGTTTGCCAAACCAGTCAGCTGTCGTACTTCAGAAAGTATTATATTATAAGTGACCATTTGGCTCAAAACGGTATTATGTCGGAAGGAACTAGATACTTAACAGCCGAATTTAAGGTTAAAACTGTTCAAAAATATAAATCGTTGGCATTAGCACCGTAAAATATAGTATCCGTTCTCTTAAATAAAACATATAAACTCAACACAAGTCTGATATGTCTGGCTATAAATTCAATTTCCAACATCTTAACCATCCCGACTTAATACCGTTTTGAGGCGAACGGTCACATATCCGTCAATGCATGACACAATCAGTCGGAAGGTGAACATTTTGGATTTGTATTTTTAAAAAAGTTATGAAAGAATATGATCCCCAAAGCTTTTTAATCTTTATTTGAAGTAAATCAGGTGATATTTATTTCATGAAGTTATAGTCAGATGTATAGGAAATATATCCAGCAACTTTTCTCGAAATTTCATATTTTTTCAACTAGACAAGCTGTAAAAAATGTTACGTTTTAGAAGTGAAATTAAGCTTTGATATTTCTCGAAGATGTGCAAAAAGGGTTGATTTAATCATTTATGACAAAAGCTCATTTTTGATAAAAATTGGCTTGCTAACTAAACTTGGCAATGTCTCGGTTCAAACTTTTTCACCATCCGACTGATTTTGTCACTTATGAATTTGGCCAGAATTTGGCCTTGGATTTGAGAGTTGTTGCCAAGATGAGTGTCATTTAAATCGATCGATATTTCAAGGGCAAGTTTTCTGGCCAAAATTTTAAATTTTAAATGGGCGTCTTTCTGGAATGCGGCAATTAATTGGTTAACATAAACAACTTGATCTTTCTCAGTCTCCTCCCCCCCCCCCCCCCCCCCCCGCCCCGAATTCTCCCGTCGTGATTTGACTGCATTATATAAATATAATGAAAAATAGAGTCTCTCTCACTCTCTCTTTCTCTCTCTCTCTCTCTCTCTCTCGTCATTATATTATTCGTGTTTTGTTTGTAACTGAAGAAGGTCAAAGGCCGAAACGCTGTTAGCTTTGTATTGTCTCCTTTTCTAGGACTCCCATTTACTGACTTTATATTTTTTCTCTATGTAAACTCCATTAACGATCCATTCGACAGTGGAGAAATCATCAATAGTCTAGTTTGCTGACGACACAAATCTAATATATATTTGACCCCCCGTCTCAAAACGGTATTATGTCGGAATGGACCAGATGTTAAAAATTCAAATTATAGTTAAACTGGTCAAAACTATGAAACGTTTGTATTTAGCACAGTAAATTGTGATATTCCTTCTCCTCTATAAATCATATACATTCAACTTAAGCATGCTATTTCTGGCTACAAATTCCATTTTTAGCATCTTAATCATCCCGACTTAATACCGTTTTGAGACGAGGGGTCACATATTACCATAACCAAGGAGAATATGAACATAATATTGCAAGACGATCTTGAGAGGCTTCAATTTTGTCCCTTCTATAGATAGTTTAAAGTTGACGCCACTCCGGTTTTTGTTCTTGTTTTTTGCCGTCCGAGTTTATGAGTAATTCTCACTAAACTGTATTAACCTGACTATAAACGGTCATGGTTTTACAAAGTGTTGTGTGATGATTCGTTATACTTCCGGATGGCAATGTTGTGAGCTTCTTAGCCGAGCGTTATACTATCTATAATCTTGAAAAATAAATAGTCAAAAGAGGAGAGAGAGAGAGAGAGAGAGAGAGAGAGAGAGAGAGAGAGAGAGAGAGAGAGTTAATGTTTAAGTGATCCGACCTCACCTGAATATAAGACCATGGGCGTTTATTGAGAGTACGTAATTTATTATTGTGCAAATATTTGGTAAAGTGACGACCACACTAATCAAATAATTCGAATGAATAAATGGACAGTGACAGTTAACATCTGCTGGAGACATAGCCTACCTTGACGACGTGCCAAAACTCCTCGTAAAGGTCTGTCATATTTTTATCATTTCTATTATAACTACATAAATCTATAAACCTACATAAATCTAAAACTGACTGACTTAAGGCCTTTCGCTTCCTAATCGTCCTATCGGGACGCCTCGGCTGCATCTCTTATCATCTGTGTCATGTGCTTCCACAGTTCACGGTCTTTTGCTGTGGATGCTAAGTTATAAGGTCTTCCTTTGATTTTAATTCTTTGTTATTCTGAAGGCGTTTTAGGTCTTGATTGAGGAAAGTATAAATTGACGTGGGTGGTCTACCTTGATATGTATTGTGTCCGGATGGGGTGAAAATGTATTCATGGCTTTATTAGCTGGTATAAATCTATATGTCAAAGATATGTATGCTTACTTATTTTGGCGTCCCGGTAGCTCAGTTGGTCGAGCATTCGCAAATGTACCAAGATCGTTCCCTGTGTAGTCTAGATTTTTTTCTAACCCCCCCCCCTGTCCACCCAGCAGTAGATGGGTACCTGGGTCTGTTTTATCTGTCGGAAAGTACATTGCGCTTGTTATCCAAAGTGTAACAAGCAATTGTTATTGTCTAGTTCACGCTATAAAAATCGAGAAAAACTCCGGCTTCATGGTCTTATGGTTCTGAAGGACTACTGTAATTACTAACTTACTAACTAATTTTATTCTCGTGGCCTCTCTCGGGACATAGGGCTGCTATGTGCTCCACTGAGAGGCGCATAGTTGAGTCCTTGGAAATAACATCTTGACTCACATCGTATCCAGGAGTGTAGCAAAAAACTCAGAGGTCCTATTTCTCATCATTTTATTTTTAAATTAATTTTTATTCATTGATTGATTGATTGATTCATTGATTCATTCATTCATTCATTTCCAAGCTGTCTTCTCTCATGAGGAGGATGCGTCCTGGCCAGCTGAAACGGCGTAGTTGGTTGGTGACCGTAACGCCCTGCAATATTATGGTTCTTTTTAAGAATTTCAGTAGTGGTTACTTGGTCTAAGTAGTTTACATTGGTATCGTTGTTGGAATGCGTTGAGACGTGTTTTTGTTGTTGATGTTGTATTTGGTTTTGTCCCTTGCATACATTTGCCATGTTTCGCTTTCGTATCAAAGGACTGATAAACCTGTTGATTTAAAGATGTTGATTTTGGTTTTTAGTTGGGCAGTCCTTGATTTCATTACCTTACCGGAGTTCCGTCTCCCTACAGACGTTGAATGTCATGGAACGCCATTCTTCACACTCAAGGGCCATTACCGAGCAGTTTATTATCTTTTTGCCAGTTGTTGCCTATCCAGGACTTCCTTGGCCTGCCCCGTGCCTTTCTGCCAGCTAGTTTTCCATGGAGCACTGACTTTTGGATGGTGTTGTGTCACCGGATGTGTTCAGAATAAGTCAGTTTTCTCATGTTAACTTCTGCCAACACTTTTCTGGACCTTTGGCCTGCAAGAACCTGCATGTTTGATTTCTTTCTGATCCATGGTATTCTCAGAATTCTTCGGTATATCCACATCTCAAATGCATTGATTTCATTATGTTGTATAATTTTCCTGATGCTGCATTTGCTTTTCCAATTCTGGTTGTGATTTTTTTGCTTATACCCCTTTCACCTCTAATTTTACTTCCTAAACATGCAAAATCTTCAGTGTTTTTGATCTTGTTTTGTGCGGCTGTATGATATTGCTTTTGGGTCAGAAAGTCCTTGGTTCGAGCTTCGTTCGGCGCACAGCAAGTCTAGATGCTCTGCGGTCTCGGAATCTTGCCCACAATGGGTACTTGTGGGACAAGCTTAAAGTCCCCACTGATGAAGCGATGTTGCTTTAAGGCAGGTTATCGACCGAAGTCGATTCGCTGCAAACCAATGCCTCCGGTTGCTGGTACAGAAAACTGCAACTTCTCTCCCAGTTTCAAGGAGTCAACGTTCCCGCGCCCTCGAGGGATTGAATTCGTACAAACCGACTTCCACTTTGTATGCGCATCTCTGTCCGAAGTCAAGGAAGTCAAGTACAAGGGATGCCGGGACTTATTTTAGCTCGAAACTGGGGCACAGTCCATTGTGCGCTTGAGACGGGTTTTGCCACATCCCCTTTCCATTTTTAAAAGCCAGTCAGGTGTAATCGTCTCCCGCAGGACATTTGTGTTTGTGTGTGTGTGTGTGGGGGGGGGGGGGGGGTTGGATTGAAGATGGGCCCGATAGGTAAGGCTGCAGTCCAGCGTAACCCCCAGGGGTCCTCACCTTACATTGAGTAACGAGTACCCAGTCGTCCACGTATCCCAGTCTCAGGGAGGAAGTGTTTGGCATGTCGCTAAAGTAGACATTAAACAACACTGGAACAAGAACAGATCCCTCAGGGTCTTCTCAGTTTCCTGACGTTGCTCGTGTTGTCTCCAGGACGACTAGAATTGTCTTTCCCCTAGGATCGAAAAGAAAGAGCAGCTTCAATGTCTTTTCGCACCTTATGTTTGTCCATGTTTCAGAGCCGTATTTCAGAGCTAGGTCCCTCGACCCCATTAGTTAAGTCATTCCATGGCTGGAACAGGTAGCGGTCAGGGCAAATCTATGATGCCGCTGAGGGTAATTGCTGCAATATTTCATAGTATCGCTCAGTTCCTAACATGAATATGAAAATTGTTTCCTCACCACAAGGAACGCAAGGGTTTTCTTTCATCATATGCCATGGTTGATAATAATGTATCCTCTTCAGGCTGCTCATAAAAGAGGTGTCAAAATAGTGATTTCTGAGCTATCAATGAAATTCATTTGTAGTAACTTGCATATTGATAATTTAATTCTAATCAGTAAAAATGAAACAAACATCAATGTAAAGTAAAAATTGATTGTCTCGACACATGTCAAGTTTTGTTGTCCGAGCAATAAAATCTTAAAAGATATGAATTTTATATTGTAAAATTTTTATTTGGCATGAGTTGGTGAGATTCTCATTTTCTCCTCCACTGTGATCCATGTTAAGAATTATGGCCAATTATCAGTTTAGTAATAATAAAAGATTTAAGAAATAGATGATATTATTATTATTCTTGTTATTTAAAGCATTTAATTGACTTAAATATGTAGTTTTGGGCACACTTGAAAGCCAACTATTAAATGGCTTGTTGACTGTTTTATATACTTTAATCCCTTACAATTCAAGTAAAGATTTGATTTTAATAAAATGAATGTTAGGCATTGTTGTTAAAAGATATATGCAGATTTTGTGTGGTTATCTCAGGAAATTGCCTTCTTGATAGTGTCATATTGGTGTCAATGTTTGAGTGTGTTTCATTAATTGTCTATGTATAGATTGGCCTGGTGTGCTAGGTTGATTTTTGTACTTCACGGAAGGCTCCAATAGGGGAATTGAAATATCCATCTCAATTACTCGTATTTTTGCATTTTGAATTAGTAATACAATGTAAGTTCAAGTTTTCCTTTTACGCACAAGTGAAAGTGTTAACATTTTCTATATTGACTAATAAAAAGCCCGCAATTTCGCGGGGAAAGAACTACTTTCATTCGATACTGTACTCACCATCATTTAATGAGGGCAGATTGGTAAACAACGTTGTCTGTGTAATTTGGTATATCTTCGGTTGATTTTTCTGTGTGGCCCAATAATATATTTAATAATATATTCCCTCAACTAACCCCAAGAAAAAAATAAACATAGTACCTTTAATTAACCCCAATAGGAAAAACAAACACCCTAGCACTTTAATAATAAATATGACTAACCCTAATAGGAAAAAAAATCATCCGATCTCGAGCTAACCCTAATAGAAAAAATATTGACAAATTGAATAAATAAACGCCTGACAAAAGATCAAAGGTGAAAATACAAAGTTAAAGAATACTGGGGATGTAGGAGCTTTCGGAATGTCTCCCTTTACTTAACTTATGGAAAAACAAACTTCCTAGCACCTTTAATAAGACTTATGACTAACCTCTCGAGCTAACCCTAATAGAAAAAAAAAACAACTCTCGGACTGCTTTGCACTACCTTTCAATATTTAACAAATCAAAATGGCGGCTCAAAATCAAAACAATGGTCAAATTTAGAAATTTTAAACTTTCACAAATCTATCAATGTTTGTTCTAGAGTTTTTAAAATACTTCTAGATGTAATGACAAATTGAATAAATAAATGCCTGACAAAATATCAACGGTGAAAATAAAATTTAAAGAATACTGGGGATGTAGGAGCTTTCGGAATGTATCCCCTTTACTTAACCTATGGAAAAACAAACATCCTAGCACCTTTCCTAAGACTTATGACTAACCTTAATAGAAAAAGAAATATCATCGATCTCGAGCTAACCCTAATAGTAAAAAAAGAATCAAAATGGCGACTGAAATACCTTCATGTGATCAAGTGAATAATATCACTATGGATGCCACGATTTGCTGAAAAATGCCAACACCCACACTCACATGTATACACCACACACAACACACACACACACACACAAACACAAACACACACACGCACACATACACACACAAACATACACGCAATTAGAACATACATAACAACACTGAACACTGAAATCAACAACACAACGGAAGTAATAATAATACTTGATGCCATAAATAGATGACGCAAATTGACAACTTTTTACAGTGTCAAAATTAGTTGATTTTGGGAGTCAAGTGTCGTCGTTGGTACATGTTTTATGATATCTGTTTGACTCAACGAACTTTCAAACTGACTTTAAATTATAAAAGGAAATCAAGTTATATGTTTATCTATCTGTAAAAAATACATTTCTATTTTTCAAATCTTTCAGTAGAGTTGTGCGCCGTATCAATTTTTTATTGACTCAAATAAGCACAATGTTCTCCACAATGCTATATTTTTTAAAGAAAGGATGTGTCCAGAGATTTATAGCTGATATTTCTGATAAATTAAATGGTCTTAATATGGTATTCCTGTGGGGTTGTACTGATTTGATTCTGATTGTTATTCTATTGTTTTATCTCTAAATTAGACAGAATGGAGTTCAATGGTATATCAGATGACTATGACTAAATGACCCTTTTTAAAGAAAGGAAATGATTCTATGTAATTTGAAAGGACACCGTGGTTCGTTTAGGATAGAATTGGTCAATAAGGATAAAAAGGTCGCTACTTGGGATAAACTATATGCTCTCGTAATTTTGAGTCCTCTTTAGACCTCATACTATATCCGTTTGTGGAAATCATTTAATTTAACTGTTCCAGTGTTTAGTTTTAGTTGTATTTGATGATTGATACTGCAATATTTGTAGCATGTCCAGTAACCTTGTTAGGTGATTGATTTGGAAGGACAACTGATTTTTCAAATGAAAATAAAATAATAAAGTGAAAGAGGCTGTTATAGTTTTCCCGATATACCAACATATGATAACACGATAAATATCCATAACTAGCTATCAGGGAGGGTTAATGGCCCCATGGGAGTTCCATTTCTACCACTGTATAGCCTGGGCTCTAGAATCGAGATGGTGTGCACCAAAATAAAGATGGGTCTCCTGTAATAGGAAAATGACATCACTATGGACGGCCAGCAGCTTTGATAAAAGTTCATTTGTTTGCCACAATCTGGCTCTTGATATCGCATTTTCCAGGTAAAGTTGAGTAGGGACACTCGCTGAATTATCGTGCGTGCCAGCGAACATGACGACACGAGCGCGCATTATTTGGCTAGGCAGTCGGCCTCTTCGAATGAGAGATGGACGTTATCATAATAATATAATAGCGTGGAGCCCGGGACGACCTAAGCAATTTTGGCACCGGATTGGGTCATCATTCAGACTCATACATATCTCGGTGGAACGTTCAATGTGCCCGCTTATTGGGATGGTCTAGTGGCGATCGACCAGAATTACACCGTTGCCCATGATATACCTCAAACAACTCCACCAACGTGGAGTCGCTGATCCAGAAGAGGTGATACAGGCGACGAATTTATTTACAATCGGCGAACCCGCCCGGTAGCCTCATCACAACACAACGCTTAATCAGATCTTCTGCGATTTTAGGCTATAAAGCGTATGTGGGAGTGGTGGAAACTCCGAAGGCGAATGCAATACAACAAGACAATATTGGATGAATTACTCAATCACAGATTCTGTCCTTTAGTTGTGTCCAATATAGTGAACTGTATTAAGAGGACAGTGCACATGATGTAAACACTACTTTTGGAGGCTCGGTGGTGTCTACGACAGTGAAATGAATTGAGAGGACATAACACATGTAAACACTATTTTGGGAGGCTCGGTGGTGTCTACGACAGTGAAATGAATTGAGAGGACATCACACATGTAAACACTATTTTGGGAGGCTCGGTGGTGTCTACGACAATGAAATGAATTGAGAGGACATCACATATGTAAACACTATTTTGGGAGGCTCGGTGATGTCTACGACAGTGAAATGAATTGAGAGGACATCATATATGTAAACACTACTTTGGGAGGCTCGGTGGTTTCTACGACAGTGAAATGAATTGAGAGGACATCACATATGTAAACACTATTTTGGGAGGCTCGGTGGTGTCTACGAATGAACAATACTCACAAAATGAAACTATTCATTAAAACAACAAGCCACAAGACTGAGATACCACTCTGTGTTGAGATATCTTTGTAATTAATCTTTGTCCACTAATCAAGGGACTGAATTCGGTAGAAAATGCATTAATCCCATTATCAGCTAACTTTTTTTTTCCTTTTGCCCATGATCCCAGCAGACCCAAGATGCCACAAAATCACCCCTTACTTTTGACAACGATTTTGGCGATCGTCGTTGGGACCTTTACACGTGCACAGGGCAATGGGAAAGAGCCATGCAGATGCTACCCTTCTGTTGGGAGTGTCGTCCTTCTTTACAACAGGCCACCACTTCATGAATCTGGTGATAAACCGGTGGTAGGTTATTCGTATTTGCAATCATCATCATCATCATCATCATAATAATAATAATAATAATAATAATAATAATAATAATAATAATAATAATAATATAATAATAATAATAATAATGATAATAATATTAATAATAATAATAATAATAATAATAATAATAATAATAATAATAATAATAATAATAATAATAATAATAATAATAATAATAAATAATAATAATAATAATAATAATAATAATAATGAAGTTATTGAAATTGAGGTCTAAAAACAATAAGAAAGAGCTGAGTGATGTTAAAAGGGAAGTAAGTCGTGACATCAATCCTTCTACTCTTTTGGTTCCTAAATTCTTGGGAGTGTGTATGTAACCAGTCCTTCGGGGTGCTAATATTGAATAGGTTACATAGGCTTACTCAGCAGAAAAATTATCCAAAGACCATTCTTCAATGTTTGTGATGTATAAAATAAATCTGTATAAGAAAAATGTATATAGGGAATGAGATTAAAGGAAGAGTGACGTCCCTTGATTGGACGTCACACATAGTCTGTGCGAGGACGAGAGACGCATGCGCACAAGCAACATGACGTTCTTTCTCTAATAACTTTTCCGCCGGTGACGTCACAGGGTGACGTCCAATCAAGGGACGCTACTCTTCCGCTAATCTCATTCCCTATTGCGTCGTAACAATTGTTACGATTTTGCTGCAGGTGGGAAAGGATTGGGTTTAAACAAAACATATTTCTGAAATCATTTTGTAATTACTTTGATTTCTTTTCTTTTACTCTCGAAAAGTCTAAGCTTGGCCATAGTATTGCAGGAGCTAAAGTTAAAGAGTTTTCAATGTAAGAGCCTTTCAATTATCGCAACGTTCAACAACGAAAGGAGATGAGAGGGATCAAAGACGAACAGGTCGACCCCGAGTAATAACGGCCAATAATGATCAAACAATTGCTCGAATAACAACCGACACCTCTCTTAAGCCACCGACATGGCTGTTGACAACAACAGTACATGTTGGACAAAGTTTGGAAGACTTGCGAGGCCTTTAATGCAACACCAATTAAACAACGAAAAAGTCATTGGTGCACGAACGATAGTTACAAATCCAGACCCCAATCTGAATGAGCACCTCAGAGATCTCCCCCCCCCCCAAATTACAAGAGAATAACAGTGTCAAGCAAGTAATGTTTATAAGCTTTGGGACGTTGTTGATGCAGAATATGATACATAAACCCCTTGATAAACTCTATGGGTAGACTTCTTCGAGAAATGATTGGAAATTGTGGTAGCCATGCGCGGTACTGACTTTGTTGCGTCGAATTTTTCCTCCAATTTCTGAAGAAGGGCAACCCATTTTGTGTTGTTAGGGTCGTCGTTACCTTTAGGATTATGCCTTGATAATACTTGGCTCACTTATATTAAAGGTATTTCTGTAATACAACTTTTGTCCAATTTTGTCTCTTAAAATTCAAGTTAATTGATTCAAAACAAGTGTTAATAATGATACTAAGCATATTTATATAGCACCTTTCAGATACTTTTGCGCACGTACGTATGGATAAACATGAATTTCCACGTTTCATTACAGAAAATGAGATATTATTACGACTTCAATAAAAAGCTTGCAATCGCGTATGAAGAAGGGAACCATGAAATTGACTGGGCATTCTATGATGGAAACAAAGGAGTCCATTATGAGAGAAAACGGGACGGAACTTGCACGTGAGTGTGATCCTTACCTTACCTTATCCTCTTGGTTGCTTAGTGAAACTACAAAGCGGCCAGCAAAGTTTCTCCATGCATTTCTGTTTGGGCCAGCCAGCCAATTCAGCTAATTCCATTTCTTTCCAGATTCTTTCATCTTCTCTTTGACTGTTCTCCTCCGGATGCTCAAAATTGTCTGCCTCTTTATCTCTTTCCCGGTTCCCACTGTGTGGGTGGCAATAAGTCAAGGATGTTTTGAAGAAGAAGGATGAGGAGGAGAAGAGGAAGAAGAAGAAGAAGAAGAAGAAGAAGAAAAAGAAGAAGAAGAAGAAGAAGAAGAAGAAGAAGAAGAAGAAGAAGAAGAAGAAGAAGAAGAAGAAGAAGAAGAAGAAGAAGAAGAAGAAGAAGAAGAAGAAGAAGAAGAAGAAGAAGAAGAAGAAGAAGAAGAAGAAGAAGAAGAAGAAGAAGAAGAAGAAGAAGAAGAAGAAGAAGAAGAAGAAGAAGAAGAAGAAGAAGAAGAAGAAGGAGTAAAGCATGTTTCTAGAATATAAGAACTTGTGTTTTCACGATTCTTTATAATTCCTGTGCTCTGTAAGGCAGTCCGGACGTCAATAAATGAATCGTATTTTATTACATTGGAATCTGCATAAAGGCAACAAAATCCGTTGAGATATTTGTCTGAACCTCTTATCCACCCGGCAATGATTGAGTAGCTGTTAGACCACGAGACCGCATAGACGCATAATGACTTGAGTGATGTCGATTCCGTTCCTTCTATAACCATTTAAGACGCAAACTTTGAACTTTGGAAGTCTGTGTTGTCAGGAAATGCTCAAAGGGGAATCTCTAGTGATAAACATGTGCGGTTATGTGATCTAGTGGTGAAACAATCGCCTTCGGATCAGTTGGTTCGGGGTTCGAGTCCATAGCTGGGACTAGTTGATTTTTTTGGAAAGAGCTTTTGACTTCCATTCTCTCACCGTGCTCAGATGTAAAATGAGTACTTGGCCGTACGCAGCGTTGTCTCTGTATGAAAATAAAACCCATTGTTTTATCGCCTAACAGGTATCATGTCTCGACCCTACAAGTGAAATGTTGCTAGTTTGCTAGAGTCCCACATCAAACCGCTTTGGGCACGTTTGGTGGATATTGCGCTATATCAATCCTCTAGTTTTTCCTCTTCACCTTCACATTTTTATAAATTTGACTTACTTGATTTATTGCCGTTCACCCCCTAACAACCGACTTTGATGCCTCGACAGCTTGTCTAATTCTATTGACGGAATCCCTCCATTGGCTTGAGATCATTTCCATTACATTAGATAGCCCAGTTTATAGAGAGCTTATACTACAGCTTATAGTAGATTAATATGACTTTGATATTCCACACTATTGAAGATTTCACAGCCTAATTTACGTTGTCTCCACAGCAAATATACAAAAGAGTACCCATTAACTCCGTGTGTACCCGATGAGGCTGAGTATGTGGGCGTATCTATTGAAAATGGAGTGGAAGTCGATGGTTGGAAAGTTATAACGGTAAGCCTTGTTCATTTAACTCATTAGTTGTTACATAAACCGGAAAGAGTAGGGTTATTACCTTTGCACCAATTATTTAGCAATGACTATGAAAAATGTTTTTTTTTCTCTTTTTGAGGAAAATTTTTGTCTAAAATCAAAGCCCTATCTCCACTGAGTAAAAATGTTTTTGAATTTTGAAAATCCATTCATAAATAAACAAGTTATGCAGTTTCAAAGGTGTCATTTATTTGGATGACCCGCAAAGAGGAAAAAAAAAAACCGCGAAAATATGGGACGCTTTTTCGGCATTTTTTTTCGACCTTTGGTTGTATCTTGCGTAATAAGTGGATTAAAAGATTGAAACTTGAAGAGCAAATTAGGATGGTGTTTTGTAAAATACGGGAAAAGTACTAGTCATATTCATATGAAATTGTACAACCAAAAAGAACAAATGTTTATGTATTACCTTGTCAGCGACAAAACCTCCACGCCCAGTAGTTTTAGAAATATTTTACTCCAAAGAGTAAAAATCTAATTTTGACGGTCTTCTGGTTATCGCACGAATTATATCGCTAGACATAATCTACAATGACCTATTTTCTAACTGTGTTCCAACTTTCAGTCATATTCATCGATAAACAGCGTCGTAATTAATTTTTTAAAATATCATATACGGAACGGCTTCGTTCCATATTTTGTCGCGAATTCGGGCACTTCGTGAGCGAAAAAGAGGCCCAAAGATTTGTGCGGGATAGTCATTGCTAAATTATTAAAATGTATGTCCTTATCACGAACAAACTCCATAAAGGTTTGTGAGTCCAGTTTGGGTTGGTTCCTATATTGTTGTCTTTAAAGTTCAGGAGATCTGAAATATGGACCCATTATTCTGCTTATATACTCTTTGAATTGCCCAGTTGGGAGTGCGAGATAGATATCTCTAGCCCTGCCTGTCAATTGGCATTAAATGAATAGCGAACAGATTCGTTTGTTCCAGCCAAAAGTGAGAGCGATGCGTTCGAACATGGAAAATAAATTCTCAATGTTATGCTCAGAAATACGTGGTAAGAGAGACAAAAATGAGGGTAAAGGTTTTAAGTCTTTTTCGTCCTCCATGTCCTTATCGTGAGTCGCGTCTGACTTGCACTGAGATTGACTGTCTTGACTATAATAGTAACAGAGGGAGCCTGGAAACCAAGGTGATTTAATATTCTTACTTGTAATTCTGCTTTAGTCGGATTGCTATTTAGTGGAATGTTATTATCTTCAGCTAAACGAATAAGTTGGTCCTTGTCTAGATTTAATATTTCAGCAGGATCCATTCTCATTCAAATATAAAAGAATGTCACGTCTGACACACAACGAATAAAAGCTATATGAGCACGTTTAGTGGATATTGCACTGCATAGAAGCTCAAGTTTCTTTTTAACTATTAAAGTACTCCTGTTGCTTCTGCTGCTGCTACTTCCACTTATGATAATACTATAAGGCTATATCCCTCACCACATGTTGTATTTATTTCCAATTCCATTCCATTTATTTTCTAATAATAGTCTACAATTTATTTTATTTCTCTTTCTATACTGCACTACACAGTTCCTCCCCGTACCTTTTACACATATCTATTGTTCTATTTTAGTTCGCGCTCCTTTACAAAGAAGCATAATATTTTCTGTCCTATCAATGTTTTTGTTTGTTCACCTTAACAACGCCACTATCACATTATCTCATTCATCTGTAGTGTTTCATTCATACTGTTTTGTTGATAAAGACGAAACCCGAAACGTTCACACTACCTGTATTCGTCTAATAAATTGAAGCTTACAATTCCATACGTATCGTTAATAGTAAAGGAAAGGAAATCAAGTTTAACAATAACAAAAAATTATTACAGAACCTAGTTTTTACATCTACAAAATGGATGGGAACCACATAACTCTATTTATCCTTCCATTCTGCTTGTGTTTCTACTTCTACCAACAAATAGCGAACACCTCAGCACATAGAAATAATTTTTTAAAGACCCGACAGTTGCTGTACGTGGTATCGTGTCCAGTCTAGAAAACTCTCTCTCTCTCTCTCTCTCTCTCTCTCTCTCTCTCTCTCTCTCTCTCGCTCCGTCCTCGTGCATCACTTTTATAGCGATAGTACGAACCCCCTGATTAGATAATTGAGGAGTTCAGATTAACTAACAAACCGAGGAGGATTCGGTCATCTCCGGAATATATATGGTGACGTCATAGCAACCAGAGCCAGGACGTAACACCTGTCACCTTGAATATCTAAAAGTTTCATAATTATTAAGAGATATAAATTTTAGTCGCTGATCTTGATTTAAAAGTCAATAATTTACGCTTTCAAAGATTAAATAGCACTTTTAAAATCCCTACAAGTATGCCGTTTGGCATTAAATTTCATTTTAATGAGTTAAAATAAGATAAAGTTGCTTGTAAAGTTCTGAAACTGGAGTCAAGTGGGCAGGTGTGGATTTGTTTCATCACTTTAAATAATAGTTTTATTTTTCCACAGGGCCCGACCAGCTACCAACTATTTGTTTTTAATAAAGCCAATTGCCATTTAACACGCATGGTAAATGTTCCCCAATCACCAGATAAAATTGATGTGAGTGTATATAACTTCACTGAACTCTTACCTAATGGCAATAGAATCTTTGAGAAATATGTGGACGATTGTGTCGTTAAAGAGCAAACAGCAAAAAAAGAAACAACAACAACAACAACAACAACAACAACAACGACGACGACGACCCCTGGGAAGAAGGATAATTATAATATAATAATTGAGATGCTTAACAAAATTTTGGTAGATATAAAGAAGATCTTGTTTGATTTTCCGCAATAAAGTAATTTTTTTGGTATCTATAACTGTTTTACAGTGCGCATACTCCATCTTCTCCCTGTGCTCTGTTGTTATTTAGACTTTTAAAAGCATTTCTCACTTCTCTTGGTGTAATAGGTTTAAATAGTGGATCTCCGTCAAAAGAGCTTACGTGTGGCGTTTTGTTGTCTTGAAATTTTGTTTTATAGTATTCAAAAAGAACATTTGAAATGTCATTGGGGTTAATAATTAATTTTCCCGAGTCGTCCTCTATCTTTGGGTTTTCAAATGGTCTTTGGTTTATTAGTCTCACAGCTTTATACATTGCTTGATCGTTGTTGCATTTATTAATAGTATCAACTTTTTTTGTCCAACTCTTCATTTCTAAGATCAATTACTCTATGTCTTATGCGGTGTATTATTTTGTTTCGTTCATATTTGAGTTTCTGTCTTTCTCCTTCCTTTTTTGAGTTTTGTATTCTTATTCGCAAATCTTTTTGTTGGTTAGATAATTGAGCTATGATGGTGTCATACGTACGGCCTTGTCTTTGGTTGTAGTTCTCCCGGCGCTTTGAATTGCAGTATTTAAAATTTCACTTCGTACACGTGACCATGCTTCGTTGGGTGTGTTGTTGTTGTTCGTTAAATTGTCTAGTTCAGTATTGAGTTGTCGCTGGCATTGTTTACGACATCGTGAGTTACCTTTTTGACAATCTTTGTATTATTTATTTTTGGTTTATGAATTGTTGTGCTATGTTTTCTAGATATGTCTGCCGCCTTCGATACTGTCAATCGCCAATCCTTGTCAAATATTTGAAAAGAACAGTTATGGAAGATGAAGTTAGATTAATCAGATTCCTTACAAGTGAAACCTGGATAACCACCAAAATAATCGGAGCCTCAGATCATAAATCATTCCTTGGCAACATCGGTACACCACATGGAGACAGCCTAAGCCTTGTTTTATTTAACATTTACCCAGAAATTGCTTTGAGAGATGTGCGTAAATCTGTACCTTCGGCTCAATCACGTATTGAAAATGAAATCCACATGGAAATTGCATATTCAGACGACATCGACTTTATTGGTCTGCAACAAGTCAATGTAAATGACATCCAAAAACCCTTGCAAAATCATCAACTGTACGTAAATAGTGACAAAACAGATGTAACATCATTGTCAAGGAAAAAAGATGGATGGAGAGCCACGAAAAAAGTAGGATCATTAATAGAAAATAAGGAAAATGTAGAGAGAAGAAAAAGTTAATCGACGGCTGCATTGAATAATTTACTACACATATGGATTAGAAAAGATAAAATAAAATAAAATAATAAAATCAAATTATACACAACCTTTGTAAAATCCGTGCAATATACAACTGCGGAACATGGGCACTGACTGGAGCCGAAGAGCCAAGATTAGACAGATTCCATAGAAAAAAAAATGAGAAGAGTCCTGAATATACGATACCCCACAAAAATAAGCAATAAAATACTGTATGAAAATGTAATGAAAGACCCTTATCCATTCAAATCCTGGATGCAAGATGGCGGCTTCTTAGGCATATACTCAGAAGAGATGAAAATATACCAGCTAATAAAGCCATGAATACATTTTTCACCCTATCTGGATACAGGAAATATCAAGGTAGTCCACTCACGTAAATTTATACTGTCCTCAATCGAGACCTAAAACGCCTTCAAAATAACAAAGAATTAAAATCAAAGGAAGACCTTATAACTTAGCATCCACAGCAAAAGAACGTGAACGGTGGAAGGAAATGACACAGATGGTTAGAGAGGCAGTCGAGGCGTCCCGATCGGATGATTAGGAAGCGAAAGGCCTTAAGTCAGTAAATCAATAACAATAATAATGATAATAATAATAATAATAATAATAATAATAATAATAATAATAATAATAATAATAATAATAATAATAATAATATAATAATAATAATAATAATAATAATAATAATAATATAATAATAATAATAATAATAATAATAATAATAATAATAATAATAATAATAATAATAATAATAATAATAATAATAATAATAATAATATAATAATAATAATAATAATAATAATAATAATAATAATAATAATAATAATAATAATAATAATAATAATAATAATAATAATAATAATAATAATAATAATAATAATAATAATAATAATAATAATAATACCGGTGAGGCAGATTTTATAACCAATTTTACAAATCAATTTTACATTTTTGACAATTCTTGCTCGGATAAATACAATGTTAAATGCAACGATACAGATGCCTACCCCTTATCCATATCGCATAATCAAGCCCATACTTTGATGGAAACTAAGACCGCTGCATGTCAAAAATAAACTTTTAAGTGTAATTTTGGTTGTGCTTAATATATGTAGTAATACGTCTCATTTTATTTATTCTTTATACAACAGGATTTATCCTGGAGACACAGTACAATCACGTAATCTTCCCACAAAATATCGGGCTTTGTTGACTCTCTAGTGATTTGAAATCTATGCTTTTAACACATCTTGTACGACTAACCGGGCGAATCATCGACAAGCAAATGGTTCCAGAGGAGAGCAATTTGAGTTGTAATACTCTATGACTCCAAAAAGATCTAAGGTTGAATTTAGATTTAATGATTTTGAGCTTGTTCAAAACAAAGAAGATTTTATTCAAACCTGTTATATATTTACAATCCCAGTCAATAAAATATTGAACTATTCGTGTTGACTTTGTTTTTGTTTTGTTCTTATGAAAAGAGTTTTCGGTACTTGTGTCCATCTAGGTCATATCAGCGGAAGAGAATAAGATAATCAACAATTCTTGATCTACAATTAAAACATCCAAGGAAAAGCAAGACAAACATGAACAGGTTGACAAAGAAATACTCGAACAACAGATATAAAGGGAGAGAAGACACAGCAATTGACTTCTCTGCACACTGTGGGAGGTCATAATATAATTCCATCCAGCAACAACCCCGCCTTAAAAGGATACAGAAACTCAATTGCAAAAGAAACACAGAAAAAAAAATAATGTAAAAGATTTCGACATCTAAGTAGTATTTTATATGTTACAGTGAATGACATCATCAGTCGGATGGTGAAAAGGTTTGAACTGAGATATTGCCACGTTTTGTTAGAAGGTCAATTTTTATCAATATTGAGTTCTTGTCATAAATGACTAAATCAACCCTTATCTTGTATATCTTCGGGAAATATCAAAGCTTAATTTCACTTCTAAATATTTTTTACAGCTAGTCAAGTTGAAAAAGTATTTGATTCAGAAAAGTGAGTGGAGCAGGCACTTATGTTGGTAACAACAAGATATGAAGTGAGTAGAAAAGTGCCAGAAGACAATAGAGAATAAATTTTTTTTTCCGCGGCGGTGGTGGGGTTTGAACCTGCGACCTTATCGGTACGACAACTCCGCCTGGCAGGTGAGAGCGTGGCTCTACCGTGTGCGCTATCCACGAACACAAAAATATTCGTTTCAAACCCAAAGTCATTTCTAGATCCCTCTCTCACCCACTTCTTGAGATCGCCGATTCGTTCACCACCATCGCGAAGTAATTTTGACCAGCAGTTAAGCTTAATAGCCAATATTCTCATCACAAACATATAACATAGAAACGATTGAGACATTGAGTATGCTCCGGTGTATGGGGTGAATTTTTAATTCAGAAAAGTGAGTGGAGCAGGCACTTATGTTGGTAACAACAAGATATGAAGTGAGTAGAAAAGTGCCAGAAGACAATAGAGAATAAAATTTTTTATCCCGCGGCGTTGGTGGGGTTTGAATCTGCGACCTTATTGGTACGACAACTCCGCCTGGCAGGTGAGAGCGTGGCTCTACCGTGTGAGCTATCCACGAACACAAAAATATTCGTTTCAAACCCAAAGTCATTTCTAGATCCCTCTCTCACCCACTTCTTGAGATCGCCGATTCGTTCACCACATCGCGAAGTAATTTTGACCAGCAGTTAAGCTTAATAGCCATATTCTCATCACAAACATATAACATAGACACGATTGAGACATTGAGTATGCTCCGGTGTATGGGGTGAATTTTTAATTCAGAAAAGTGAGTGGAGCAGGCACTTATGTTGGTAACAACAAGATATGAAGTAAGTAGAAAAGTGCCAGAAGACAATAGAGAATAAATTTTTTTTCCCGCGGCGTTGGTGGGGTTTGAACCTGCGACCTTATTGGTACGACAACTCCGCCTGGCAGGTGAGAGCGTGGCTCTAGCGTGTGAGCTATCCACGAATACAAAAATATTCGTTTCAAACCCAAAGTCATTTCTAGATCCCTCTCTCACCCACTTCTTGAGATCGCCGATTCGTTCACCACCATCGCAAAGTAATTTTGACCAGCAGTTAAGCTTAATAGCCAATATTCTCATCACAAACATATAACATAGAAACGATTGTTATATGTTATATAGTCTTCTGGCACTTTTCTACTCACTTCATATCTTGTTGTTACCAACATAAGTGCCTGCTCCACTCACTTTTCTGAACTAAAAATTCACCCCATACACCGGAGCATACTCAATGTCTCAATCGTTTCTATGTTATATGTTTGTGATGAGAATATTGGCTATTAAGCTTAACTGCTGGTCAAAATTACTTCGCGATGGTGGTGAACGAATCAGCGATCTCAAGAAGTGGGTGAGAGAGGGATCTAGAAATGACTTTGGGTTTGAAACGAATA
>NC_088368.1:41668204-41674343 GCF_034508935.2 Berghia stephanieae | reverse complement strand
ATAATAATGGGCGTAGAAATGATGATGTAATGATGGTGGTTGTTGTAGAAGTGGTGGTTGAGATGATAATGTGATGGTGGATGTTGTAGTAGTGGTGATAAGGAGGAAGACGACGATGATGAGGAGATGATAACGATGATTTTGTTGATCATGATGATGACCATGATGAGGGGACTACAACGATGATGATGATGATGATGATGATGATGATGATGATGATGATGATGATGATGATGATGATTATGATGATGGTGAATATTAAAGACATACCACCGGTTCATAACCGGCTTCATGAAGTGGTGGCATTTTGAAAAGAAGGTCGACACTCCCAACAACAGGATCAGAAGGATGGCATTTGCATGGCTGACTCCCATTGCTCTGTGCAAGTGTCAGGGTCTCTACTACGATCACCAAAATCGTTATCAAAAGGATGGGGTGATTGAGTGACATCTTTGGGGTGCTGCTCTCCTATGCAAAAAATAAAAATGAGCTAATGCTTGTGAGACTAATAATGCAATGCATTAAGGTGAAATATTCACAACTTCCGCCAGCGGGATATAGCGTACCTTCACACAAAACTATGTGTAACCTTGAAGTTTTTAGTCTGATTACTAAAATTTAATGAGAACAAATCATTAATATGGCTGTCTAAAACAATAACAAAGACTTGAGAGACGGTGATTTTGTTCCATAAATAGTAGAACAAAATTGACGTCACTCATCCCTTTGCTATTGATTTTAGCGTGCGATGTGTATGGTCACTTCTTCATTAAACTCTATCAATCAGACTATAAACGTTCAAGGTTACACTTTTTTTGGTGTTGGTCCGTTATAAAACCGACTGGCGATATTATGAGGTTTTTTTATCTAAACGTACAGCATCTATACAAGGAACGAGGTTGACGTCAATGTGACATTGATTCCAATTGACAAATAACTATTTTTCAAAATGACAAATTCCTCTTTCACAGCATCACCTACAAAATTTTATAACCCTGTTTAAATTACGGACAATCAAGGCACGTTAATTTCCCTGATGCCTTAGTAATTATTGCCCCACCATGGGGGTTACAGAGACCAAATGACAAGTCACCGTCGCCCCCTATCACTGGCCGCACGCTTGAACTACGTTTATGATGCCGATAACACCCAGTGATTGTATTCGACCTAAAATTACCGAATTAATGACTTCTTGAAAATCTTATCTTAATTAACCGAACAAAAATCTACAGTTTTAAAATCGGGTATTTGATTTGATCCTGCTAAATGATCAGTAAAAATCTAGAATCTACAATTCGGAGACCTAAGTGGGCCCAGCCAAAGGCCCACACTTGAATTAAAAGGGAGATGCTTAAGCCATCGTGTTCTTTCTCTCATTTATAGCAACAGAGTTGGCCAGACTGATGTGACAAACATCCTGAGTAAATAAGCACAAATGAATACCAGCCACCAATCTCAAAGAATGAGAGAGGTTAAAAATTATCTTACTATATTACAGTCAAATTTATTTAATTAAATTTAATATTATACATTTGTTTGTTTGTGTGTTAACGTGTTATAGTGAGAGGCTATTCTATTTATTTATTTTTAAGTATCTCTGCTTTAAGGGTGGATAACTACTTATTTTATGAACCTGTTTTCTTATCCTATCTCGCGTGCCACCGCTACCACTATTACTTATTTCTAGCTTAAAACTGTATTACTATCTGTCGAGTTGCCAGTCTTAATCCTTCAAAGCAAGGTGAAAAAAGCACCAGACGACTTCTTTTTCTGGGTGGTGGGGAATTGCCTTATTCTATTTGTTTCCTACTGAACGCGACAGTCTCTCACCTCTTTGGGTTTGTTTTCATTCATACTTTTTATGAGTAGTTCTCCCTAAATTGCATCAATCAGGCCATAAACGTTCAAGTTTACACATGGTTTTGTATTTTGGTACATACATAAGGGTGCGAATGTTATAAGTATCGATTAAGAATTCAGATAATAAAGATTCAATATCCTTTAAAGTATTTTCTCTAGCATCAACCTCCATTTTCAGTTAATGTTAGAGGTGTTCATGAAGTTCTGAATGTGGAGCGAAAGTTCGTAATTTTACGAAATGTCTGTTTTAGTAGTCATGTCTTTAAAAAAATATATTGTAGAAGATAGGTAGACAGCGATCGAAAGAAGTATTTCTGCCTTAAGACAAAGGATCGTAGATCAGATAAAATGTTATATATATATATATATATATATATATATATATATATATATATATATATATATATATATATATATATATATATATATATATATATATAATGTAAATTTTCACTCACATTTTTTGCCGAGACGACTCGTTTCTTTGTTTTTCCTTTAGTTCACACTTCTTCAGTCGGCATAATCCATTCTGTCATGTCCGTAGAAAACTCCAAACTAAAGTTGTTTCAACATAAACTTCGGCCTCTACAGGGACGATGGACTAGGAACACACACCACACCATCAAAATCCAACATTGAAAGAATGAAGAAAAAACTCATAAAATTATTCAAGGATCTCGACCTCAAAATCACACTAGAAAGTAACCTACACCAAGTCGATTTCCTGGACACAACCCTCTGCCTCAAAACTAACACGTACAGACCATACAAGAAACCCAACAGCGCCCCATTGTACGTCCACAAACACTCCAACCACCCACCTACGATAATAAAACAAATACCCACCATGATAGAACAACGGCTAAACAACCTCTCTTCAAATGAAAACATATTCAACGAAACAAACCAAGACTACAAGCGGACACAACTCAACACTGAAATACAAAAATTTAACACACGCCACAACACCAAAACAAAACAGAAAAAGGAACATAATATGGTTCAACCCGCCATTCAACAACGCAATCACTTCAAATATCGGCAAGCAGTTCCTAGCACTCATCGATAAACACTTCCCGAAGAACCACCGTCTGCACAAAATAATCAACAGAAACAACGTCAAGATAAGCTACAGCTGTGCACAAAACATGAAACAGATCATCACCAACCACAACAGACAAATCATATCCCAACCCAGCAACACCAATACAAATAAAGACAACTGTAACTGCAGAAAAAAAGACAATTGCCCCCTTAAAGGAAACTGCCAAAAAAGCGCCATAGTCTACAAAGCCACCATAACCACTGACAACACCGCAAAGCAAAAAGCACCAAATTAGCAATGCACTATTGGGAACAAATAAACACACAAAAAACACCAACAATAACCTGGGAGGTCGTCAAGCAAAGCAGCCCCTACAGATGCGGTGCTAGAAAATGCAATTTATGCCTGACAGAGAAACTGGAGATTTTACTACACAACCACAAAAACAATAGCACCTTAAACAAAAGATCTGAACTGATGACAATGTGCAGACACTCTGACAAATTCAAGCTCAAAACGCAAAAGGCCAAATAACCCCCCCCTTCCCCCCCCCTCCTCCCCCCCCCCCCCCCCCTCCACATCACTACATATCCACACCACATGTATCACACAACACACTACACCCACACACCATATACAAACACACCACACACACACACCATATAACACGAACACATCACAAACACACAAAACAAATCAACCACTACACAAGAAACAACAGTTGGAGTTTCACGGACATGACAATGATATTGCCGACTGAGAATTAACTAAAGGAAAAACACAGGAAACGAGTCGTCTCGGCAAAAATTGTGAGTGAAAATGTACATATATTTACAAAAAGAATAGCTCTAACCACATTATGAGACATTTCGTACCTAAGTACCCACCAACACTCATATAATTTATAATATATAAATATATATATATATATATATATATATATAATATATATATATATAATATATAAATATATATAATATATATATATATATATATATATATATATATAAACACTTTAAAAGTATAATATAAGGCATAATAATAATATAACAAACCTTTCAGTCGAAGTTGTGGTTCGTCGTCAAGGCAAACAATATATCCAGCAGCTGCTGACTTTACCTGTCTATTTATTCTTTCGAATTGTTTGATTTGCTCGGTCGTCACTATACCAAATATTTGCACAAGAAAGTTATACAAATGATTTTAATAAAGCAAGTATCCTCTGCACACAGGTAATGTCAAGGCACTTAAGCATTAACTCAATTTATCCTCTCTCTCTCTCTCTCTCTCTCTCTCTCTCTCTCTCTTTCTCTCTCTCTCTATCTATCTATCTATCTATCTATCTATCTATCTATCTATCTATCTATCTATTTATTTATTTATCTATCAATATTATGCATAGAATGTATTTATTGCGTTTCTGTTTGAGTAAGAAAAACTATTTTAGTGTTGAGTCGGTGTGAAATTTTGGGGAAATTGTTCCGAAAACGGCTGGAAAGGAAAGGGTTAATGGTTTCGCACACATTTGACAAATGTTATCCTACGTCTCAAAGCGGCATTAAGTCAGGATTTGGAAAACGAAGGAAACCGGTTTTAAAGTGGGAATGGTCAAAATTATCAAATTTCAGTTTTGGGTTGTTTCAGACACTACAATCATTTTTCTATACAAAAGCATAATAATTAAACATAGATGTTGAGGATAAGTTATATAAATTTAAAGTTTAAAAAAGAAGCTGTCAAAGTCAAGTATTCACATTCAAAATGAGAGTTGACTTTCTCTCAGAGAGCAACTATTTCCAAGACTTAGTAATATTAAGTCTTTTCCTCCACCAATACCATGTAAGATACCACAGCAACGGGCGTGTCTTTATCTATCTCAAAGAAAGCATGACTGTTTCCACCATTTCATGGTTCAACCAATAATGAACTTTTAAAACAGTAAACAAGTCTAAGGTTTTCCCTGACAACTTTACAAATGAATTATTCTGATTGGTCAACGCTCATCATAATTGCCTGTTTGCCAATTAAAATGTCCGGGCAATGTGTCATGACGTCAGCATACGTGTGTTACATATGTATGTGTTTGTGCATTTTGATACACACGACGTGCTATTATTTCTTTGTCTAGCTGCATTGGTTGCTGATCGAGGTGAGGGTCGTTTGTCCCTCTTTCTTTATTCATAAAATTATAGGACATGCTAAGACTTTAATTGGGTGGGGTTGCTGACCTCCCATAGTGGGCAGGGAGGTACTTACTGTCTTCTATCCCTCTATATCTCTTTTCCAAAAGCTTTCTGTCTTTGTCTTGGAATGAGACCGGATACCCTTGGTGAGAGGGGAAACATTCAAATGTATAGTTAGTTTTGGGAGATTATATAATTCTCCTTGTAAATCATCTCTCTGTTATGCGATGTATTGTGTTTTGTTTACATATCATAACATGATTTGTAAACATGTGAGTGTATTCCTCTTAGTGGGGACCTGTGCTTGTGACTGGATGAGACTTTTCGGTGATCTCAAAATAAGTACTTCGATAGTGTGCTCTTGGAATCTACATCTGTTCCCAATTTGATCCATTTCTCCTTTGTCTTACTTTTTCTCGGGTGCTTTAATTGTGATTCTAGAACTTATTACTATCCCATTTTCTTCCTTTTTACTGTCGCTGATATGACCTTAATGTGTTGCAATCGCCGTAAAACCCTTTAAAAAATAAAAATATAAGACTATAAAAGGACAACAGTTGCCTAATCTTACACTTTCAGAGATTGTTGTAGGATAAACATTTAAATTTAAGTACAAAAGCAGAATAGTAAATAGAGCCGTCAACAATAAATAAATTGCCGATGGAAATACGTCTAACAAAAAAAAATGAAAAAGGTTAAATGTATAGATAGACAAATAGAAAGAGAGACAGACCTATTAATAATAATTAATGGGAAAATAGATAGGGAGATCGGTAGATATATAGATGAAAAGGAGACAGGGACAACAAGAGAGAGAGAGAGAGAGAGAGAGAGAGAGAGAGAGAGAGAGAGAGAGTGAGAGAGAGAAATAGAGAGAGAGAGATGTTCGTTTTGTTGTGCTTTCTTTGTATACTGAAAGAAGAAGGGGGGGGGGGGGGGGGGGGTCTTTTTAGACAATAAACAATGTGGGTGACCGCTAAGATAAACTTGAGAAATTCAATAACATGTTTTCATGTAAGTCATTGCACAATAAGCCCCACCATAATCCTCC
>NC_088368.1:41660704-41663204 GCF_034508935.2 Berghia stephanieae | reverse complement strand
ATATTTAAACACGATATCAAATACCATCCAAATTGCCTTTTTTTGTGCGGAAATTCCTCTTTCGGCATTGGAATTCCTCTGAGAGACGCCTGAAATTCCTGTGGGTCAAAATGAAAATTGACGTCTCTGCAAATTTTACTACTCTCGTCAAATTTCCAATGCCCGTATCGAAGGAGATATCGTTGCCCATTGATTTGACTGTGCGTGAAAATGGTGCCTCACATCCAAGTCGATTTTCTCAAAACTTGGTTTTTACACTCTCCCTACTTCAAACGGTCAAATCTCGGCAATGAATTATCAGAATTTTACAAATGTAGTATCAGATTTTAAAGCATGAAATAAGCTATGATTGGGTACCAAAAGCCCAAAATTGAAAAATCCGACGTAATACCATTTCGAGGCGGAGGGTCACAATTTATCTGTTATCGATACTTGATCCCTTGGTCTTGAGTAGTATCCAAACATTATCTCGAGAGAATATGAAGTAATGGAAATGGGTGTGATTTATGCAAATAATACAACGTCATATGGTCTATTTACTTTCTACTTGTGATGTTCAGGTGATGGCTTGGTTTAGTGGAAGTCAAGTAGGGAAAGCATTACATTTTTCTATAGAATTTCCTCGGCATGTTTCTTGTACTTTCGTATTTATGACCAATGATATCTAAGAGGTATTACGCCGGGATGAACTAAGACCTGGAAATTGAAATTAGAGCTAAAAATATGAAACGTTGGAGTTTATTTCTAATTTACAATGATGGAGATTGAATTCAATTTTATACTTTTTACTATCTATTGCACATTAACTTTCATTGTCCCGATTCATCCCGACAGAATATCTTCTTCTTCTTCTTCTTTTTCTTCTTCTTCTTCTTCTTCTTCTTCTTCTTCTTCTTCTTCTTCTTCTTCTTCTTCTTCTTCTTCTTCTTCTTCTTATTATTATCATTATTATTATTATTATTATTTATATTATTATTATTATTATTATTATTATTATTATTATTATTATTATTATTATTATTATTATTATTATTATTATTATTATTATTATTATTATTATTATTATTATTATTATTATTATTATTATTATTATTATCATCATCATCATTATTATTATTACTATTATTATTATTATTATTATTATTATTATTATTATTATTATTATTTATTATTATATTATTATTATTATTATTATTATTATTATTATTTGTGCCACGGTATCTTGCGGGCAGAAGACGTCCTCCGATGGACAGAAATAAAGAATAAAAATAAGTAGTCCATTGAGCCATTTAGCCTTGGGGGTTTATCGTACTTATATTGTATGAAATAGACAATTGCAACTGCTTGCTACCCTTTGGATAGAACGCTAGTCTATAGAAACGTACTATTCCGCCAGATCTGATAGAGCCAGCTACCTAATTACTGCTGGGTGGTCAATAGGGGTCAGAAAACCATCTCGATCGTACTTAGGGTCCATCTCAGTCCATATTTGATTTCAAGCAAGTGCACAACCAAATGATATGGAATTTATAATCCGTGCACTTATTGTAGGTTAATCTTGCGTGTTACCATTTAATGTCTATCCTTTCTTAAAAAAATATAGCATTGTGGAGAACATATTGCTTATTTGAGTCAATAAAAAAATTGATACGGCGCACAACTCTACTGAAAGATTTGAAAATTAGAAATGTATTTTTTACAGATAGATAAACAGATAACTTGATTTCCTTTTATAATTTAAAGTCAGTTTGAAAGTTTATTGAGTCAAACAGATATCATAAAATATGTACCAACGACGACACTTGACTCCCAAAATCAACTAATTTTGACACTGTAAAAAGTTGTCAATTTGCGTCATCTATTTATGACATCAAGTATTATTATTACTTCCGTTGTGTTGTGTGGGTGTTGGCATTTTTCAGCAAATGGTGGCATTCATAGTGATATTATTCACTTGATCACATGAAGGTATTTCAGTCGCCATTTTGATTCTTTTTTTACTATTAGGGTTAGCTCGAGATCGAGGATATTTCTTTTTCTATTAAGGTTAGTCATAAGTCTTAGTAAACGTGCTAGGATGTTTGTTTTTCCATAAGTTAAGCAAAGGGAAGACATTCCGAAAGCTCCTACATCCCCAGTATTCTTTAAATTTGTATTTTCACCGTTGATATTTTGTCAGGCATTTATTTATTCAATTTGTCATTATATCTAGAAGTATTTTAAAAACTCGAGAACAAACCTTGATAGATTTGTGAAAGTTTAACATTTCTTAATTTGACCATTGTTTTCAGCTGCCATTTTGATTTGTTAAATATTGAAAGGTAGTGCAAAGCAGTCCGAGAGTTGTTTTTTTTTCTTTCTATTAGGGTTAGCTCGAGAGGTTAGTCATAAGTCTTATTAAAGGTGCTAGGAAGTTTGTTTTTCCATGAGTTAAGTAAAGGGGAGACATTCCGAAAGCTCCTACATCCCCAGTATTCTTTAACTTTGTATTTTCACCTTT
>NC_088368.1:41655061-41660604 GCF_034508935.2 Berghia stephanieae | reverse complement strand
TTAGACAGATAGATGGATTGGTGGATAACTGGAGATATGAAGATTGACAGATAGATCGATTTATATATATATATATATATATATATATATATATATATATATATATATATATATATATATATATATATATATATAAATATATATATATATGTGTGTGTGTGTGTGTGTGTGTGTGTGTGTGTAAAATGTCACATCTTTTTGGGTCATGGTCGCTTTAGACAAGGGTCGCTATAGAGATGGAAAATAATGAGAAAAACTCTAAGATGTCAACAGAGACGATTTTCATGGTTGTTTGGTTGAGGTGGTCGTTAAGTAAGGATTGACTGTATTGTTGATATTATTTATATTGTTAATATTTTATTATTATTATTATTATTATTATTATTATATTATTATATTATTATTATTATTATTATTATTATTATTATTATTATTATTATTATTATTATTATTATTATTATTATTATTATTATTATTATTATTATTATTATTATTATTATTATTATTATTATTATTATTATTATTATTATTATTATTATTATTATTATTATTATTATTATTATTATTATTATTATTATTATTATTATATTATTGAATTATTATTATATTATTATTATTATTATTATTATTATTATTATTATTATTATTATTATTATTATTATTATTATTATTTTATTATTATTATTATTATTATTATTATTATTATTATTATTATTATTATTATTATTATTATTATTATTATTATTATTATTATTATTATTATTATTATTATTATTATTATTATTATTATTATTATTATTATTATTATTATTTATTATTATTATTATTATTATTATTATTTATCATTATTATCATTATTATTATTATTAATATTATTATTATTATTATTATTATTATTATTATTATTATTATCATTATCATCATCATTTTTATTATTAATATTAATTCAGGTTTCAATTGCCATGTAGTGGCTTAACTTCCAATGTGTAATAGGGCTCTGTGATTTATTGGAATGACACTCGCTCTCGGGTCGAAAGGTCCTGGGTTCAAGTTTCGCTCGGCGCATAGGTGAGTCCTTGGAAAAGGCTCTTTGCTCACATTCTTCCACCGCACTCAGGTGTAAAATGAGTACCTGGCCGTGGACAGCTTTGTGAAATGTAATATTGTTTAAAAGGCATCATGTGTCGTCCTAAATGTTAAGTATTGATGTTGGCTGAACACGGTGAGAGAATGCGACTAAAGACCCTTTTCCAAGGACTCAACTACGCGACTCAGAGCGGGACTCGAACCCTTTACTCTCCGATCCGAAGGCGAGTGTCATACCACTAGACCACATAGCGGTACAATTAACATGTAGGACGAGACATGATGCCTGGTAAGCGATATCACAATTTATTTCCGACCGAGCTTTAGCTTTGAACTTTCTTTTATATAGCGCAATATCCACAAAACGTGCTCAACGCGCTTTACAAATGCTTCCGGACCAATAGCAACATGTAACATGTAGAACGAGACATCACACCTGTAAGGAGATATCATTTTTTTTCGACAGGGGAAACGCTGTTTACGGCCAGGTACTCATTTTACACCTGAGTTCGATGAGATTATTTGAGTAAAAAGCCTTTTCCAAGGACTCAAATATGCGCCTTTGAGAGGGACTCGAATCCTTTACCTTCCGATCCGAAGGCGAGTGTCATACCGCTAGACCACATAGCCACACAATTAACCTGTAGGACAAGACACGACGCCTGTCAGGCAATATCACAATTTACTTTCAACAGAGACACCGCCAGGTACTCATTTTACACCTGAGTTTGAAGATGTTTTGTACCAAATTCGGTGCTTTCATCACCAATTCCCATGGTATTATTAAGCTAAAAGGGCAAGGAAGTCGTGACGTCACCCAAACAACAGTTCCGGTTCCAAACTCATTGGAAGTGCTATGTTACCAGTCCTTCAAAGGACCAATCACGAATTGGCGATATATCATTGAATCATAAGGTGGCAATTACTTCTTTACGTAATGTATCAATGTTTTTATTGTTTATGTTTATTTGCTGAATATATTCTCTCTTCTAATTTTGGTATTTTGGTTCTTTCATCGCCGATGTCTACGATATTGTTAAGGTAATATGGCAGAGAAGTTTTGAAGTCACGCTTTCAATTCTTCCGGTTCCAAAATCCTTGGAAGTATTATGTTACCAGTCCTTCAGAGGACTAATCACGAATAGGTTACATATTATTGAATCATAAGGAGCCAATTACTTCTTGAACCCTTTCCTTCCCAGCCATTTTCAGAATTTTCCTCAACCCACCAATCACAAAAATTGTTTTTTCATCCTCAAACAGAAATGCAACAAATACATTCTATGCATAACATTGATCAGCAAAATGAACTCTACAACACAGTGCCGCATTTTTATAGCTATACTAAAACATTTTTCTTTAAAACGTGTGATTTACAATAGAATTCAGAATGATAAAAGTGCTGGTTGGATAGTAACGAATGGGACGATTTTCCTATGGTTGGTAAAGACAGAGTTATGTCATCATCATCATCATCATCATTGCCTTTTTCACCCTGGGTCACAGACAAACAGCTTCCATCCTTCTCTATCCTGGGCTAACTTTTAAAAAAATCTCATTCCATGTCTTATCACTTCTCTGTATATCAGCTTCTTTAATTCCTCTCCATGTTCCTCGTGGCCTTCCCATTGATCTTCTGCCCTGATGGTTCCAGTCCAATAATTCGAAGCTGGGTGTTTGGTGAAGACGTCATCAGATCAGCAGAGTCCTTTCGGCTTTGTCTGTTTCCTTCATAAATTCTGTCATTCCAGAAACTCTTCGGTCGCCCACGCTGAAAAAAGGATTTGGTTTGTCTGTCTGCGTTAAGTAATGTATTGTTTTTATTGGGGTTTTCTTATTGGCTGAATATATTCTTGCTTCTTATTTTTGTATTTTGGGTCCTGTACAGGTTTTCTATAATGGCAGTGTCATTTTCATCTCTATCTATTTTACTTAAAGGGTTAATCAGCTTCTTGTTGTTTACAGTGTCGAATGCCTTGGAGTAATCAATAAAACCGTGACTTTGTAACTGATAAACAGAATTTATATTCAGAGTAATAGAGATGACGCAGGGTGTATTTGTGAATGGCAGAAACATCAATAAATTGAGGTATGCAGACGATACAGTACTGCTGACTGTCACATTAATAATGATTCACATGCATTTTTATTAAAGTTTTATTGTATTAAGAACTGAGTTCATCTCACTCCAGTTATATTTCGGTATGCTTAGAAAAACTTTACCTTCTAATATTAGATCATCTTTTCTTTTAATAGCCTTCTCTTTGAATTCATTTCACATAAGTGAATACTTTTTGTTCTACTTTCTGTCACGTAGCCACTTATTATAAAAGCTGATCGATTTAATCTTCCTCACTCACTTTTCTCAATAACCTATGTATGCACTGACGGCCAAATCACTCTCCTCCTCATATAATTTATATTTTAAACATTTTTATCTTGCTTTCGGGACTTGGTCAAAACTCCAGTATTTGATTCTAATATCAAGACGCCGGAACTTCACCGTTTACCTTTGCCAGCCACTGGCAGGAGTGTTGTTATATGACGTCAACAAGCAAATCCTCTGTCTGGGAGTAGGACCTCACGACTCTACACAACGTTAAACTCAAGATCCAGAAGTTATGTAATATTGTCATTCTATCATTTATAACTCTGTGTAATTATTTACTTATAAGAACATTCATCTCATTAAATGTAGCCTTTCTTTATTAAAATCAGCTTAAATCAATTCGTCATTTGTTCTCTATTTTAAAAAGTAACTAACAAATTCTGGTGGCCTTATTTTTCACATCATTATTTTATGAATGTAGTCGAGTTAGCTCTTATGCACTCATTTAGACCATGACACTGACAACAAACAAAAAAGACCTTCAGAAACTAGTAGCTAAAACCATCAAAATAAGTAATACGTATGGACAGAAAATTAATATACAAAAACCGAAAATAATGGTATTCACTCGAGCAGAAGATAAAGCCATTATAACAGTAGATAGAACAGGAATAGAACAAGCACAGGCTTATAATACCCCGGCCAGTACATCACAGAAGATGGCAGATTTATTACCAATGTCAAAAGAAGAATCAGCATTGCCAAAACAGACTTCATGAAAATGAAAAAAATCCTCACTAGATTAAAACGATAAACAAAAACAATAGTGCGTATGCCTGTGAAACATGGACCATAACAAAGGAGATAGAAAGAAAAATTGATGCCTTTGAGATGTGTATATACCGCAAAGTTCTGAAAGTAACATGGGCCAGAAAGAAATGAAACATTCTGGCTCAAATTGATGCAGCCCAAAGGTCCAAAAAGCGGTCGGCAGAAGTTAAAATGAAAAAAACGGAACTATTTTGGACACGTTTGAAGACATCAAAAAATTCGGTGCTAGAGGGAAAAGTAGCTGGCAGAAAGGCACACGGAAGTCTTGGATAGGAAATATGGATGCAACAACTGGTGAAAAGATAATCGACTTCTGCGCAATGGCCCTTGAGCGTGAAGACTGACGTTCCATGACATTGAACCTCTGTAGGGAGACAGAACTCTGGTAAGGTAAGGTATTGGCCGAATAAGGGTTTTGAGCACGAAACGTTCCGTGTTTGGTATTTTTTTCACTTTGGAAGCTGGTTGATATATTATTCATTTTTGTTTCGTTCAAAACGACGTTCTCTTATTTACAGGTCTGATAGCCCAAATTGTTGTGGACTCATTGATGCAATTGAAATACTCTCAAACCGACACGATATATTGTCCACTACAACGATGTTGAATCAAGCCCATAATCCCGTTCGGTTATCAGACCTGCAATTATACGTACTTCGGTACAAAATCTTTGTACAATAGTAATAATAATATTTTAAAAAAACAAACGTGAGATTTTATATAGAGCAATATCCACTAAACGTGCTCAAAGCGCTTTACAAGGAGTCACCAGCTAACAGCTACACTTGGCATGTAGGACGGGATACGACACCTGTTAGGCGGTATTAAAACTCTTTCGGACAGAGACTACGCTGTTAAGGGGCGGTTTGGGTCTTTTCTTTTAAAAAAAATTAATTAATAATCAATATTGGACGGTTTTAATCATTCTGTATCATCAATATAGTTTAAAAAGCAACATTTTTGGTGAAAAAGTTTAATTATATGTGTCGATACCCATTTTGCGAACTAATTTGGGGGTCTGAAATTTTAAAAAAATATATAACAATCGCGTGGCAAACGTTCCACAAAAACTAATGAAGGAATGACCTCCATATTCTTCCCTCTTGTCAACATTGTACCATAGTGCGTCACCATAGAGAGATTTTAAGGGTTAGCTTATGGAATTTTTATTAGAACATTACAAAGGTGAGAATCAAAATGTTATGACAAAATTGATGTTAAATATTCAGAATTAGCATTATTATTCAAAATTCACATATCTTATCAAAAAATATCTCTATGGCGACATACTACATTA
>NC_088368.1:41642561-41650061 GCF_034508935.2 Berghia stephanieae | reverse complement strand
ATTATTATTATTATTATTATTATTATTTATTATTATATTATTATTATTATTATTATTATTATTATTATTATTATTATTATTATTATTATTATTATTATATTATTATTATTATTATTTATTATTATTATTATTATTATTATTTATTATTATTATATTATTTATTATTATTATTATTATTATTATTATTATTATTATTATTATTATTATTATTATTATTATTATTATTATTATATTATTATATTTCATTGTTATTGTTATTATTGTTGTTATTATTATTATTATTATTATATTATTATTATTATTATTATTATATTATTATTATTATTTTATTATTATTATTATTATTATTATTTTATTATTATTATTATTATTATTATTATTATTATTATTATTATTATTATTATTATTATTATTATTATTATTTATTATTATTATTATTATTTATTATTATTAATTATTATTATTATTATTATTATTATTAATATTATTATTATTATTTTTATTATTATTATTATTTTATTATTATTATTATTATTATTATTAATTATTATTTTATTATTATTATTATTATTATATTATTATTATTATTATTATTATCATTATTATTATTATTATTATTATTATTATTATTATTATTATTATTATTATTATTATTATTATTATTATTATTATTATTATTATTATTATTGACATCCCATAGTGGGCAGGGAGGTACATACTGTGTCTTCTATCCCCCTATGTCTGTTTTTCAACATGCTTTCTGTCTTTGCCTTGGAATGAGATTACTTGGTTTTGTCCTGGCCCTGGCTGGATACCCTAGCTGGGAGGGAAACAGTCAAATGTATAGTTAAAGTTTTGGGAGATGATATTTTTTTCTGTGTAAATTATCTCCCTGTTATGCACTGTATTGTTTTGCTTACATATTGTATATGATTTTTGAACATTTGAGTGTATCCCTTTTAGTTGGGACCTGTGCTTGTGATGATGAGATTTGTAGCTGATCTTAAACTAAGTACTTTGATTGTGTGCTCTAGGAATTTACATCTATTTCCTATTTGAACAAATTCCCCTTTGTCTTACCTTTTCCTGGGTGCTTTAATTGTAATTCTAGAACTTTTTACTAGCCCATTTTTTTCCTTTTTCCTGGCTCTGACATGACCTTAATGTGTTGCAAGCACCGTAAAACTCTTAAAAACAAAAACATAAAGCCTTACACTGGGACCCACCAGGGCTTCTATTTTGCCGTCATTTTTAGGTTTGTACAGCACCTAGTGAGTTGTCATTGGCGCTGCTCAAGGAAACAAGTGATCCCACTGGTTACTATTGAATACAACTCACGATTTATAATCATTTGTGGCCAAAGACTTGTCTTTTGACTTATTTTTTTGGCCAGAGTAAGGCCGTAGCCATCGTTAACACTAGAACCCTCTAGGACTTGCAGATTGACGTCATTTTTTAAGGTTTGTGTAACGTCTAGTGAGAATTACTCATAATCGCGGGTGGCAAAAAAAAACAAACAAAAAAAAAAACCCCATTCACAAAGACCCCATGAGTGACGTCATATTCGTAAAATGACGTCAAAAGACAAAGCTTAGTGTCACGTAAACGTTAACGAAGATATTTACGCAACAACTTACTTGGCGCTACACCGTGGCCTTCGTAAAGTTATGGCCTGATACTGACCCAAAAATGACGTCAAAATGCCAGTCTTTTGCCACAAAAGAAAACAAATCGTGAGTTGTATTCAATAGTTTAACCAATGAAATAACTTGTTTCCATGAGCTCTACTAACGACAACTCACTAAGAATTGCAAAAACCAAATAATGACGTCAAACATCCAGTCCTTTTGGATTTTAGTATCAGGCTACAATATAACGATGGCTACGGTATGGACCAACTTGGACTTATATTTTAACATCATTATTTAGGTTTGTGTAGCCGTAGACTGATACTGAAATCCAAAAGGACTGGCAGTTTGACGTCATTAGTGAATTGTCGTTAGTAGGGGCCATGGTAACAAGTCATTTCATTGGTTGAACTATTGAATTCAACTCACGATTTGTCTTCTGTTGTGGCAAAAGACTGGCATTTTGACGTTAGTTTTTGGTCAGTGTCAGGCCATAACTTTACGAAGGCCACGGTGTAGCACCAAGTAAGTTGTCGCGTAAATATCTTCGTTTACGTTTGCCTGACACTAAAACTTGTCTTTTGACGTCATTTATAGATAGGACGAATATGACGTCACTCATGAGGTCTTTGTGAATCTTTATTTAATTTTTTTTTGTTTGTTTTTTTTTGCCATCCGCGATTATGAGTAATTCTCACTAAACTGTTTTAACCAGACTATAACCTTTTAAGGTTACAAATGCTTTTGTGTGTTGTTCCGTTATACTTCCGGATGGCAATATTGTGAGTTTTTTTAGCCAAGCACATACTATCTTTAGATCGAATGAAGTTCACGTCACTCAGGTCTTTGTTATTGTTTTTTTCCAATCACGTTTATGAGTAATTATCACTTAACCGTATTATCCTAATTATACAAGTTCATGGAGTTGTGTGTGTTGGTCCGTTATACTTCCAGATGACAATGTAGTGAGTTTCTTAGCCACGCGCATACTATCTATACATTAGTGCACCGTCAAGTGAGTTGTCGCAAAGAGCGTGTAGGTAACGATTGTTATGTTACCAAGAGCTCTCACTTCCGGCTTTTGGTGAAGCCACGCATCTTCCGTCTTCTACTCGTATTTTCTTCATGTATCAGTAAGCCTAGCGCGCTTGATACACGCGGAGCACACCCACCTCGCTGTCTCGCCTGGCACGCGACAATAGCATCGCGGTTAAGATAAGTGAGAGCTCTTGGTAACTACGTTACCCTACACACTCTTTGGTAGAACTGAAGAAATGAATGATCCCATTGTATGCAAATCACGATTTGGGATCTTTTGTGGTCAAAGGCTTTGGTCAGTGTCAGGCTATAGATAGTTCAAAGATGACGTCACTCAGGTCTCTGTTATTGTTTTTTACCATCCGCGTTTATGAGTAATGCTCACTAAACTGTATTAACCGACTATAAAAGTTCATGGATGCACACAGTTTTGTGTGTTGGTCCGTTATACTTCCGGATGGCAATTTTGTGAGCTTCTTAGACAAGCTCATACTATCTACGAGTATAATGGACCTAACACAAAACTATGAGTAATTTTGAACGTTTATAGTCTGGTTAATACAATTTAGTGAGAATTACTCATAAAAATGAATGGGAAAAAACAATAACAAAGACATGAGTGACGTCAACTTCGTTCTATCTATACAATTCACAATTCTTTTTGCGTGTGTAGCCAATAACTAGTATTTTTATTTTTATTTTTTTTTGGTCAGTGTCAAATATAATTAAAAAGTTGGGCTTTTATATAGCGCTATATCCACAGAACGTGTCAAAGGCGTTTTACAAGGGGCCCCTGTCCAACAGCAACATTTAACATTTAGGACACCACATGACGCCTGTGAAGCGATATCATAATTTTTTCGGACAGAGAAAACGCTGTTAACGGCCAGATACTCATTTTACGGTGAGAGAATGTGAGTAAAGTGCCATTTCCATGGGCTCAACTATGTGCCGAGCGAGGCTCGAACCCAGGACATTCCGATCCGAAAGCGAGTGTCATACCACTAGACCACATAGCCACACTCTTTAACTAGTTAATATTAGTTAACTCATTCAATCCTAGAGATTTTTGCTACTTTTCAAAATTGGAAAAAAAAATCTACTACTACTACTACTACTACTACTACTACTACTACTACTACTACTACTACTCCTACTACTACTACTACTACTACTACTACTACTACTACTACTACTACTACTACTACTACTACTACTACTACTACTACTACTGTAACTAAAGTTACTACTACTACTTCTATTACGACTACTACTAATACTACTAGTTTTATTCAACTACCATTAACAGGTAAACATTAAGAGCTTTAGTTTTGATACTAGCTACGCCTATAATTTGTCTCCGAAAAATGTAATAAGTAGGCATGGGGTAAAAGTAACTACGGATAACTACGTCACCGGCGGAAAAGTTATTAGAGAGAGAATGTCATGTTGGTTGTGCGCATGCGTCTCTCGTCCTCGCTTCCGGTGAAAGCAGCATGATACACTTCACCGAAAGCGAGGACGAGAGAGACGCATGCGCAAAACCATAGTCCGTGTTACGGTTGAGTGAGTTAAAGCAATGTTTGTAAGTGAATGCTTCATCGTGACATTTATTTATGTCTTTCCCAAGGAAACAACAATAATGTGTGGAGACTCTAAGCTTAAAACCGTAGCTGCTTTCTCAGTCGCTGTGGTGATTGCTTTCCTTGTTGGATACAAAGCCGGGAGTAGAAAAGGCAGCGGGGGGAGATAGATGACGAAATATGAGATTATAAAACAGTAAGATTTCATCATCGTCGTCATCATCATCATCATCATCATCAACATCATCATCATCATCATCATCATCATCATCACCATCATCATCATCATCATCATCATCATCATCATCATCATCATCATCATCATCATCATCATCAACATCATCATCATCATCATCATCATCATCATCATACATCACATCATCATCATCATCATCATCATCATCATCATCATCATCAATCATCATCATCATCATCATCATCATCATCATCATCATCATCATCATCATCATCATCATCATCATCATCATCATCATCATCCGTCACTCATCGGTCGATCATATCATTATCATCATCATCATCATAATCTTCATCATTATCACCATCATTATCACAATCAACTGGTTAATACTCGTTTAAAAAAAAAAGAACTGGCTCAAACCCGAGACCTTCCAATCCAAAAATCGCTTGTCATACCAGCAAACCACATAGACGTTTACAATCCGATATTGATATATCTCTTTGATGTTTGATTTGTTTACCTATCAAATTTCTCTTAGTTTTCTTTTCGTTTCATTTCTTTTCATTTATCCTTATATTATATCATTTTCATCAATATCTCACTTGTTCGTTTTCTAAACGTCATTGATTAAAAATCAATAACAATGTAAGCTTAAATTTAATTACAAAAGCAGATCGAATAACCGTTTCGGATAGCCCCTTTATCAACAAAACAGGATGAATGAAACACTACAGATGAATGAGATAATGTGGTAGTGGCGTTGTTAAGATGAAGAAACAAACCATTGGTTGGCAGGAATATAGTATGCTCCTTTGTAAGGAAGCACGAATTAAAATAGAACAATGGATATTTCTAAAAGATACACAATTAATTAAGTGAAAAGAGGGGAGGCGAAGAGGTACTTACTGTGTAATGCATTTTTTAAAATTAAAAATATTGAGCTTTTATATAGTGCAATATCCACTAAATGTGCTCATTGCGCTTTACAAGGGGTCCCTGGTCAACAGTGACATTTAACATGTAGGACGGGACATGACGCCTGTTAGGCAATATTACAGTTTTTTCGGACAAAGACAACGCTGTTAACGGCCAGGTACTCATTTTACACCTGAGTACGGTGAGAGAATGTGAGTAAAGAGCCTTTTCCAAGGACTCAACTATGCGCCAAGCGCGAGGCTCGAACCAGTACCTTCCGATCCGAAAGCGAGTGTCATACCACTAGACCACATAGCCGCACAGTTTAGAAAATGAAATATAAAAATGTTTTGCAGCAACAGTTACAAAAATCGCATGCATGACATCAAAGTGTGTTAACATGACCTGGAAGACCATGACAAATTTTTTATCAAAATGTTCATTATTTACATACATTGTTATCAGCATGTATTTCTGTGATGTAATAAACGCGGGTACAACTCAGTAGACGATACATCATCGTTATCATGATAAAGATGATAGTTATAATGCTATAGATAATGATGATAATATTAATAATAGTAATGATACTTCTACTAGTACTACAACTACTACTATACTACTACTAACTACTACTACTACTACTACTACTACTACTACTACTACTACTACTACTACTACTATTATACTACACTACTACTGTAACAAATATTACTACTACTACTCTCTACTACTACTACTACTACTACTACTACTACTACTACTACTACTACTATACTACTACTACTACTACTACTACTTTTACTTCTACTACCACTACTACTACTACTACTACTACTACTACTACTACTACTACTACTACTACTACTACTACTTACTACACCTACTACTGTAACAAATATTACTACTACAACTTTACTACTACTACTACTACTACTAGTATACTACTACTACTACTACTACTATACTACTACTACTATACTACTATACTACTACTACTACTACTACTACTCTACTACTACTACACCTACTACTGTAACAAATATTTTACTACTACTTCTACTATATACTACTACTACTATACTACTATATACTACTACTACTACTATATACTACTACTACTATTACTCTACTATACTACCACTACCACTAACTACTACTACTACTACTACTACTACTACTACTACTACTACTATACTACTACTTACTATTATTATTATTATTAGTATTATTACTATTACTACTACTACTATACTACTACTACTACTACTATACTACTACTACTACTACTACTACTACTACCAAACTACTACTACTACTATATACTAACTACTACTACTACTACTACTACTATACTACTACTACTACACTACTACTATACTACTATTATTATTATTATTATTTATTTTATTATTATTATTATTATTATATTTTATTATTATTATTATTATTATTATTATTATTATTATTTTATTATTATTTTCTGTTTACTACTACTACTACTACTACTACTACTACTACTACTACTACTATACTACTACTTCTACTACTATACTACTACTACTACTACTAATACTACTACTGCTGCTACACTACTACTACTACTATACTACTACTACTACTATACTACTACTACTACTACTACTACTACTACTACTACCGTGTTACTTTATATTTCAGATTGTCAACACGGATCACATAAACCACCGAAGTCACCTTCAAGAGATCAGCTGTTATATGATTCTTTAAAAACAATATAACAATGTATTTATGATTTTATCAATGAGTTAATCCTTGATATTTCATTGTTTGTTATCATCTCATTGTCAAAATAAAATAATTATGCGATACGACTCTGTCTTCAGTTCCTTCGCTAACGAGTTCATCTAAAAGTAAAAGGTCAGAACCATAATTCCAACCGCTTTGATCTGTTAGAATTACTGCAGACAATTCGTATGAAGCTGTCGCTGATTATGCATACATAGTCCTGATACGGTGTGTTTGTGTATATATATATATATATATATATATTATATATATATATATATTATATTATATATATATATTAGTATATTATAATATATGTATATTATATATATATTATATATATATATATATATATATATATAATAAATAT
>NC_088368.1:41627810-41642461 GCF_034508935.2 Berghia stephanieae | reverse complement strand
GGCTTCTTTATTGTTCGGTTTCCTTCACGAAAGGCTCTGAAGGCAGCTCAAGAAATGCCAGAAACTTTTGACGCTCTATTTTCAGGCATTATGACCGCTCATATTACAACAATGGCTTTCTATTTCTGTTGGGAATTTTTTTGACAATTTCCCAGATGTAAAGCCATTTCACAAAATAATAATTAGAGCAACAATGATTCGGTATAGAATTACTGGGTTCCCTGTTTTTTGGCATATGTGACCCTCGTCTCAAAACGGTATTATGTCGGGATGATTCATAACCCAAAAATGTAAATTTAGAGATAAAATGACGAGAAATTGGACCTCATGAGTTTTTGTAAAGCATTTGTACTCCACCATGGCGTAGAGAAAGTAATCCCAAGTTTGATATTTGTGGATATGAATTCAATTTCCTTTACCGAGTGTATCCCGACATAATACCGCTTTGAAACGGTGGGTCACATATATGATTTCATTGCATTAATTTTAACATTAACACACTTCAAATATACAAATGTTAACCAATATGATTAACTCCCTAATCGACAAACATGACATTGGTACGAGTAAATAGTCTGTCCCACCTCTTCTTAATACTACCCTCAGAGCCATTCGTAAAGTCAAGCGACTAGTAAAGAAGCCTCAATAATGACTCTTAAAGACGAGTCGACGGAGAGTAAAATTCCATTTTTCCCATTTCTATTCTATTCATATAATCAACAATTTCCTTATAGAATTGATGTCACCTTAGTTAATTTTCATATGAAATATTACACCTTTGTTAATTTTCATTAAATATGTTGCACCTTTGTTAATTTTCATATATTACACCTTGGTTAATTTACAAATGAAATATAACATCTGTGTTCATTTTCATCATCATCATCATCATCATCATCATCATCATCATCATCTTCATCATTATCATCATCATCATCATCATCATCGTCGTCCTCTACTATATGATTTACTACTATACAAATAGTTTCCTTTTTATCGTATGCATCAGTGGGTGGATATCGCCTTTCCAGAACTGGTGTCCTTATATGAAATCCTGAGATTATTGACCAATGAACGATTGCTCTTTTGACAACAATCACCATGTGTCAGCTCATCCCTTGTTTTATGTACACGCAAACCCATCAAAAAGGCGGTGTATTTTGTGTAACTTTGAAGTACACGGTTGACTGAAGATGATAAATCGTTGTAAAATACCAAAAGACCTATGGCTTGGACCACCAGACTTTGTATGCAACGGTTGCGTCACTATCTCAACTAGTACGATATTTTTTGTGACTCACAATCATGAAAACGAAATTATTGTCTTAAATCAGCGTGTTGGTTCATTGAGAAATAAAAATGGATATTATATAAATCAAGAAAACCGATGATGGATAATCTGTATTGAATGTCGGCGTATATTTTGACTGAAAAAAATATCATTTTAAAACTAGAAGATCATTTACACAAGCTATGAATCCAGTCATTTGAACGATTGTTTTTTTTTTAATTTCCAATGAAAAAGGAACCATTCTTTTGGCACCACTCTTTATTTCCCTATTTCGTTCGTTCTATACATATGTCCAAGAGTAAATTTCCATTTTTACTCGATAAATTACTATTGTTTAACTATGTGTTAAAAATGTAAAGTCTTATATCACCTAAAAAGCATTTATCAAACACTTGCAGTGTATCAATCATATCAATCACCAACTTACTTTGCTTGATCTTCTGCATGTTGTCTATAAATTTATCTGCTCTTTTAAACCAAAAACAATATCTTTGTGAAATAAGTTTGCAATTACTTTGATTTCATTTCTTTTAGTCTTGAAAACATTCCTTACCTTAACCTCAAAGAGAGAGCCCGTCTTCTTGGCCATACTAATATAGGTGCTGAAGTTGTAGAGATTAAAATGTTAGAGCTACCTGCCATTTTATTATCCCAGAGTTCAATAACAAAAGGGCATGTGAAGGACCAAAGACGGTCAGGCCAATGATGACCAAACATTTGCTTGAATCAAAACAAACTCCTAGCTTAAGCCACTGACATCGCTGTGGAAAACAACATTTCATGTTGGACACTGATTGGAAGAGTTGTAACAGCTGGGATCAGAACGAGATGGCCTTCTATGCAACCACAACTTACCGAGAATCGTATGACTTTGGTGATCCAGCTGCAAATCCAGATCTCAATCCTATTGAACACCTCTGAAATCTCCCCAAAACACCTACAAGGGAACAACAGTGTCAAAGGATGAATGTTTATAAGCTTTGGGACATTGTCGAAGTATGATTGAATTCATCCTAGCAAATGACATAAACCCCTTGATATGCTTTATCAGGAGACTTCTCCGAGCAATGATTGGAACACGTGGCAACCATGCGAGGTGATGACTTTGTTGCGCTGAATGTTTCCTCTATCTACGAAGAAGGACAACAAACGTGTGTTCGAGGGGCCATCGTTATCTTAGGGATTATGCGTGTATTGTATGTAATAAAATTTGGCTCATTTATATTAAAGTCCAATTTCGCCTCTTAAAATCTAAGTAATTGACTCAAAACAAGTGTCAAATTGCATTTGCAACGTGTGGATAACAAAACATGCTTATTTCTTTTTCTTTTCAGAGAATAAGATTTTATTTCGACTACAATAAAAAGTTTGCAGTCGGGTATGAAGAGGAGAACCATGAAATTGACTGGGTACTGTTTGATGGAAACAAGAGGGTCTATTATGAGAGAAAGCGGGACGGAACGTGCATGTGAGTGTGATCATTACCTAGCAATGTCCTCTTGAATCCTTGATAGAACAGAAGGCGTAATCTAATTTTCCTCTAGGAATCTCCTGGCCTGGGCCATTCCCTGTCTTTGCAGCTTCTTTCATTTTCTCTTAGACTATCCTCCTCCATGTGATCAATTGTCTGCCTCTCTTTCTCCTTCAAGTAGGGAATTCTTAATGCTGGTTATTGCCGTCTGGCGTCATTCAATGAATCATATTTCATTACAGTGGAATTCCTCACAATGTCAACATCTTAAAGTCAACAAAATCAGTTGAGATAATTGTCTGATTCCCCCTGTCCACCCAGCAATGATAGGATAGCTGTTAGACCACGAGATCACATAGCCACATGATGAGTTGAGTGACGGCAATATTGTTCCTTCTATAATCATTAGAAAATAAAACATTGAGCTTTGAAGGTCTAGGTTGTCAGAAAATACTCAAAGGGAAATCTCATGTGTGACTATTGTTAGTGATGTGACAGTCGCGTTTGTATCAAAGACCAGGGTTCGAGTCCCGAGAGCGACTAGTTGATTCTTTGGGAAACGAGTTTTTACTCACATTTTCTCAGCGTACTCAGATATAAATTAATTACCTGATCATTACAACTTTGTTGCTGTCAGAAAAAAAAATGTATTATCCCAAACAGGCATCAGGTCTCGTCCTACATGTTAAATGTTGCTTGTTAGATAGGACCATTTAAACGGCTTTGAGCACGTTTAGTGTATATTGCACTTTTGAATGATATTGCAATCTCTACTTTTTCTAAATTTGACTCATTTTTTTTATTGCCGTCCCCATCCTAATTAACCGCATGGTACTCTTAGACAGCTTAAAGTCTATTGACGAATCCCTCATTGGGTTTGAGATTATATTACATACTAACCAATGGCGCTAAGAAAATAAAGTGATGTCGCGATTCTTTACACCAAGGGGAGATAACAAATACAAAGGTAGACCACAGCATTAATAATAATAATAATATAATAATAATAATTAATAATATAATATATGAATAAAAAAATAATAATAATACAATATGAAATATTAATAATAATAATAATAAATAATATATAATAATAATGAATGATATAATAATAAAATAATAATAATAATAATAATAATAATTATAAAATAATAAATAATAATAATAATAATAAAATAATTAATAAATAATAATAATAAAATAACAAAAATGATAATGATAATAATGGTAATAATAACATAATAATAATAAAATAATAAATAATAATACAATAGTGATAATGATAATAATGATAATAATAATAATACATAATAATAATAATATAATAATATAATAATAATAATAATATAAATAATAATAATAATTATATAATATCTCATCATCATCATCATCATCATCATCATCATCATCATCATCATCATCATCATCCTGATGAAAATGATGATGATGATGATGATGATGATGATGATGATGATGATGATGATGATGATGATGATGATGATCATGATGATGATCATGATGATGATCATCATCATGATTTTGGCAAGCTGTCTCTATGACGATATTCGTGAATTGCAAACTTGCCTGTTCCAGTTTTAAGCCCATCCATGGCACTTCTCCCTGCTACATATCATCTCTTCTTTCTGTCATGGTAGTCATCATGTCCTCTGTTAGATGGATCCCTTTTGTAATATTTTTCATTGTGTCCCTGTTAACAGGCATATATACTACGATAAATGAAGACCCCAAGCGCCTCGATGACACACAGTAACTGAACTATTTTTGTTTCCATCAAAGCTACAGCTACAAACTTTGTTCCAAAGTCAGGTACAATGGAATCCTGATAATATGAACACCGACGGGCCATGAAAATTGGTTGACTTTATCCATTATCAGTGGAACGTGTCTTGTATTTTTTAGCTGTTCTATTCATTTTGTTTATTACTGTTTTACAGTCCACAGCTTAGAGCAGCTTGGTATCACGTTGACATTTCATTCTATTAAAGATTTCACAAGCTAATTTATGTTGTCTCTACAGAGAATACACAACAGATTACCCATTGTCTCGCTGCGTGCCCGATGATGCTGAATATATGGGCGTATCCATTGAAAATGGTGTGGAAGTTGATGGTTGGAAAAAAAGAACGGTAAGCCTTGTTCATTTAACTATTTTGTTGCGACTTACGTAGGGAGGAATAGGCTTGTATTGCCGGCTGGATTGCAAGATACCCCAGAAGGCATCGCTCATTGAGTTATAATAAAGGAATGAAGTACACAGCCTACGAGTATCAATATTAAACTGTTGTGACTGCCAGCACTTGCCAAGACCTTTATTGAGGATGTCAGTTCACAATGACGATCTCAGGTGATAACAGACTAGATTGATAAACGATACTTTCCAAATGTTTAACTTTGTCTGTTATTCTATAAGTGGCCGATTGTAAATTCATTTGAGTAATGAACTCTTCGTTACGAATCTCACTTTAAAGTTTGAACGGGCTACTGTATGGTCCAATGCTAATTTAAACTGCACATGGATCGTATGAAGTGAATATAGATCTATCAACAGAACTAGAAGGGAAGGGATATGATGCTGATAAGAAGGGGGGGGGGTAATTTAATAATCGACCAATGTTGTAGAATATCTGACAAACCCAAACTGGACTCACAAACGATTTTGTTGGAGATCAGGAAAAACATTTTAATAATTGACCATAAAGAAACTATCCTTATTGAGAATTTCTGTTTTTAAACCTGGGGAGAACATTGAACTTCACGTATTGGACAGCCTCAGATATGATCCGATCGGTGATGAGTATTCGTATTCACCCTTCGGTGCGAATTAGAACAAAATGCCTTTCATTGTTTATACTAACCAAAACTATTTTACAAATAATATCAATTTTGAGCCTTCCCTTTGAAGACCTCGTGATTGGAAAACGTACATCCTGGACACCCACAGCAATGATCCATTCGGTTATGATCACTCATTCTTAGGTGCGAATGAGGAAAGTAAGAAATTTACTATTGACATTAGGATTCGATATAAATGGCCACAGACAGATGAAACTTTTACTCAAAATGAAAGTCAATCAACAAATTCGAAATAATGTCCTTGGACACCCCCAAAAATGATCCAATTGGATATTTCCCCACCACCATCTCCCTAGAGATGATCATGGTGCAGTCAAGCACAAATGTTTTGAAGACAGTTTGAATTCCACATCCGACCAACGTCACTGAAATCCAAACTGTCCTTCTGATGGCAACGCTGTTACTTCAGTGATAACCGGGTCCATGAAAAATAAAATTGAGGTTGATAATGAATATAATGTTTGTCACTCTATGTTTAATGATGATATCAACAGAAGGATGTCTAAGTTTAACCCGCCAGATAACTTACTATTCAAAAGCCTGCATGACAGGATTGGAAAAGACGTTTCCCAATATTTAGACTAGTCACAAAATTAAAGAGGATGGGATAGTACAAATCTATACCTTGATCTACACAATGGGGAAAGAGACAGAAAAGATTTCCAAGTCTTTTACGTTTGAAAACGAAGAGGAGAAGGATGACTACAACGCCCTTCATTCAAAAGATAAATGCTATTTTTGAAAGAGCCAAATTTGACAAGAGAAACAAACATGACAACGAATCTATTGAAGAATGTTTTAGGTCGCTATGTGAATTATCTAAACACTGTAACTTTGATGACAGAAAAACGCAAATAAGAGACAGATTGTCCATAGGAATTCAAGATAAACAGCCATGTAAAAAGCTTCAACTGAATGGAGGCTAACGAAAAACCAAGAATTAATTTCAGCAAGAAAACTCGGAATGTCTAACCAGAGAAGCTAAAGCTATGAGCAGACGACAAAGGCAACAGGATACACGATGGGTGAACACGCAAACAGATAGCAGAAGACAAAATATAAATCAAAATAATAATAATAATAATAATAATAATAATAATAATATAAAATAATAATAATAATAATAATAATAATAATAAATAATAATAATAATAATAATAATAATAATAATAATAATAATAATAATAATATAATAATAATAATAATAATAATAATAATAATAATAATAATAATAATAATAATAATAATAATAATAATAATAATAATAATAATAATAATAATAATAATAATAATAATAATAATATAATATATAATAATAATATAATAATAATAATAATATAATAATAAATAATAATAATAATAATAATAATAATAATAATAATGATATAATAATAATAATAATAATAATAATAATAATAATAATAATAATAATAATAATAATAATAATAATAATAATAATAATAATAATAATAATAATAATAATAATAATAATAATAATAAAAATAATAATAAAAATAATAATATATAATAATAATAATAATAATAATAATAATAATAATAATAATAATAATAATAATAATAATAATAATAATAATAATAATAATAATAATAATAATAATAATAATAATAATAATAATAATAATAATTGATTTAGCAATGACTACAACTATTAATTGCAGACATATTCAATATCTAAAACGCTATAAACATAGAAATACATTTTCAACAAAAAACTAATATCAAGCCAAGAAATGTTTTCTAGAGTAATATGTCTTTTGCCTGCTGTTGAATGTCTTCAGGGATTCTGAGTGTATAATCTCAAAAGGAAATTTATTCAAAATAGAGGAGCCAGATATTTAAAAAAAAACTCTTTTAGTTAACTCGTCAATAGGACTAGAGACGCATGCGCACAACCAACATGACGTTCTCTCTCTAATAACTTTTCCGCCGGTGACGTCACAGAATATAACGTCCCGTTGTGTTTTGTCATGTTCTTTTTATGTGCGTCCAAATATAACGGCGTCATCAATTAATCAATCTGAGCACTCATTTCAATGTAAAGTCTCACTTGCCATGGTAATACAAAATGGAAAGTTTTGAAGTAAAATCTTCCAAAAAAATGTTGTCAGTTTTATCACTTGAAAATCTAGAAAAACAGTGTTTTGAGATATAAAAATTGTAGTCACCGTAGATGACTCAAAAATCGAGTTGGAGGTGTGGTTCCAGGAGAAGGAAGAACCTTGTCTGGACGCCGGTTTGGATCATTCTTGGTCTGGCTACTCATTTTCAGCTGTTCCAGCTTCAGTGTGGAGGAAAACTGGAGGGAAATGTCGAACAGGGAAACACAAAAAGGAGGAAACATCATTACAGATCCAACCAAAAGAGTGCCTGCAATCAATAACTCCAGGAAATACTGGATTTCCTCAAACCGCCTCTTAACTGGAGATGGCAGAACTGCATCAAATATGTGCAGATGGAAACTTGGAAACAGTGATACCTGCCTGAAATGTCAGGCAGCCCCAGAGACCAGCGATCACATCGTACTCCACTGTCCAGTCACTAAACTTGAAGGTGGCTACGAAACCATCCTTAGGGCGGAGGAAGACTTTAGAAGCTGGGTTGACGAAATACATTTGGAGGTGGAGCCATACGCTACTACTACTACTACTACTACTACTACTACTACTACTACTACTACTACTACTACTACTACTACTACTACTACTACTACCTAAAAATCAATAATTTACCCCTCAAAGATTAAATAAAACTTTTTAAATCCTCACAATTATAGAGTGCGGCATCATTTTTTTATTTTCAATCAGTTAAAACGATTCAGAGATGCTCGTGAAGATCTGAAATTGGAGCCAATACTTCGTAATTCTACGACTTTTTACGTAATAGTAGACAGGTCTGTATTTGTTTCCTCACTTTCTATAATATTGTTTTGTTCTTCCACAGGGCCCGAACAGCTACTTAATGTATGTTCTAGATAAAAACGATTGTCATGTGACACGCAAGGTAACTGTTCCATATACACCAGATGGATTTGATGTGCATTTCTATAACTTCAGTGAAGGGCACCTTTACAATAATGTCTTTGATAAAAATATTGATGATTGTGTCATCTATGAACAAATAACAACAACAGCAACAACGACTCCTGAAAAGAAATATAATCATGAGATTATAATTGACATGCTTAAAAAATGTTTGTCAGATTTAAAAAAGATCTTCTCTGATTTTCTTCAGTAATGTTTTTTTTTTCTTAGTTGTGTATAAATGGTTTACAATGTTATAATAAGAATCATGATAATAATGATGATAATAATAGTAATAATAATAATAATAATAATAATAATATAATAATAATAATAATAATAATAATAATAATAATAATAATAATAATAATAATAATAATAATAATAATAATAATAATAATAATAATAATAATAATAATAATAATAATAATAATAATAATAATAATAATAATAATAATAATAATAATAATAATAATAATAATAATAATAATATAAAAAAGAAGAAGAAGAAGAAGAAGAAGAAGAAGAAGAAGAAGAAGAAGAAGAAGAAGAAGAAGAAGAAGAAGAAGAAGAAGAAGAAGAAGAAGAAGAAGAAGAAGAAGAAGAAGAAGAAGAAGAAGAAGAAGAAGAAGAGGAAGAAGAAGGAGAAGAAGAAGAAGAAGAAGAAGAAGAAGAAGAAGAAGAAGAAGAAGAAGAAGAAGAAGAAGAAGAAGAAGAAGAAGAAGAAGAAGAAGAAGGAGGAGGTATATATATATAATAAAGAACCAAATATGTACAAAAAAAAAAGAATTTGGGTTTTTTCTTCACTGCCCCTGTTGGTAATATATATATATATATATATATATATATATTATATATATATATATATATATATATATATATATATATATACATTTATGGGTGTTGTAGGTTTCGTGGCTCTTATCTTTGTCTCTTATGGGTGATGTTGGGCTATGAGTAAATATCCCTCATATGGCCGCCTCGCTTCGTGATCGACAGGGCAGCACAAACAAATAGTCAAAACATATAACTTGTGGTAGTCGATTTGTATATAGAGGTGGCACCGTACCTTGTGGTAGGAGTCAGTATGGAACAGCCAGGAGTCTATAAAGACCAGAAAATATGTAGACAGGTTAACTCAGGCCGTAACAACTTGCCCAAATCAAGGCGTCTGAAGTCAGTATGGAACAGCCGGGAGTCTATAAAGACCAGGAAATATATGTACAGGTTAATCCAGGCAGTAACAACTTGTCCAAATGAAGGCGGCGAGTTTTATGGGCTCAGTCCATAGAACAGGGTTGTGGAGTCTTCGCCCAAGAGGAATCTGTTCCAGTCACATGTGTAATTAAAACATAATATAATATCATATATTGCGCTCAGCGGCCTTTATCGGTGATGGGGGAGATCCGCTGAATAAGAGATTATTATTATTCTAATTATTATGATTAATATAATAGTTAATACCATCATAATTGTTAACATTATTATATGTAAAAATGTTCTTATAGCAAACGAGACCATCCATCTTTAGACTGTTAACATGAAAGTCATCAATTTGTCCGTCATGAATTACAATATAATATATAGCAGAACATTAACTTAACTTATCACACACAGCATCCCACAGTACTTGAATGATAACATTTTATAATAATTAATGATTAGGTAAATAATGCAACAGCATAGCATTCTTTCATCGATTTGGATTTATTAAACATGGTATTTTTATCGCGGCACGAACTTGCAAATGAGTTATTCCGAGATGAAAAAAACCCGACTATAATAAATCCCTGAAAGGATACTCTTATTCCACCCCTCAAATTAGTATTCTTAGATATTTCTTAACAAATAGTTTGTAAAAAAAATCATCACATTTTAATTTGGTAATTTTCAAATCAAATTTTAACAATGATCATTAAACAAAAGAAAGAACGTCTAGACACAAACCACAGAAATTGGATAAACAAATTCATGATTTCTATCTATCTATTTACTAGATAATGTGATGCGTCAACACGTTTTTCATTTTCTTAAACAAACCCAACATTTCCAGTGATTTGTTTGGCATTTTCTCCTAAATTAATCTGACTGTCTAGACCGAACACACCGCCTATTTTTTGTTGTGTGCAAATTTCTTCAATTTTTGATACTCTTGTTCTTGGAATATGTATTAGCGGTTGAAATCAATGAAGGCACAAAGAAATTGAAAGTAGGCTGTTTATTAATTGCAGATTTGTTCAAGACATGCGTGAGTGAGTTTGTTTTAATTATTTTTTAACTCCCACTTAGAATACATTTTAGATTCATGACGGTAACTTCGATTCCCATTTGTATATTTCAACATCTACTTTAATGACAATTTGACCAAAAAAAAAGAGAAAAAGAAAGAAAAAGAGATTCATCTATGTGCCCCAAAATATTATTTTTCAAAGCAATATTCAACGATTACGTATTTACAAAAAAATGATAGGTTTTCCAATGGAAGGGGTGGAATAATATCCAATTCACCTACCCCAGTCTGATAATAACCCTCAAAGTCTTGTTGTTCCAGAATATGAAGAATTTTTTTTTGTTTGACTCTTATGTTTTCTTCTTTCTGATAAGCTTAGAGACGGAATGAATTAGGTTACCAACTTGGTCTTGTGACTTAGTCAGCGTTTGTCTCCAAGACAAGCATCAACCAATCAGTTTTGAGAGTAAGAGGAATAAATGAAGGAAGAGAGAGAGAGAAGAAAAGGGAGATTATAATATTGTTTATGTATTATATATGTAGGAACAGTTCTCTGAAAAATATGTGCTAAACATGTGAAAAACCATTTTTTGTTTGTTTTTCATTCAAAGGGAGTTATTTTTGGGTGACGCAGTACAATCAGCCAATTTGCCCACCAAATACTGGGCTTTGTTGACTCTCTGGTGATTTGAAATCTATGCTTTTTAACACTCATACAACTAGCCAGGCTGATTATTGACATGCAAATGGTTCCAACACAAAGACAGAAACCCACTCTGAAAAACAGATATAGGACAAAAGAAGACACAGTAAAATTACACAAATGTTGTCGATTGAACAGTTGAGATTAAAGTAAGCATAAGAAATACTCGAACTTTTATATAATGCAATATCCATTAAACGTGCTTCAAGCACTTTACAAGGGATCCCTAGCCAATATAACACGTAACGACATGTAGGACGAAACATAACGCGTATTCGGCGATATTACAATTATTTCCGACAGAGAGAACGGTGCTAACAGCCAGGCACTAATTCTACACCTGAGTATGGTAAGAAAATATGAGTAAAGAGCCTTTTCCAAGGATTCAACTATGCGCCGCTCACAACATGCACAAATGGGGGCTCCAAGAATCACCAACATGCCCAAAGTGCATATATATATAATATATATATATATATATATATATATATATATATATATATATATATATACTTCCTGATGAGAGCAACGCTCGATAACAACGTTGTAGAAGTAATATATATCTTACTTATATTTCAAATGTTTATAAATTTTTGTTTTATAATTTATATATATATATATATATATATATGTGTGTTGTGTGTGTGTGATGTGTGTGTGTGTGTGTGTGTGTGTGTGTGTGTGTGCAAATGCGCAAAATTGTAAAAATATATAACCAAGAACCAATAGCAACACTTGATATATTTATTTGTATATTCCTCGTCTGTCTGATGTATGCATGGACATGTGTTAATGAAAGGCTCGGTTAAACGAGATTTATCATACACACTTTGTATGCGCCTGCATGTATATTGTGTAATATATCGCTGCTTATTATAGGCGACCTGACCGTTTAGTGTGATATATAGCCATACGTCTCGTTATTCAATAAAGCCCAAATCGAATTGTTGACACTGCTCCACTAGTAAAAAAAAAGGAAAATTCTATTGGGAATGATATTAGCGGAAGAGTAGCGTCCCTTGATTGGGCGTCACCTTACATAGAGAACGTCAATTTGGTTTTGAAGTGTCTCAAGCCGCTTTCACCGGAAGCGAGGACGAGAGACGCATGCGCACAACTAACATGACGTCCTCTCTCTAATAACATTTCCGCCGGTGACGTCACAGGCGATGGGTGACGTCCAATCAAGGGACGCTACTCTTCCACTAATCTCATTCCCTATAGGAGGTTGGAGTCCAATCGAACTCCGAAGAGAAATGGTTGATGTTTTGTGACCGATTCAGGATATAATTAAATGTTATCGTTGTTGACTTCAGTGGTTTCGTTCCACAGCATCCCGTGTAAATGGCAAAGTGTGTATGATAAATCTCGTTTAACCGAGCCTTCATTAAGACATGTTCATGGATATATACAGACGCGGAATACGTACATAGTTATCTTCTTCCATGAATCAGGCTATAACTATGAGCAAGAAAATGTTGTATTGTCTTGAAGTGATTTGACTCGGGTTATATTCCTTTTAATGACTTCAGTTCAAGCATAATGCAAAGTAACCTATGAACCCTGATATTTTCAAAGGTTCCCCTTATTATCATGGCTGATCAGTATAGCACCAAATGCATCTGTCACTGTCGGTATGTTGGCGATTCCTCTATTTATGCAAAGTGTTCATCACAGTCTCGCCAATATTCTCGAATAAGTCGACAATATTATCCCAATGTCCAATCCTGCAGGTTAAAATACTAAACATAAAGGAGACAACGGAAAGGCTTTGAATGAAAACAGCACAGGACTGTTTCTATCCAAAGACTTTTCATTTTCACCTTTTTGTTATTATTTTTTTACGATCCCATAGTTCAGGCAGCCCCCCATCTCTCTATAAGTACCCTGTAGGCTGAGAGTCTCTCTACAGCATGGATCAAATTTACTAGTTACCCTCCGTTGTGAACCAGAAACCGAAAATTAAATTGTATTTTAACTCATAAAGATGACATTTTTCAAACAAGATGAGAACATATGTTATCGAATTCTGAACACGCACATTTTGTAAATCTCATTATGTACCTAGGAAAAATTTAAAGTTGATTTTCTGCATCTCGTTTGGTGGGACACAAGGCCATACTCACGTGATGAGCGAAAAATCTACAAGAGATAGAATGGTCCGTGTTTTTAAAAAAAAGTGAATATTTATTGCCGTGATTTGATCAATGTCTCAATTATCCGATGACCTGTTAACCGTTTTTGAAAGTGGTTGTTGTTGTTGTTCTTGCAGGGATGTAGGTGATTGTTATTGTTATGGCGGTGTGCGGGTGCAGAAATGTAATTGTTACACAACACTGAAAAAAATCCGACCATTGTTAACTCATCAACTGGGGGGGGGGGGGGGGGTAGAGGAACAACATTGATTGCACCAAGGAGAAAAAGAAGAGGAGGAAGATGGAGAGGAATATGAAGAGTAGATCGAGGATATTGACCAAGAAGACAAAAGAGTTGGCGGAGTAGGACTGGAATGTCGAATAAATTAAATTGCATTAAATGCGGCTATGTGGTCTTGTAGTATGACACTCGCTTTCGGATCGGAGAGTCCTGGGTTCGAGCGTCGCGATCAGCGCATAGTTCAGTCATTGGAAAAGGCTCTATACTCACTTTCTCTCACCGTACTCAGGTGTAAAATGAGTACATGGCCGTTAACAGCGCTGTCTTTGTCCGAAAAATTGTAATATCGCCTAACAGGCGTTATGTTCTGTCCTACATGTTAAATGTTGCTGTTGACCAGGGACCCCTGGTAAAGTGCTTTGAGCACATTTAGTGGATATTGCGCTATATAAAGATCTTTTCAAAAAGAAATATATGCATTGTTGTCTTCTGCTATTCTGCCGTTTTTTAAAGAAACACAGTCTATACAATCATAACAGAATAGCAAATACTGTGTTATTTAATAAAACGACAGTGTTACTATGTTTATTAACCTGATTAACCAGAAAAAACAAAAGACAGCGGAGTAGAAGGAGGAGGGTGACGAGGAGGAGGAGAAGGTAGAA
>NC_088368.1:41605491-41615491 GCF_034508935.2 Berghia stephanieae | reverse complement strand
GAAGATGATGTGGTGGTGGTGGTTGTATTAGTGGTGACTGGTAAAGGGGTTGGGGTATCCTTGGAACATTTTATCCTCACCGGAATTTGCGGGAAGTTTCCCGTAACCCGACATTTGTTGCTCCAGACCGGATTTTTTTCCGGTGAAACCGGAATTTTGGCATCACTGAATTTGGCATGGGCTTAGAATATATATTTGATAATAGACATACAAATGGTTGAAATGATCCAATTATAACTTCTGTAGTTATTAATTATTTTGTATGATGTCCTTAAAATAAAGATTTAATGAAATAAGAATTATTTATGTGACATTTTTGTCTCATTTATTAGAGGAAATACGATTTCAAAATGCCAAAAGTTAAAGAAGGGTTTATAATTTCAAAGTACAGTTTTGAAACTATGTGAAGCCGGTTGGGCAGGGAGAGAAATATCAAGAAACAGGATGATAGATAGAGAGAAAGAATGAGAGAGTCAAATACCCACATACACACACACACACACACACACACAGACACACACATGAAAGAGCGAGAAAGAAAGAGAGAGAGAGAGAGAGAGAGAGAGAGAGAGAGATAAAGAAAAAGAGGAGCGAGAGAGGGAGGAGATAGAGACTGCTTTTGCATTAAGAGGGCTGTAGGGTAATAGAGTAAAGATTGAAGCCTGGCTGTATAACTGTTTATGTGTGTATGTGTGTGTGTATGTGTTTGTTTGTATGTGTGAAACATAAGGGAGACATATAGAGTGCGCCTCTTTGCTGACGACACAGCATTATATAATCAGATAAGAACAACAGACGACTGCAAAACACTAAATGACGATCTAGCTAAATTACAAGAATGGGAAACAATAAATCAAATTGAATTTAACGTATCAAAGTGCAATGTTCTAACAGTCACAAATAAGAAAACACCGATCACATTTGAATACGAACTTTATGGTGAAAACTTGGAACATGTAAAGACAGGAAAATACCTTGTCATTGAGTTTGATAAAAACCTCAAATGGAACGACCACATATGTCACCTGGCTTTAAAGGCAAATCAAACAAGCGCTTACATCACCCGCAATTTAAAAAGATGCTTTTAAAACTATTATAAGACCAAGTTTGGAGTATGGCAGCTCAATTTGGGACCGATATAGAAAGAAAAACATCGACACCTTAGAAAACATCCAAAGAAAAACAGCAAGACGCATCACAAACATATTCGATCCTTTCTCAAGTGAGCCTGAAATATCACAACGGATTGGCTTTGAACCTCTGGAAAAGAGAAGAAAGATAGATAAACTTAAATTTTTCTACAATATCTACTACAAAAATGCATGCCTTAACTTTCCAAAGGACTTCAAATATATCGGCACAAGAAATACGAGAGGACACACAGAAAGAGTAACCATCCCAACATCAAAAACAGACGCCCACCTGTATTCGTTTTTCCCTTCCACTGCCTTACTGTGGAATAGCTTCCCAGCTGAAGTGGCTGAAAATGGTTGCCAACATGCCTTCACGCGATTGCTAGAGTTCACAACGTGACTTTTTAATATATGTGTTTTAAAAAAAATTGTTTTATGTGCAGAGTTTTAGCAAGTTTATAATATAAAACCCAACAAACTGTGGAGTGATCCTCGACAATATTTGAGGTTTCCACAAGACGAAGAAGAAGAAGAAGAAGAAGAAGAAGAAGAAGAAGAAGAAGAAGAAGAAGAAGAAGAAGAAGAAGAAGAAGAAGAAGAAGAAGAAGAAGAAGAAGAAGAAGAAGAAGAAGAAGAAGAAGAAGAAGAAGAAGAAGAAGAAGAAGAAGAAGAAGAAGAAGAAGAAGAAGAAGAAGAAGAAGAAGAAGAAGAAGAAGAGGAAGAAGAAGAAGAAGAAGAAGAAGAAGAAGAGTGGGGTAGACATGAAGAAAGGGCTGGAGGCGGAACAAAGAATTGTAGGGATAGTTTAAGAAAGCATTTTTTTGTTTCAAAGTAAGTCATAGTCAATCAACAAGAAACATACTGACCAATGAGATTGCAATTAAAGAAAGGGTTGATCAAATTATTCATTGCATTGTTTCCATTTTGAGTCAGATGACAGCTTGAGGAGGATTATGGTGGGGCTTATTGTGCAATGACTTACATGAAAACATGTTATTGAATTTCTCAAGTTTATCTTAGCGGTCACCCACATTGTTCATTGTCTAAAAAGACTCCGCCCCCCCCCCCCCCTCCTTCTTTCAGTATACAAAGAAAGCACAACAAAACGAACATCTCTCTCTCTCTCTATTTCTCTCTCTCACTCACTCACTCTCTCTCTCTCTCTCTCTCTCTCTCTCTCTCTATCTATCTCTCTTGTTGTCCCTGTCTCCTTTTCATCTATATATCTACCGATCTCCCTATCTATTTTCCCATTAATTATTATTAATAGGTCTGTCTCTCTTTCTGTTTGTCTATCTATACATTTAACCTTTTTCATTTTTTTTTTGTTAGACGTATTTCCATCGGCAATTTATTTATTGTTGACGGCTCTATTTACTATTCTGCTTTTGTACTTAAATTTAAATGTTTATCCTACAACAATCTCTGAAAGTGTAAGATTAGGCAACTGTTGTCCTTTTATAGTCTTATATTTTTATTTTTTAAAGGGTTTTACGGCGATTGCAACACATTAAGGTCATATCAGCGACAGTAAAAAGGAAGAAAATGGGATAGTAATAAGTTCTAGAATCACAATTAAAGCACCCGAGAAAAAGTAAGACAAAGGAGAAATGGATCAAATTGGGAACATATGTAGATTCCAAGAGCACACTATCGAAGTACTTAGTTTGAGATCACCGAAAAGTCTCATCCAGTCACAAGCACAGGTCCCCACTAAGAGGAATACACTCACATGTTTACAAATCATGTTATGATATGTAAACAAAACACAATACATCGCATAACAGAGAGATGATTTACAAGGAGAATTATATAATCTCCCAAAACTAACTATACATTTGAATGTTTCCCCTCTCAGCAAGGGTATCCGGTCTCATTCCAAGACAAAGACAGAAAGCTCGTTGGAAAACAGATATAGAGGGATAGAAGACAGTAAGTACCTCCCTGCTCACTATGGGAGGTCAGGAACCCCACCCAATTAAAATCTTAGCATGTCCTATAATTTTATGAATATAGAAAGAGGGACAAATGACCCTCACCTCGGTCATTAACCAATGCAGCTAGACAAAGAAATAATAGCACCTGGTGTGTATCAAAATGCACAAACACAAACATATGTAACACACGTATGCTGACGTCATGACACATTGCCCGGACATTTTAATTGGCAAACAGGCGCATGTGATGAGCGTTGACCAATCAGAATAATTCATTTGTAAAGTTGTCAGGGAAAACCTTAGACTTGTTTAATGTTTTAAAAGTTCATTATTGGTTGAACCATGAAATTGTGGAAACAGTCATGCTTTCTTTGAGATAGATAAAGACACGCCCGTTGCTGTGGTATCTTACATGATATTGGTGGAGGATCTGACTTAATATTACTAAGTCTTGGAAATAATTGCTCTCTGAGAGAAAGTCAACTCTCGTTTTGAATGTGAATACTTGACTTTGACAGCTTCTCTTTTAAACTTTAAATTTATATAACTTATCCTCAACATCTATGTTTAAATATTATGCTTTTGTATAGAAAAATGATTGTAGTGTCTGAAACAACCCAAAACTGAAATTTGATAATTGTGACCCTACGCCTCGAAGCGGTATTAAGTCGGGATTTGGAAAACGAAGAAAACCGGTTTTAAAGTGGAAATGGTCAAAATGATCAAATTTCAGTTTTTGGTTGTTTCATAAACTACAATCATTTTTCTACATGAAAACATAATAATTCAACATATGTATCGACGATAAGTTATATATATTTAATGTTTAAAAAAGCAACAATCAGTGAAACATTCAAAGCAAGAGTTGACTTTCTCTCAAAGAGCCACCATTTCCAAGGCTTGGTAATATTAAGTCTTTTCCTCCACCAATACCATGTCAGATACCACAGCAAAGGGCGTGTCCTTATCTATCTCAGAGAAAGCGTGACTGTTTCCACAATGTCATGGTTCAACCAATAAGGAACTTTGAAAACTGTAAACAAGTCTAGGTTTTTCCTTGACAACTTTACAAATGAATGATTCTGATTGGTCAACGCTCATCACATGCGCCTGTTGACCATTAAAATGCCCGGGCGGTGTGTCATGACGTCAACATGCGTGTGTTACATATGTGTGTGTGCATTTCGATACATACCAAGTGCTATTATTTCTTTGTCTAGCTGCATTGGTTAATGATCACATAGCTGAAGCTGTCATCTGTCTCAAAATGGAACAATGCAATGAAAAATTTGACCAGCCCATTTCTTTAATTGCAATCTCATTGGTCAATATGTTTCCAGTTGATTGACTATGACTTACTTTCTCTCAGCCCTCCCCCTCTCGCTCCTCTTTTTCTTTATCTCTTTCTCTCTCTCTCTCTCTCTCTCTCTCTCTCTCTCTCTCTCTCTCTCGCTCGCTCTCCTCTCCTCTCTTGCCCGCTCTCTCACGTGTGTGTGTGTGTGTGTGTGTGTGTGTGTGTGTATTTTATTATCTCATTCTTTATCTTCCTCTCCCATCCTCTCTCTTGATATTTCTTTCCCTGCTCACCCGGCTTCACATAGTTTCAAAACTGTACTTTGAAATTATAAATCCTTCTTTAACTTTTGGCATTTTGAAACCGTATTTCCTCTGATAAATAAGACAAAAATGTCACATTAAAATTCTTATTTCACTGATATTTATTTAAATGCAAAAAATTCTTCAAAATGTGAGCAATGTCATAAAATTGTCGGCATTAAAAAATTTTTTTTGGGGTGTTTTATTTATGTTAAGGACATCTTACATAATAATAAATAACTACAAAGGTAATACTTGGATTATTTCAAAAATGTGTATGTACATTATCAACTTTATAATCGAAGCTCATGTCAGATTCATTGATGCCAAAACTCCGGTATCACCGGAAAAACAAACCGGTCTGGAGCAAAAAAATTCCGGGTTACGGGCAACTTCCGTCGAATTCCGGTGATGTTTAATTGTTCTAAGGATACTCCCCCGCCCCCGGTCCCGTCCAGTCACTACTAATACAACAACCACCACAACATCATCTTTATTACCACTACAACTACAACCACCACCACCACATCATTATTACCACTACAGCAGCAACCGTCACCACCACATCATCTTCACTATCACCACTACTACAACCACAACCATCACTACCACTACTTCTACAACCACCACCACCACCACACTATCATCACTACCATTACTACTACAACCACCACCACCACCACATCATCATCACTACCACTCCTACAACAACTACCACCACATCGTCATTATCACTACTGCTACTACTACAACTACAACCACCATTACCACCACATCATCATCACTACTACTACAACCATCACTACTACCACTACTACAATCACATCACCATCCCGACCACCACTACTGCAACGACCACCACATCACCATCCCTACCACCACTACTGCAACAACCACCACATCACCATCCATGCCACGACAACTACAACCATTATTACTTCTACAACCACCACCACCACACTATCATCACTACCATTACTACTAGAACCACCACCACCACCACATCATCATCACTACCACTCCTACAACAACTACCACCACATCGTCATTATCACCACTGCTACTACTACAACTACAACCACCATTACCACCACATCATCATCACTACTACTACAACCATCACTACCACCACTACTACAATCACATCACCATCCCGACCACCACTACTGCAACGACCACCACATCACCATCCCTACCACCACTACTGCAACAACCACCACATCACCATCCATGCCACGACAACTACAACCATTATTACTTCATCATCTCTACCATCACCATCACATCACCATCCCTGCAACTACTATTACAAACACCACAACGCCAACCCTACCACCACCAATACTATTGCAACCAGTGTTGCAAGCACCGTAAAAACCCTGGGGTGGTTTGGGTCTAATTATTAGGAAAATCCTTCAAAAATTTGATTTTGAGATTTTGGTGGAAAATGATATTTTATTATCTTAGAAATAATATAATTGAAGTCCAAATTCTTAAAGTAGACTATAAAGGCACGAAAAACAAAGTCAAAAATGGTACAGGTAGTAAGAAAAGTGTGAAAAACGGGAAGCTATTTTGCTATTTTCTCAAAATGTCCTTTTTCTAAGGGTATGGGAAACTGTGTCAAATGTTTCTCAGAATCTATTCAAAGAAATTGTCTGAAAATTTTCACAGTTATCACAGAGATAATGTATTATGTCACCATAGAGAGATTTTTTGATAAGATTTGTGAATTTTAAATTATAATCCTAAATCTGAATTTTTTACATCAATTTTGTCATAACATTTAGATTCTCAATTTTGTAATGATCTAATAAAAATCCCATAAGCTAAAGCCGTAAAATCTCTCTATAGTGACACACTATGGTACAATGTTGACAAGAGGGAAGAATATGGAGGTCATTCCTTCATTAATTTTTGTGGAACGTTTGCCACAAGATTGTTATATTTTTTGATGTCAGACCCCCAAATTAGGTCGCAAAATGGGTATCAACACAGATAATTAAAATTTTTCACCATAAATCTTGTTTTTTAACCTATATTGACGATACAGAATGATTAAAACCGCCCAATATAGGTAATTATTTTTTTTAGAAAAGACCCAAACCGCCCCTAAAACAAATTTAGCTCAAATCTCTCTCTCTCTCTCTCTCTCTCTCTCTCTCTCTCTCTCTATCTCTGTCTATCTATCTATCTATCTCCCTCTCTATCTATCTATCTCTCTCACTCTCTCTCTCTTTCAGTCTTTCTTCCTCTTTCTCTCTCCCTCTCTCTCCCTCTCTCTCTCTCTCTCTCTCTCTCTCTCTGTGTCTTTCTTCCTCTTTCTCTCTAACCACCTTCACACAAGTACACACACACACACACACACACACACACATCAATAATTTGCGCTCACTAGATTCATTTTTATGTTCACCTTCCTGCACTTGCCAATAATAGCTAATAACAAATACTTTGACCTCAAACTTTAGCCTCGTTAGTTTTTAAAGTTCGTGCTGCTCTTCTTATCACTTGATGCACTTTTAGCACTCTCTCTCTCTCTCTCTCTCTCTCTCTCTCTCTCTCTCTCTATCACACACACACACACACACACACACACTACAACCAACACCAGCGCATCTTCATCACGACCACTACTACTACAATCACCACCACCACCACCACATCATCACTGCCACTACTACTTTAACCACCACCGCCACATCATTATCACTACTACTACAACCACCACCACCACATCATCATCACTACCACTACCACTACAACAACCACCACCACATCGTCATTACTACTACAACCACTACCACTACATCATCACTACTACTGCAACCACCCACACCACATCATCACTACTACTACAACCACTGCCACTACTACAACCACAGTCACCACCACCGCTACCACCACATCATCATCACTACCATTACTACTACTACTACTACTACTACTACTACTACTACTACTACTACTACTACTACTACTACTACTACCACTACTACTACTACTACTACTACTACTACTACTACTACTACTACTACTACTACTACTAGTACTACTACTACAGCCATTATGACATCATCATCATCACTACTACTACTATTACTACTACTACTACTACTACTACTACTACTACTACTACTACTACTACTACTACTACTACTACTACTACCACTACTACTACTACTACTACTACTACTACTACTACTACTACTACTACTACTACTACTACTACTACTACTACAACCACCAACACAACAGCATCCTCACTACCATCATTATGTTTTGGAGCTTTTCTTCACTTGAAATAAGGAAACTTTGGGGTTGTATTTGACAATGTGTTCATATATCAGAAAATATTTGTAATCATCCCAATTCCCTTTTTGTGTGTGCGGAAATTCCTCTTTCGGCATTGAAATTCCTCAGAGTAGTGTCTGAAATTCCAGTGAGTCAAATTGAAAATTGGCGTCTCTGCAAATTTTACTATTCTCGTCAAATTTTCAATGCCCGTATCTGAGGAGATATCTTTGCCCATTGATTTGATTATGTGTGAAAACGGTGCCTCACTTCAAAGTCGATTTTCTCAAAACTTGGTTTTTACACTCTCCCTACTTCAAACGGTCATAGTTGGGCGATGTAAAATCAGAATTTTATAAATTTGGTATCAAAATCTGCAGCATAATATAAGCTATGATTGGGTACCAAAAATCCAAACATGAAAAATCCGACTTAATACCGTTTCGAGGCGGAGGGTCACAATTTTGACCATTCCCACTTTAAAACCGGTTTTCTTCGTTTTCCAAATCCTGACTTAATACCGCTTTGAGACGTAGGATCACATTTGTCAAATGTGTGCGAAACCATTAACCCTTTCCTTTCCAGCCGTTTTCGGAACAATTTCCCCAAAATTTCACACCGACTCAACACTAAAATAGTTTTTCTTACTCAAACAGAAACGCAATAAATACATTCTATGCATAATATTGATCAGCATAATGAAGTCTACAACACAGTGACACTTTTTTATAGCTATAATAAAACAGCTTCTTTAAATGGTGTGATTTCAAAAAGAAATCTGAATGATAAAAGTCCTGGTTTGATCGTAAGGAAAGTGACGATTTTTCTATGGTTGTTAAGGAGAGGGTTAACCCGCCGTACTTCAGATAGACTGTTATCTCTGAGTCATCATGCATTGCTTTACAAAGCGATGGTTCGAACCCCCTGATTGAATGGTTGAGGGGTACAGAAAAACTAGCAACCTGAAGAGGGTTCGTTAAACTCCGGATTCCCTCGGGTTATGTCCTAGCAACCAGTGCAAAGGCATAACACACTGATGATTAGGATTGTATTTAGAGGTTTGATGCCATGATGGGAACACTTGGTGACGGCATTTGTATGAAAATAAAACAATGATGGAGCTTTAAATCGTTCTAAAATGACAAATTGCCCACTTTTATTTAGGACAATAAAGATTTATTTATTATTATTTATTAATATTTATGTCCATCCTACATTCTCCTTCCCAGTCTCCGTGGTCCTTACGGTGAGCATAAAAAGGGAGGGGGTCTGCTTGATATGTCTCTTTGTGTGCGATTAAAATCGTTATTGACCTTTCTTCTTGGTCATAAGACATGACAATTTAAGCTAATATTTGCTTTTTATTTTTCTATTGGAAATGGCAGCTCCGTTGCATGTTTATGTGTATTTCAAAACTAATTGTTGATATTTTTTAATGTTGCTAACGCCGTCAATATAAGTAGTTCTACTCTCTTCAAAAGGAAAAAAGACAGTTGACAATCATAATATAATATCAGTGATAAAAGAGGAAGAGAGAGAGATAGAGATAGAGAGAGAGAGAGAGTGAGAGAGAGAGAGAGACATATATATAGAGAGAGAGGGTGAAAAAAGGTATGCTGTGTGACAGAGAATTTATGTTATGTGTTTTGGTAAATATTTATAACATCCAGCAGCCAGATTTAATGTACTATGACATAAAATAACGTGTAACCTTTTAGGTTTATAGTTGGATTGAAATAATTTATAGAGAAATTATCATAAAAATAGTCTACTAAATACAATAACAAAGAGCGGAGTGGCGTCAAGTTGGTCCCTTTTATAGCCTTGAAAATGGTCAAAAGGACACAGAAAGAAAGATAGATAGATACATAGATAGATAGATAGATAAATAGATAGATAGATAGATAGATAGATAGATAGATAGTGAGAGAGAGAGAGAGAGAGAGAGGATAAATTGAGTTAATGTTTAAGTGCCCTGACCTTACCTGTGTGCAGAGGATACTTACTTTATTAAAATCATATGAATAACATTCTTGTGCA
>NC_088368.1:41594225-41605391 GCF_034508935.2 Berghia stephanieae | reverse complement strand
TTTACTCGACTTCGAATCAGACAGTTCAGGGTTTGAGTCTCTCTCTCTCTCTCTCTCTCTCTCTCTCTCTCTCTCTCTCTCTCTCTCTCTCTCTCTCTCTATCTCTCCCTCTCTCAACGGCAAATAATTGCTTGAGTACTTACATATCTCAACGTCCTCAGGTGTAAAATAAGTACTTGGCCGGTAACAGCCTTGTCTCTGTCCGAAAAAAAAAAACATGTACTATCGTCTTGCCATAACGAGATGTCTCGTCCTTCATGTCAAGTGTTGCTGTTGGCTGGGGACTCCTTGTAAAGCGCCTTGAACACGTTTTACGAATATTGCGCTATATAAATGATCCAGTTTTTTTATGATTCCTTTTCTCGTGTAGGCGATTACAATTTAAAGGTAACTAAACAGGGTTTTTGGGGTTGTTTCGTTGGCAACAGGAAAACAATTTTTTCAGTTCTTTTCTGTAGTCAGAACTCAATCTATAATAAAGAATTACATTACAACAGGCATTTATTAACTTGAAAATGTCACCTACAATGATTGATCTGCGGAAATGACCATCTTCTATCAATTTAATTAAAGTTTCTTTACTGATGTAGACGGAGGGAAATACTAGGCCAATCGTTGAACACGTCAAATGACACACAAAAAATACAACAGACACAACTGCCATCATACGAATGAGCTTCAATTCCTTTTTGTTCCATTTTTGTTCAGGATTTGCCTGTGTTTGGGATGAATTGGCCAATCTAAATCTATTTGCTTTGACCAGATGAGCAATTAGGATGGCATTACATACAACCACGCACAGAACACTCAGTGGTCGTAGCACACCAAATTGTACGCGATCCAACGCGTTGTGTATTTTATTATAAAGATTATTAGACTTTAAATTAAATAAATCATCCGCAAACACAGGAAACTCATTGCAACACCCTGTGATATTTAAGGAAGCAGATAAAAGACAGATGATAATTAATACAGAGCGAGTACAACATTTTGTAAAAATCGATTTGACCTTGAATGGAAACGCCACACAGGCCATTCTCTCCGCTGATATGTAGGCCAATGTCAAACAAGAGCAGGTAATAGAACACTGGCTAATATGATTTCGTACGGTAATTATGTCATTAGGTAATATTGCATCAAGCCGAATTGCCAGGGTCAGGCAGGAAATAAAATCAAACACGGCCAATCCCATTTGATTCATTGTGAAACTGTCATTGGAAATACCTCGACGGGTAAAAATAATCATGTTGATGACGTTTGAGAATAGACCAAATCCTGACAGGATACCGACCACAACTTTATTAATAAAAATTTCCCAAAAAGGGTTATCTAGTGTAACATCATATACTACTTTCGTATCATTATTCGTGACACCGATTGCGCTGAACCCAAACGTTTCCGTGGGTATCGTGAAAATGTCGCGGCTCGTGGTTAAATCCATATAATATTGGCCCGAACTCGGCATGTTGGAATCTCTGAATGGTCCCGGGGACGTAATGACACTAGTTGTGAAAATCTGTCAATTGCCAAAATAAACGCAATATAAATAAAGCTGACAAAAGGAACTGTGTGACAACTTTCAGTCATATTGATTGATAAACAGCGTCGTACTGATTTTTTGAAATATCATAAACAAGAAATCGCAGTGTCCCATATTTTGCTTTGAATTCGCGAACTTTAGGGACCAAAATCAGTCCAATGATTTTTGTGAGATCATCATTGCTAAATGATAATAATAATAATAATAATAATAATAATATAATAATAATAATAATAATAATAATAATAATAATAATAATAATAATAATAATAATAATAATAATAATAATAATAATAAAATAATTAAATAATAATAATAATAATAATAATAATAATTAATAATAATAATAATAATATAATAATAATAAAAATAATAATAATAATAATAATAATAATATATAATAATAATAATAATAATAATATATAATAATAATAATAATAATAATAATAATAATAATAATAATATAATAATAATAATAATAATAATAATAATAATAATAATAAATAATAATAATATAATAATATAATAATAATAATAATAATAATAATATAAATAATAAAATAATAATAATAATAATATTAATAATAATAATAATAATAATAATAAATAATAATAATAATAATAATAATAATATAATAATAATAATAATAATAATAATATAATAATAATAATAAATAATAATAATAATAATAATAATAATAAATAATAATAATAATAATAATAATAATAATAATAATAATAAATAATAATAATAATAATAATAATGAATAATATAATATAGATATGAATAATGATTATGTATGATGATGAGATGATGATGATGATGATGATATGATGATGATGATGATGATGATGATGATGATGATGATGATGATATAGAATGATGATAGATGAGAAGATGAAAAAGAAAAGAGAGAAGAAGAAGAAGAAGAAGAAGAAGAAGAAGAAGAAGAAGAAGAAGAAGAAGAAGAAGAAGAAGAAGAAGAAGAAGAAGAAGAAGAAGAAGAAGAAGAAGAAGAAGGAGAAGAAGGAGAGAGGAGAGAAGAGAGAAGGATGAGAGAGAGGAGGAGAGGAGGAGGAGGAGGAGGAGGAGAGGAGAGAAGGAGGAGGAGAGGAGAGAGGAGAGAAGAGAGAAGAGGAGAGGAAGAAGAGAAGGAGGAGGAGGAGGAGGAGGAAAAGAGAAGAAGAAGAAGAAGAAGAAGAAGAACAACAACAACAACGAAAAACTAGATATTTATACATACCGCAATGCGAGGATGAAAAGACATTGGTGTCCAATTTGGAAGAAATAAAAATATTTAGCCAATCTTGAAAGTAAACAAACAAAACAATAGTATCTGACTTTTGAACATAGAATAAGACTTGCATTCAAGAAAGGCTGTCATGCAAATGGCCACACCTAACTTTTCAATTATGTGTTACTGTACATTTCTTTACTCGTGACTCTTTTAATTAGTCATATTGATCACAACAAGTCTTGCTTTCTTCTTTTAAAACAAAGACAGGATTGAGTATGGTGTGACGGATGGAAAATTATAACAATTGTAACCTGGCGTTGTCTTTTGATTATTCATTATGTTTCATATAACTCAGGTGTAAAAGGATACCTCTCTATAACCAATGATGATTTCAAAGTTTTGGGCTCGATACTGCACCATTAGAATTGGATTGGAATCGCACAAAAGTTGTCAGAGATCGAGTTAGCAGAGAGGGAAGAGTGCCAGAAGTATTTCGTGCAGATCTACCAACTCGCTTTGGTCAAAATTTTAAAGAAAAAACGGATACCCTCAGGAAAGAACTCTCATCTAATCGATCCAAACAACATTTGACAAGTTTCATGGTGATTCGTTAACAGATTTTTCACTGATCACTGAAGCTGACTTACGTGACTGCATTATGTCGTCTCCAACTAAAAGTTGTGATTTAGACACCCTAAATACTGCCATTCTAAAAAAGTGCATTGATGTAATTTTAACACCATTTACATGTATTGTTAATAATTTGCTGCAGTCAGGTGCTGTACATTTACAAAGTTGCTCATGTCAAACCCCTTTTGAAAAAACCTGATCTAGATAAAGAGAACTTAAAAAACTATCGCCCTGTCTCTAATCTTCCTTTTCTTTCTAAAATCTTGTTCTGAAACAATCACTGTCTCATCTTAAAAATAATTGCTTGAAAAAAATTTCAGTCGGCTTAAAGCAACATCATTCGACGGAAACCGCACTTGTTAGGGTTGTTAATGATCTCCTCTTTGTTATAGACAATGGTTCATGTTCTTTGCTGAATTTGCTTGACCTATCGTCTGCTTTTGATACTATTGATCACAATCTTCTCCTCAAACGTCATGAAATTACTTATGGCGTGTCTGGTGCAGCGCTTGATTGGTTTAGGTCATATTTGTTTAATCGTAAACAGATTATTACGGTGGATGAATATAGATCTGAGGAAGTCATTCTTGATTGTGGGGTTCCCCATGGTTCAGTCCTTGGACCCGTTCTTTTTGTTCTGTACGTTGGACCTCTGTCTAAAATCATCAGAAGTTTCGGTCTGTCTTACCACCAATACGCTGATGATACGCAATTGTACTGCGTTTCCAATACGAGAAATTTATAAGAAGTATCAGCCGATAGTAAGAATTGTATCCAAAGTGTTAAGAAATGGATGAATGAGAACAGACTGAAGCTAAATGATGATAAGACAGAGGTGCTGTATGTTGGGAACAGGAAGTAGAAAAGTGAAACAGATTTGATGCTGGGGGATGCTTCCATTCAAATTGTTGATAAAGTGAAAAACCTTGGCACATTCTTAGACTCTGGACTGTCAATGGAGCATTAGATTAATAATTTGGTTAGATCTCTCTTTTTCCAACTAAAAAAAGATTGCTTCCAATAGACGGTTTATATCTGAGGATGTGACGAAACACCTGGTTGTGTCCTTTGTACTATCGAAATTGGATTATTGCAATGCTCTGTTGTTTGGCGTTTCGCAATATAATCTGAGACGTCTTCAGATTGTCCAAAACAGCGCTGCCAGACTAGTGTTCATGAAGGGTAGGTGCGATTCTGTCAGACCTCTGCTTCATGACCTGCACTGGGTGCCTGTTGAGAAAAGGATAAAATTCAAAGCTTGTGTTTTAGTGTATCGTTGTATTGAAGGCACTGCCCCTTCCTACCTTTCAGAACTAATTGACATATATTCAAAACCCCGCCCCTTACGTTCGGCCAGTGATTCCACCAAACTAGTTGTCCCCCGAATACGGAAAAATGATGGAATGAGATCCTTTTCTCATTTCGGGCCCTCTGTTTAGAACGCCTTACCACAGAGCATTCGTGAAAAAGAATCTTTGTCTATTTTTAACCGTTCGCTTAAAACATATCTGTTTCGTCTTTAGTAGATGTTATGAGAAGCAAGATAGGTCTGTATGGTTTCTATTGGGAGTTGTGTGTCTGTGTGTGTGTGTGCGTGTGTGTGCTTGTTTGTGTGAATGAGTATGTGTCAGCCAAAATAATTTGTAATTTTAGCGCTTAGAGTCTGGTGTCTCGGAGTTATAGCGCTATATAAGTTCTCATCATTATTATAATAATAATAATAATAATAATAATAATAATATATAATTTAATATTATTATATTATTATTATTATTATTATTATTATTATTATTATTATTATTATTATTATTATTATTATTATTATTATTATTATTATCATTATTATTATCATCATTATTATTCATTTCAGAAAAGTCCTCAAATGTTTGTACCCAGCGAAAATGAACTATGTGTAGACTTGGCAGTTGAGATTTTGTGTGTGATAAGGACAAGTACAGCAGAATGGGACAATTTTCCTATGGTTGGTAAAGACAGAGTTAAGTCATCATCATCATCATCATCACCATTGCCTTTTTCACACTGGGTCACAGACAATCTGTTTCCATCCTTCTCTATCCTGGGCTAACTTTTTTAAAATCTCATTCCATGTCTTATCACTTCTCTGTATCTCAACTTTTTAAATTCCTCTCCATGTTCCTCGTGGCCTTCCCCTTGATCTTCTGCCCTAATGGTTCCAGTCCAATAATTCGAAGCTGCGTGTTTGGCGAAGACGTCATCGGATCAGCAGAGTCCTTTCGGCTTTGTCTGTTGTCCTTCATATATTCTGTCATTCCAGAAACTCTTCGGTCGCCCACGCTGAAAAAAAGGATTTGGTTTGTCTGTCTGCGTTAAGTAATGTATTGTTTTTATTGGGGATTTTTATTGGCTGAATATAATCTTGCTTCTTATTTTTGTATTTTGGGTCCTGTACAGGTTTGCTATAATGGCAGTGTCATTTTCATCTATATCTATATTTTTAAAGGGTTAATCAGCTTCTTGTTGTTTACAGTGTCGAATGCCTTGGAGTAATCAATAAAACCGTGACTTTGTAACTGATAAACATAATTTATATTCAGAGTAATAGAGATGACGCAGGGTCTAGTTGTGAATGGCATAAACATCAATAAATTGAGGTATGCAGACGATACAGTACTGCTGACTGTCACATTAATAATGATTCACATGCATTTTTATTAAAGTTTTATTGTATTAAAAACTGAGTTCATCTCACTCCAGTTATATTTCGGTATGCTTAGAAAAAAACTTTACCTTCTAATATTAGATCATCTTTTCTTTTAATAGCCTTCTCTTTGAATTCATTTCACATAAGTGAATACTTTTCGTTCTACTTTCTGTCACGTAGCCACTTATTATAAAAACTGATCGATTTAATCTTCCTCACTCACTTCTCTCAACAACCTATGTATGCACTGGCGGCCAAATCACTCTCCTCCTCATATAATTTATATTTTAAACATTTTTATCTTGCTTTCGGGACTTGGTCAAAACTCCAGTATTTGATTCTAACATCAAGACGCCGGAACTTCACCGTTTACCTTTGCCAGCCACTGGCAGGAGTGTTGTTATATGACGTCAACAAGCAAATCCTCTGCCTGGGAGTAGGACCTCACGACTCTACACAACGTTATCCTCAAAATCCAGAAGTTATGTAATATTGTCATCCTATCATTTGTAACTCTGTGATAATTATTTACGTAGAAGAATATTCATCTCATTAAATGTCGCCTTTCTTTATTTCCATCAGCTTAAATCAATTCGTCATCTGTTCTCTATTTTAAAAAGTAACTAGCAAATTCTGGTGGCCTTATTTTTCACATCATTATTTTATGAATGTAGTCGAGTTAGCTCTTAAGCACTCATTTAGACCATGACACTGACAACAAACAAAAAAGACCTTCAAAACTAGTAGCTAAAACCATCAAAATAAGTAATACGTATGGACAGAAAATTAATATACAAAAACCGAAAATAATGGTATTCACTCGAGCAGAAGATAAAGCCATTATAACAGTAGATAGAACAGGAATAGAACAAGCACAGGCTTATAATACCCCGGCCAGTACATCACAGAAGATGGCAGATTTATTACCAATGTCAAAAGAAGAATCAGCATTGCCAAAACAAACTTCATGAAAATGAGAAAAATCCTCACTAGATTAAAACGATAAACAAAAACAATAGTGCGTATGCCTGTGAAACATGGACCATAACGAAGGAGATAGAAAGAAAAATTGATGCCTTTGAGATGTGTATATACCGCAAAGTTCTGAAAGTAACATGGGCCAGAAAGAAATGAAACATTCTGGTTCTAATTGATGCAGCCAAAAGGTCCAAAAAGCGGTCGGCAGAAGGTAAAATGAAAAAACGGAACTATTTTGGACACGTTTGAAGACATCCAAAAAAATCGGTGCTAGAGGGAAAAGTAGCTGGCAGAAAGGCACACGGAAGTCCTGGATAGGAAATATGGATGCAACAACTGGTGAAAAGATAATCGACTGTTGCGTAATGGCCCTTGAGCGTGAAGACTGACGTTCCATGACATTCAACCTCTGTAGGGAGACAGAACTCTGTAAGGTAAGGTATTGGCCGAATAAGGGTTTTGAGCATGAAACGTTCCATGTTTGGTATTTTGTTCACTTTGGAAGCTGTTTGATATATTATTCATTTTTGTTTCGTTCAAAACGACGTCCTCTTATTTACAGGTCTGATAGCCCAAATTGTCATGGACTAATTGATGCAATGGAAATACTCTCAAACCGACGCGATATATTGTCCACTACAACGATGTTGAATCAAGCCCATAATCCCGTTCGGTTATCAGACCTGCAATTATACGTACTTCGGTTCAAAATCTCTGTACAATAGTAATAATAATATTAAAAAAACAAACGTGAGATTTTATAGAGAGCAATATCCACTAAACGCTCAAATGCTCAAAGCGCTTAACAAGGAGTCACTAGCTAACAGCTACACTTGGCATGTAGGATGAGACACGACACCTTTTAGGCGGTATTAAAACTCTTTCTGGCAGAGACTACGTTGTTAAGGGGCGGTTTGGGTCTTTTCTTTTAAAAGAATAAATTAATAACCAATATTGGACGGTTTTAATCATTCTGTATCATCAATATAGGTTAAAAAGCAACATTTATGGTGACAATTTTTAATTATCTGTGTTGATACCCATTTTGCGAACTAATTTGGGGGTCTGAAATTAAAAAAAAAACAATCTCGTGGCAAACGTTCCACAAAAACGAATAAATGACGTCCATATGCTTCCCTCTTGTCAACATTGTACCATAGTGTGTAACCATAGAGAGATTTTATGGCTTAGCTTATGTAATCTTTATTAGATCATTACAAAGTTGAGAATCAAAATGTTATGACACAATTGATGTTAAAAATTCAGAATTAGGATTATTATTCAAAATTCACCTATCTTAATAAAATAATATCTCTATGGCGACATTATACAATATCTCTGTGATGACTGTGGAAGTCTTCAGACAATTTCATTGAATAGATTCTGAGAAACGTTTGACACAGTATCCCATACTCATAGAAAAATGACATATCGAGAAAATAGCAAAATAGCTTCCCGTATTTTCAAACTTTTCCCTACTACCTGTACCATTTTCGACTATGTTTTCGTGCCTTTATAGTCTACTTTAAGAATTTGGATTCCTATTATATCATTTCTAAGATAATAAAATATCATTTTCCACCAAAAGCTCAAAATCAATTTTTCGAAGGATTTTCCTAATTATTAGACACAAACCGCCCCTTAGCGGCCACGTACTCGTGTTCCGTCTCAGTACGGTCAGAGAATATGAGTAAAGGGCATTTTCCAAGGACTAAACCATATATAAAGATCTTTAATTGAATAAATTTCTTGAAAACAAAGTTTTGTTTCCAAAGCTTGTACATAAAGGAGTTTAAATCATAAATTTAATGTATTTAAAGAACAAATTGGTCATTTTGAGGGTAGTTATAATGCCTACTGTGTTCTTATTACCCCTGAAAAGTTCGAATGTTTCCAATTCCAAATAGACAGGTCTGATAAAATTGATGTACCTCACGGTTGTCTACATAACTAAAATAAATAATAATAATTTATTGCATCCCAAAAAGGAAACTTTTTTAACAGTCGTGTTATAATTTACACAGTAAGATAGTTGAAATATGTATATAAAAATAAGGAGCAGTTCCACAACCCAGAGCCGCGTATGTATGAGTTGAACTATAAGGTGCTATGCTATGTCACGGTCACAGGGAATCCACATATTGGGACCAAGGACGTCTGTTCCTGGCTAGAGTCACAATTTCGTCAATGGGCATAGAATCCAGCCCATGTAGTAGAGTGCCTGCTGGTCCAGTTGTCGAGCTCTTCAAGTAGGCAATAAAAGTTAGACGCAGGAGGCGGTCTGCGTCCATGTGTATGATATGCCCCGCAAATCGGAGCCTGCGATTCATCACTGTTGTTACCAGGTCGAGTTTGGGACGTTTTGCGGACTCTCTTTAGTGCTCTCCCGTAATGATGGAAAGGCATCGGCTGTTGAATCCATTCACAGTTTTGGTTACACCCTCTGTAATTCGCCAAGCCTCGCAACCATTTGTGAAGACAGAGCAGACACTAGAGGCATACAACTTGATTTTCTTTCCGCGGGACAGACTGACCACATGTGAGATAGAGAGTTGAATGTTGTTTGAGCTATTGACATTCTGTATTCAACATCAACCTTCTCGTCACCATCGCACTGGATACGACTACCAAGGTATTCAAAGGAGTAGACATTATCTAAATGTGCACCATCAAAGTCACAGGAGGAATTTCACTTTCCTTGTCTTTGCGTTTTTTTTTTGGACAATTAGGACTGCGAGAGATCCTTTCAGCGATCTTACAGTCTTTCCACCATCGCACCACCGGCCTTGATGAATAGCAAGAATTTCAACACTGTAAAATAGATAAAATTGTGACTACAAATTTTAAATTGAAAAGGTTGCAAAACAAATAAATTAATAGATTAATATTTACATTATTTGGAGTTTAAAAAGCGAAAATAATTATAGGTTATCTGGTCTCTTTTATCTGATTTGCTATCGAACGTGTCTGTGCGTGATGAAGTGATAACACTTTCCATTTAAGTGCTTGAAGAGAGTGAGAGAGAGAGAGAGAGAGAGAGAGAAGAGAGAGAAAGAGAGGAAGAGAGAGAGAGAGAGAGAGAGAGAGAGAGAGAGAGAGAGAGAGAGAGAGAGTTGGTTTTGATTATACCCACCGAAATGAATAAAATGTGTCTTGTCTTGTCTTGTCTTGTAAAGCAATATTGAACGTAATCAACTACCGAATGTTCCTGAGGCCAGCGATCACATCGTCCTCCATACACTGCTACTACTACTACTACTACTACTACTACTACTACTACTACTACTACTACTACTACTACTACTACTACTACTCTACTACTACTACTACTACTACTACTACTACTACTACTACTACTACACTACTACTACTACTACTAACTACTACTACTACTAACTACTACTACTACTAACTACTACTACTACTACTACTACTACTACTACTACTACTACTAACTACTACTACTACTACTACTACTACTACTACTACTTACTACTACTACTACTACTACTATCTATACTACTACTACTATACTACTACTACTACTACTACTACTACTACTACTACTATACTACTACTATACTACTACTACTACTAACTACTACTACTACTACTACTACTCTACTACTACTACTACTACTACTCTACTACTACTACTACTATACTACTACTACTACTACTACTTATACTACTACTACTATACTACTACTACTACTACTACTACTACTACTACTACTACTACTACTACTACTACTACTACTACTATACTATACTACTACTACTACTACTATACTACTACTACTACTACTACTACTACTACTACTACTACTACTACTACTACTACTACTACTATACTACTACTACTACTACTATACTACTACTACTACTACTACTCTTCTACTTACTACTACTACTACTACTACTACTACTACTACTACTACTACTATCTACTACTACTACTACTACTACTACTACTACTACTACTACTACTACTACTATACTACTATACTACTACTACTACTACTACTACTACTAACTACTACTACTACTACTACTACTACTACTACTACTACTATTACTACTACTACTACTACTAC
>NC_088368.1:41584722-41594125 GCF_034508935.2 Berghia stephanieae | reverse complement strand
CCCCCTCACCAGCTGCAAGGTAAAGATCCACGAGGGGGGTCACTCATGGCTTAACTCCGCCCAGAAATGATTTCATAGGTCCGACCATAACCATGTTTCAAACTGTTGTTATCGTGAGTTTTCTGATCGAAGAACGATTGGCTATTGAGCACTTCATATTAGAATTACAATTAAAGCACTCAAGAAAAGATAAGACAAAGGGGAATTGGTTCAAATAGGAAACGTAATTTCCAAGAGCACACTATCAAAGTACTTAGTTTAAGATCACCGAAAGGTCTCACCCAGACACCAGCACAAGATCCCACTAATGTTTTTAAACGTTTTACGGCGCTACTTGCAACACATTAAGGTCATATCAGTAAAAAGGAAGGAAATGGGATAGTAAAAAGTTGTAGAATTACAATTAAATCACCTAAGAAAAGGTAAGACGAAGGGGAATTGGTTCAAATAGGAGACAGGTGTAGATTCCAAGAGCACACTATCAAAGTACTTAGTTTGAGATCACCTAAAAGTCTCATCCAGACACAAGCACATGTCCCCACTAAGAGGAATACACTCAAATAATTACCAAATATATATAATATATGTAAACAAAACATACGTAATACAGTGCATAACAGAGAATTGATTTACAAGGAGAAAAAAATATAATCTTCCAAAACTAACTATACAGCCAGGGCCAGGACAAAAACAAGTAATCTCATTCCAAGACAAAGACAGAAAGCAAGTTGGAAAACAGATATAGGGGGATAGAAAACGCAGTAAGTATGTATCTCCCTGCCCACTATGGGAGGCCAGGAACCCCGCCCAGGATGCCAGGACTAACTGAAAACTTAATGTCAATCCAGATCAAGGAAAGACTAGAGCAACATGGAAAGTGAAAACAGGCATGGAGAAGAGAAGACACAGCAAGTGACCTCTCTATCCACCATGGGAGAAGACTTTAGCACCAGCAAAATGGAAGAGGGAAGGAAAGGATGTGTTTATTTCAGTTCAAAGAAACATAAAAAAGGATCCAGTCAAATGGATGCAAAAAAAAAAATATCAATATAAATAAATAAATGTACAACACACAAGCAAAAGTTCAAATGTATTTTATTCATCAAATATTGTACATTAAAAAGTGAAACATGAAAAAAGAAGGTTGAACAGGCAAAAGGACATACAACAGCTTCTCACGAACTATTTTTTGTTTGTTTTTAAGTGTTTGCAACACATTAAGGTCATATCAGCGCAGTGAAAAGAAAGAGAATGTAAGAGTAAAAAGTTCTAAAATTACAATTAAAGCACCCGAGAAAAGGTAAGACAAATGGGAATTGGTTCAAATAGAAAACAGATGTAGATTCCAAGAGCACACTATCAAAGTACTAAGTTTGAGATCACCAAAAAGTCTCATCCAGACACAAACACAGGTCCCCAATATTAGGAATACACTCAAATGTTTACAAATTATAAATTATACGTAAATAAAACATAATACAATGTATAACAGAGAGATGGGTTACAAGACAAAAGACATATCATCTCCCAAAACTAACTATACATTTGAGTGTTTCCCTCCCAGCCAGGATCAGAACAACACCAATTAAGCTCATCCAAAGACAAAAAGCATGTTGGAAAACAGTATAGGGGGATAGAGGACACAGTAAGTACCTCCCTGCCCAATATGGATACTTGGCAGGTAGGCTAAAATTAGAAATGTAAAATCCCCAATGAAACACCATTGTTTGTTTTTGTTTTTGTTTTTAAGGGTTTTACGGCGCTTGCAACACATTAAGGTCATATCAGCGCCAGTAAAAAAGAAAGAAAATGGGATAGTAAAAAGTTATAGAATTACAATAAAGCATCCGAGAAAAGGGAAGAAAAAGGGGAATTGGTTCAAAAAAGAAACAGGTGTAGATTGCAAAAGCACACTATCAAAGTACTTAGTTTGAGATCACTAAAAGTCTCATCCAGACACAAGCACAGGTCCCAACTAAGGGAATACACTCAAATGTTTACCAATCATATAATATAATGTGTAAACTAAACATAATACAATGCATAACAACAGAGAGCTGATTTACAAGGAAAAAAATATCATCTCCCAAAACTATAACTCTACATTCGACTGTTTCCCTCTCAGCCAAGGACTCTGACCAAGGTCAGGACAAAACCAAAAAATCTCATTCCAAGAATAAGACGGAAAGCAATTGGAAAACAGATAAGAGGGGATAAAAGACACAGCAAGTACCTCCCTGCCCGCTATGGGAGGTAGGAACCCCACCCAGAAACACCATTGTAACCTGTGGTAGTAATGCTATATAAATTAGTAACACGGTACAATCACGAATGTACATCTACAAACTAAACCATGAAAGATCATTACTAAGAAAAGGGTTGCTGAATAGACTCACATGCGCCTCTCAATAAAAAACAATTTATATTTCTAATTGAACATTTTCAATAATTTTGTCAGGCACTCCCACATCGACAATTTTCTCAGTAATCTTTGACAGCTCTTAGTCTATAGTATTTTCAATTTCACATTCATGTTTGTCCAAAATTATACTACACATTTATGAATAGCTGTGTGAAGAATAATATGGGATTGTCAATGAATTCTAGATTTTCAATTGAAAGCACACGAAATAAAGTCAGACAATTTTGCTGTTAAGGGTTTTATGTCACTTTCAACACATTTAGCATGGGTCAAAGTTAGGTCATTTCAGCGCCAGTATAAATGAAGAAAATGGGAGAGCAAAAAAGTTCTAGAATGACAATTAAAGTACTCAAGAGAAGGTAAGACAAAGGAGATTGGTTCAAATAGGAAACAAATGTAGATTCCAAGAGCACATTATCAAAGTACTTAGTTTGAGATCACCTAAAAGTCTCATCCAGACACCAGCACAGGTTCCCACTTTAATAGGAATACACTCAAAATGTTTTACAAATCATATATATAATATAAAGACAAAATAATACAGTTCATAACAGAGAGATGATTTACAATGAAAAAAAAATCATCTCCTAAAACTAACTATACATATGACTGTTTCCCCTCTCAGCCAGGGCACCCGGCCAGGACGGGGACAAAACCAAGTAATTTCATTCCAAGACAAAGACAGAAAGCAAGTTGGAAAACAGATACAGGGGGATAGAATTTATTTTTTAAATGAGCTTTTCTATAGAGTAATATCCACAGACACAGTAAGACCTCCCTGCCCACTATGACTAGTTCAGTGTTGACAATGGAGATCCAAAAGATTTTTAAAAAATGCGTACAAAGTTGCAAAATCGAAAATAGAGCACTAAATTTGATAATAGGCAAATAGACCATACCAGTGTTGTATTAATAGATAATTTAAATTTACTCTTTATAGACACTATAAATAGTATCCACTTTTAAATCTAATATAATCCACCCAGATAATACTATACTGAACTCCCGATATGAACGTCCAGGTCAACAAACTGATTAAAGTGTTTAAGAACACTATAAAAAATAAATGCGTAAATGCCAGAGCAAAAATGCATAAGAATACACATCTTTTCCTTTTTACTGGCGCTGAAATAACCTTGACTTGGACCCATGCTAAATGTGTCGCAAGTGACGTAAAATCCTTAAAAGGTAGTTATCACTAAATTGTAAAAAATGTCAAAGAATAATTATTACATATACAGCCCAAGCCAATAATTGGAACGCCATATTTTCAGAAGTCGCCTAATTCCAGGTTATCAAATATATACCGAGCCCTATTGACACGAGCAAAAATGAAATTTTCTCATTTCTTAACCAAGCGAAAGAAAGTACATTAACTAACAATGACATTTGAGTCTATCATCGCCCATTACCTGTTATATAGTTAATGAAAGCTCATGTAATGACACAATTGTTTCTGTTGAAGAGGAATTTTTATGTTTTCAAGGGTTTACGGCGCTTGCAACACATTTAGGTCATATCAGCGCCAGTAAAAAGGATGAACATTGGATAATAAAAACATTCTAGATGTACAATTCAAAGGACTTAAGGAAAAAGTATGACAAAGGGGAAGGGTTCAAATAGGGAACAGATGTAGATTCCAAGAGCACACTATCACAGTACTTTGAGATTCTAAATGTTTCGCTGCACACCAGCATAAGATGGCACCAAGAGGAATACACTCAAATGTGTGCAAACCATATGTTTAAATTAAAACTAAATAATCTCATTCCAAGACAAAGACAGAATGCAATTGGAAAACAGGGGCATAGAAGACACAGCAAATACCTCCCTGCCCACTATGGGAGGTCAGGAACCCCACCCAGACGATGAGGAATACAACACTGATTAAAATGTGTTGTAATTTATTGTACAGGATTCATGCGTCTTTAAATCAGCAGGCAGTACATCAACATGCCATATAAATTTGTGGTCATACTCACTCTCCCCCATTTTCCATCCCTACCAAAAACATAATGTCAAATGTCGAAAAAACAAACGAAAGACAAAATACATTAAAGATGCTATGAATTACAATATACACAGCTACTGTAATATAAACGGTGTGTAGTTGTTGACATGTTCCAATTATGGAGGCCACTCACTGAGGGTGTTAATAGAAGTGATTTACACAATGCTTTTCCAATTAAGCTGCTAGCACTGTCCTCCCATCTTTACAAATCCTGAGCTCCTGTTGAGAACAAATGTTTTACAATTTAACTTGTTGAATTTCCAAAAGTTCCCACAACTCCCGATGAAAACATCAAATCCAACAGAGTAACAAGGAGTTCCATTGTCTATAAAATTAGCCAACGTCTAAATAAAAAACCCAAGTTTTAAATCATTGTACTGTTCTACTGATTTACAACAACACATGCTTTTTAAAATCTCTTCTCTCCTTTCAGAATCAGGTCCTCAAAGCTTTTTATTGTGAAATGCCGATGAACAAGGAACTGACACAGGACTATGCTCGTGTTAGGTAACAACTCCTTGAGTCAACTTTGCACAATTCCATGTCCAAGATGATGGTTTTAACTTTGTACACAACATATAACGTTTTGATTGAATCACAAACTTCATCTACAGTACAGAACGAATCATTTCCTGTTAGTGTTGAAAATTCAAATGAGTAAGCAGTGTTGAAAAACCTCTGATAACCCATGAGGCTCCTTTTTCCTTCCATCAAAGATGGTTGTCCACTCATGACCACACTATATGTGGCATTCTTGTGATCTATATTTTTCTGAGCAGGAACAGCTCGCTGTTCATCAGTAAAATGTCTGGTACTAGGATAGGGACAAGCATCTGCGGAAAAAAATGGCAATAGGTTAATAACGAAAGTAATCTAGAGAAATCAGCATTTATTCATGAATAACCAAGAGGTGACGATGTACAAATGGTGGTGTAAACAAGGCTTGGAAATATGGAGCCAAAGATCCCCCTAGATTGATAAGTGCTAAATAAATGATCAGTCTATTAATCTATTGAGATTAATCCTGACTACTTTAGATTGGGACCACCAATCCATCATTCGAATTCTAGAAAAATACACCCATGACAAAAACAGATTAACTCAAATTTCAATCATCCTTGCCAAAGTGGAATAAAAAAGGCTTTACAGCTGAGATACCCTTGTTGAAACCCAAGCAGAGGAACACAAGATTACTTTGAAAATCTTCTGATAGGCTATCAATCCAAATCGAACACTGAATCATTGATCAATGCGTCAAAGAAATTTGATGAAAAACTCAAGCACCATGTGTAATAAAGCCCAGATATTCTTTTTGTTTCAGTGCTGGTGGTGACAAAAAGTGAAAAAGTAGGAAAATGTTGAACGATTGCCCCATTTCTACTGCACTAAACCCCACTTTTAGAGCAATTGAGATGATAGACTATCATTGATACTCTAGCTAACTTCTGGAGAGTGGGAAACTGCACCTGTGTGTTCCACCACACATCAACTCTCACATTGTTTCGAGAAATTGTAATTTTAAAAAGGAGGAAATTCCTCCTCTAAACTACAAAACCGCGGATTTCCGCAGATCCGAGGAAAACCATCGGCACTCTTGTTTATAAATAGAAAATCGTCATACACATGCAGATGACACAACTTTTGGGACATGATTTCCAAGATGACTAAAGCACTCCTCAATGATAACGAAAACTATGGACTGCACTAGCACAACGCAAGTCCAGATATGATCTGTGAAGATGCACAGTCAGAAGTGCAGAAAATCACCTTTGTGCTTTATTATCTTAGTACATCAACAAACAATTAATTAAACAATACCTCTGCCTTATGCCATTGGAATGAAACATACATCCATATACTATTTTATTTTAGCAGGCATTAGATGTCGCTCTATTAGAGCGATATAATAGAGTTACCTGCTAGGCAGCGCTCAGAAATTATTCGTCCTGACTGCATCGACTTTCCCAAGTTTAGTGTTGTGACCATTTATTCATTGCTCATTTGCCTGAGAGTAACAATAATATAAAAATAAAACTGAGGATTTGTCAACTTTGAGAACCAATTATTGTTAAAAAAAAAAAAAAAAATACTAATAGATGAAACCATTGAGAGGAGTGTAATAGTATATTCTTTAATACCTGCAACTTCGAACTCAGTCCCAGTGCATGCACCTCAAGCTCGTGCAACAGCAATAGAAAATTAAAAAATTTAATAATAAATGCAAGATTTCAATGATCTTATAATATTAACTTCCGAAGCGTCACCCCGAAATAATACTGCTTCATTGAGATTGGTCACATTTTTTGGGGTCAGGTTATGTTAATGGGATTTCTACTCACTCAAATATCATGTCCAGGAAATGATTTTATAGTTAAAGCTGAATCATGGCCCTGACCCTTTAACCTTTGAGTTGCCCATATTTGGTGCTGCCAGGCTGAACACGAACACCACTACAGATACTGGAATGCCATCTGAAATTTAGATTAATCAACATTAATAGTAATGTACAAAACTGAATGTTATAACATCTACAATATATATGCAGGGTGCCTACATAAAATGTAAAAAGAGCAAAACACTAAACAAGGGACATTCGAGTTCAAAACCCTCCTTTAGCCAATAACAGACAGTTATAACATGAATACATGACGTAAAATCTAGTTAGACCACCAAAACAAAGATAAATAGCACAGTGCCAGAATACAAAATCACTAAATAAAAAATGCATTCCAGTCAAAACTCATCATTCAAATTGTCATGCCTGCCCAATGTGTAGGTCACACATATAAAAGCAGGGTTCAAATTTTTTTCTGTAGAGCCCATATTTTTGTCAACGAGCACAGAATTACTGGCCAATCTAAAACTTATAAAACTATTTTTACAGATTCATATAATAATAGTAACTTGCAAACCTTCCTTAAATTAAGGGTAATTCAATCACCCGTTGAATCAAGTGATTTGAACCCGGGGCCTTCCAGTTCAGGGTCAAACAACTTCACCACTACTCACTACACTACAGATCCATCTGACCTGTGGAGATATCTAATACAAATTATGTTATTAAGAAGAAATAGAAAAAAAGAATCCACAAAAAGGACTGAATGTCACTTGTATTTTATTGTTATTGTAAATGTCATTTGCAAATTAGCAGAAAAAACATGCAAAATTAAAAAATAATAATAATATTAGGTTTAGGTCGAGATCGGATTTTTTATCTATTAGGATTAGTTTTAGTAAAGGTGCTTGGGTGTTTGTTTTTCCTAGTATTAGGGTTAGTTAAAGGTACTAGGTTATAGTTATTTTATTCTTAGGCTTAATCGAGGGAATATTTGAGTTGATTCCCTTGGCACTAGGAGCTTTCTGAAGGACTCCCCTTTTTAGTTTTCATTCTTTTGTTCTTCAATTTTCTCTTAATTTCAAAAATTCGCTTACATTTTCATTCACCTTTCTGGAGGAGGGGGAGGGGCAGGGTGGTATTAATATTGCCATTGCTAAGCCAGTTTAAAAAAAAAAAAAGAAAGAATATGAATTTGAACTTGAATCGCAGCAAAACCAAACAAGTACCTAATAAATAGAATAAAAAAAAAAAAAATCAAACTCGCCTCTTCAACATAAAGAGAAACAGTTCCATAAACGAAAATACGGTTTTACATTGTCATTAGGTTAGGAAGCCCTTTTCATGTGTAGATTTAGTTGCAGTACAAGTGGAGAAGAGAGTCAGAGTGATGATGTGCTAAGAAGATAGACACGGTTTTCTTTTTGTTTTGTTTGTTTTTTACGCTTATTAACATCCTCAAACTCCAATAATAGAAAAAAGGAAAAAAGCATCGTTCCTAGGGGTGGAGGTGACAGATTTGAATACGCTAAGACTAAGGAGGATGAAAAGTACTCCGACTTAATTATTTTACCGTCAGCTTAAACTTACTCTTCATCTTGATGCCATTGTCATTGACCATGTTCCTTTCACGTTTCAGTTTTGCTTTACCTACTCTAGCTAGATAGGTACCTATTATCGAGGCAACTCCACTCCTTTCTCTTGTTTAGTTTTGGCGGGTAGTGAGGAAAATTTATATCGATACCAATAATACTCTAGACAGTAGCCTAGTCAATATAGAGCAGTAAAGTTAGGTGCCCAAACGTAAACAATAACAAGTTGCTAGTGATTTCCGTTAGGGACCGGAATAATTTACGCACAATATAGGTCTCCCAATTTTGTAGTTTGAGTTGTAGGCAATACACTTTCAGTATTGAAAATATGTTTACATAAAATCTAACAGTTGCAGAAATAATAATATAAGGCTAAATTATTATGAAAATCAGGCTCCGAATAATTCTCGTTTTGTTCACACCAGCGCAATAATTTGCTCTGGTCTAAAAATAGATTGACTGTAACTTTTGATAAATTTTAGAAAATTTTACCTTTTGTTCCATAAAATATCCATATCTAGACATTATTTGATGCATGATCGAGTATTTATGAATATGTGTTTCTTTTGCCACCTAACAGCCAAATTTTAAAGGTTATTTTTTTCTATTATTTACATTGGAACGTGAGCTGTCAAGACAGGAACATGTGGTTTGCCACGTGCTTCTCGACTTTTGTTTACGTTTGGGGCACCTAACTTTACTGCTCTATATTTAATTATTTACAGCGATGGTTCACCCATGGAGGACACATAGGTACTGCCATAGAACAGTAAAGTTGGTGCAATAAAATAAACAATATCACGTGACCGGATATTTGACATCAAACGTGACCCAGATTTTTTTAATAATGACCCGAACTATGCTGCAATTAACCCTTAGTAATGTCATGCGCATCCAACCAACTTTTTGTTTACATGTTGCTAAGGCAGCAAACTGAAGTTGGCGCGAATAAATTCAAGCTGTTTACTCCGAGTCTGAGATAGCTAGGGAGGCCACGACCATATTTTTTTATCGCCAAAATGCCCCTTCTTTTATTTTATAGG
>NC_088368.1:41537222-41579722 GCF_034508935.2 Berghia stephanieae | reverse complement strand
GATCGGTACTTGCACATATCCTTTTCAACGTTTATACCAACGACCAACCTCATTTTGAGAACATCAGGGGGTTTCTATATGATCTGTGTCTTGTGTCCCAGGCCTCTGATTTCAAGACCATTGAGGAGAGACTAACGGATGTCCTGGAGCCACTCTCTGAGGCCACATTTAAAGAACTCACTTGCCAACCCAGGAAAAACTCAAGTGTGTGCTTTCCATTTAAAGAACCGCCAAGCCTAAAGAAAACAGGAAACTGAACATCTGGAATGGGAACATATTGGATAAAAACACATTTCCCATGTACTTCGGTGTCCTTTTCTCAGAACACAAAGAAAACAAAAGCAAAGGTGGCCACAAGAAACAACTTCCTAAGAAAAGAGGCAAAAACTTACACGCCATGGGGAGCAGATCCGAAAACAGTCAGGACAACCATAGTAGCCCTCTGCTATTCATCAGCCGAATAGGTCTCACCAGTCTGAGTAAGATCCTGCCATGTCAAAATAACACCTACCGGATCATTAGAGTAACTTGAAACCGACTGCAGTTCCAGTCCTACATCGGCTGGCTGGCATTGCACCTCCCTACATTCAAAGAGCCACTGATTCCAAAGCCCAGAAATATGAATAGAAAATGGACCCAAGGCACCCAAGGCACAGCCCAATGACAAGTAGACTGAAGTCGAGAAAGAGCTTCACGATGGAAGAAAGCATCAACACTGACCATGCAGCTGTATACAGGCGTTCCACGTTGAGAGAGTGGAACAATCATGCAAATGAAGCTGTTGGAGATCTGAGAGAACTGTCCTACGGAACTGAGCTCCCCAGGAATGAATTGGTAACACTGAACAGAGCACAGGCAAAACTTGTGAGAACAACTGGAAGCATGAAAAAGTGGGGGCTGGCTGAGAGTAGGTTGTGTACATGTGGGTGCCCAGAGCAGACATCCTTAGAGAATGCCAGGATGCGCTCAGCTGCACTGACCATGACCCAAGAGTCTGCTCCCCAGATGCTGTGGAGTGGGTTCGGTGTTGGTGCGAAACTGTGACGATGATGACTTGCAAAATGAATAAGTCTTACACCTGCCAATATATAAGTAAGATGACAGGATGCTGATCTTTTTAACATCAAAGTACTTTTGTAACCCGCCAGTGCTAACTTTTATGTGTAACCCAGAATGAAAAGTTATTACAAAAGACGATTGCAAGATATTTAGATAAATTGCTAGTTTATCATTGTAGTAGACGTACATATATGTATTAAAGTTACATATCCAATAACCTGTTGGTTAACAGAGAAGGAAGGGCGCACAAGTTCATTGTAATTTGAAGTTGAGGAGTTGGAACAAAGTTGATTTGCATTGAGTCAGAATTCAATCAAGTCTTAGACTTAGATTGAAAGAAAAAAGCCCAAAGAATCTTTTTTAAAACAAGAAACAAAAAAAAAAAACCCTACAGCGTTCACCAGAATGAATAAAAACAGGACAGTCTTTAAACTGTATCAATGGAAATCACATCTTGCATATACAAGACCTCTAGTGCTATTGTGAGGATTGGTTCTCAGTCTCACCCGTCCTGCTGTATCTGAGTGCCATAACACAACTTGTGAAATCCAAATAAATTAAAAACAGATTATAAATTTATATCACATTTATTGTCATTTCATTCATATTCATGTTATTCACACTGAAATCATTTAAAAAAATATAGATATGATGTTTCTCCATTAAAGGTATGCTTGTATTCTCATCCTGTGAAAGAGAAAGAAAAAAAAAGAAAAAAATTGATAATTATTACTGAAACTGTGTAGTTCCATTTTTAAAAATCTGTGATGTAAGAGCCTCAGCAAAAGCTTTGGTTAAGAAAGGTTCTGATTCAAGAAATGTACTTCTTAGGCAGAACATGCGATTAACCTGTGTAGACTTTAGTATTATGGTCTTGCATATAATTATCAAGTGCAGAAAGTTTTCCATTAAAATGATTATTTAATAGAATTTAATATAATTTGATTCGAGAAATGGAACACAAAGGAAGAATTTGCGATTAACCTGTACAGTCATAAGCATCATGTTCTTGTTTATAAAGTGCAGAAACTTTGCAAATAAATAGAATAAATAGAAAATAATTTTATTCGAGAAATGGAATACAAAGGCAGAATTTGCGACTAACCAGTTAAGACAAAAGCGCCATGGTCTTATTTACAAAATACAGAAACTTTGTGAATATTTCGAGAAATGTAGCACAAAAGCGTCACTGTCTTGCATATGAAGTGCAGAAAGTTTGTGATTAAGCCACTGCATTATTTAATATGATGTTGATGATAAATGAAACAATGCAATACAATTTTTAAAAATATGTTCTGCAACATCACATGGTCCCATCTATCAACATCTACTACCATTACAAATCAGCTAGATAGATGGATTCATCAATACTCTTATCTTGCTGATAAATTAAATTATAAATATAGAAAAGGATATAATAACCTTAAAAAAATAATTATAAAGTTAAATGGTAGACAAGATAAAGAGGTCATTGCCTATTTCTTTTTAAATTTCTTATTCATAACCAAGGAAGCAGGTTTCTTTTGCTATATTCTTCTTGACTTCCCTATGTAAATGTTTCTGTCAAGTGTATAACAAGCTCACAGGGCATTTTTATAAAGAAACAGGAGCCAATACCATTTAAATGGAGAGATCACTGCCAAAAATTACATAGGGATAGATATGCATTGGTTTTAACGTGTATTAGAAAAAAGTTTAAAAAAATCTTTACAAACTACAGTAAGCTGCTTTTAAAATTAAGAAACGCTCGAAAGCAAAACATGTTCCTGTTCTCTTAATCACCATTCTCTAGTCTCTAGATTAGGTAAATAAAGCTGAGAGGTTTTATGAAGAATATAGAATATAGAAGAAAAACATTAATTCCAATTAAAAAAACAAAGAAGGGTCCATAATGATATATGAGGAATTCTAAAAGATACAGTAATATGAAAGCCATTTTGATAATCTTGAAGGATAAGACTCAATGATGATGATGATGATAATAATAATAATTATGATACTTCTTCCTGAATATAAATTGATTAATTCCCATGGTATAGGCAGGCCAATGCTTCCAGAACAATTAAAGAAATGCAGAGACTCATTCTTGTTGTAATGTTATTTAGATCTGAAAAAAAAATGATAAGCATGACATCCTAAACCATTTTCCCATGGTCCCATAAAAAGCAATATCATCTCACACAAAATCATAAAGTAAAATTCATATGGACCAAACAATGAATAAAAGTTATAATTACCTTATTTTATCAATTATTATCATTGGATTTATTTAACTTTATAATTAAATGACAATTCGAAATTAAGATACCAATGTTTGAATGAATAACTGGATCTAACTCTACAAGTAAAATGTAAATGTGCAACTTATTCAGATTTCAGGAAGCACTTGTTACAGTCTGTTGCTTCATGTTACAGGAAAAACTCCAGTTCCATGAGCCTTATGACTCTAAAGGACCAATTATTTCAAAGTAAAATGAAATACCATTTATTGTTTTAAGAAAGTTATCAAGCACTATTTAAGGTCTGTTGCTTCATGTTACAGAAACAGGAAAAACTCCAGTTCCATGAGCCTTATTACTCTAAAGAACCACTTATTTCAATGTAAGAAGAAATACCATTCAATGTTGAATATATAGACATGACCTAATTCTTAATGGTTTGCTTATATTCAATAAAAACATTAGAAAACATAATGGACCTGGAACTCAGATACCACAAGGTTGTTTAAACCGTTGGGTCAGGTCTAATTTTATCAGAGGTTTATGATCATGAAGGCAAGATTACATAACCAATGTTGATTAGCTTTTTAAAAAATGGGCTTTTATTTACCTTCCGGTGAACTCATTTGATCAATATTTCCTGTATTTAATTTCTGATCACATAAGAAAAGTCTAATAAACATTGAATATGTTTTAATGCCTCTAGATTTCACTTTAAAGTCAAATAAAATATCTGATCACAAATATATTTTTTGATAATTCGATCAACAGAGAGAGCTTTTCAAAATTGTTCGCTTATTATTCCTCAGGCAAAATTTAGATAAGACATCATTTCACATATCATGGTGTTTCCTATGAATTACAAAAGCCTAAAAAGCTTCTTCTTCATAAAAAAACGTATGAAATAAAATTAGGTAATCTAAAGTAATCAGAGAGGTTTAGTTTTCATTTCAATCCAAGGTAAATCCGTAAAGAGTTGTAGGACCAGGCCCCTCTTGATCATTACCCACAAAATTGATTGAACTAACAGGGATGTGTATAAAACTGTAACAAAACCCCACGACCCCCCCCCCCCCCCCCCCCCCAACACTCATACAAAAACTTAAACACTTTTCATTTTCATTTCTCTTGAGCCAAGGGAAACTCGTTGCTCATTTTAGCTGCACAGATTAGAATTCAATCGCTCTCCTCCCCCCCCCCCCCCCCCCCTTTTTTTTCTTTTTTTTTTTTTTTTTTTTGGAGCGAGTCTATTCTTTTCTCCTTTTGTGTTTGGCCTTGTTCCGTTTCTGAGCATGAATTTCTTAAAATTGTTTTTATTTTTTTTTTAATACAAAAATATTGGTTTTTTTCCCTCTATCTGTCTGGGAATAACCAATTTTCGTTATTGATTGGCAGACCCTGTCTGGGAATAATAATAGCGATGACAAAAAGATCAGACCGCACTCCCTGCATTTTACAATAAAATATGTATTCTTTCACACAGCTACCAACCAAATAAGGCGAATAGGCTTGGAAGATCCAAAACGTCATACATGTAGTTTGACACCTGTCAAATATCAAAGATGCGATAAGGGGTTGAGTGGGACATTTTCTTTTCCCAGACATTCTCATTTTTTCACCACCCCTTCCTCCCTCTCTGTCATTGTCATTCCTTCTCCCATCGACCCTCAGCAAAAACAATAACAAAAAGTCTTATGTGGCAAAAACGGCTACCAACTTAAATCCCTCAAACAACACAAGATATTGAAAATCGGTGGCAGAGACCCTTTGCCTTTGTCTTGTTCCTTTTCCAGTTCCAGTCCAGTCATCAACAGATAATGAGAGAATGAAGACCCGTTCTAATGAACGCGGACCAACTTTAGTAATTTACTAGTCTAGTAAATGACTAGCTAGTCTTTAGCCCAAGCTTAGTAAGTGTCTAAAAAAAAATCGGATTCAATGAGCATTATTTAGTCTCGGACTAGCTGGGCTTTAGCCTAGAAATGGGCGTGGCAAGTCCTGACCTAGTCCTGACCTAGCCCTTGACTCTATCGGTTGTTTTGTGCTGCTGTTTGGGTTCTTCTGGCGCAAAAGATTTAATCAGCGGCACATCCGCTTTCGTTTTGTTTAGATTCTATTTCCTTTTGAAATTCATTGACGAAAATGGAGCTCAACAAGAGAAAAACTTTTACTTTTCAAACCCTGAAACTGCAGCCCTCCTGGAAAATACAATTATGTCGAGATTGCAGCACTCCGTGACAGTGCGAAAATAAGAGAAGCATATATTTTTTCTTTGTCACTAATGAAATGAAATAAAAATAGGCTATAGCAAGGTCACTGACACTGGGCATCTGACTCTAGTACCGCATTGGGGTCAACCGGAAATAACGACCGGTTCCCAGTACTTGCCTAGCAAGTTTGAATGACGTAGCTAACATATAGCGTCACTCGGGTTTGATCGCGTCATTTCTTACGTCAAAAACTAGCTTCATACTCAACCCAAACAGCTTAAATAAACTGTTTGCTGATTGGCTGAAACTAATAATATCAACCAATCAAACTTCGGCTTTTATTTCATAAAGAACACAATGGAATTTTTACTGAATCAAAGTCGGGTGTGTTACAACTGATGCCCGTGTCACTTGGAAAAGGTGTGTTACACTTAAACGACTGCGGCGTAAGTCAGTTGGGAATGGTATGTTACGTTTATACAGCGGTCGAGGATCGGGGTTTTAAGACTGTAGGCTAATACTAATACACCACCTCAAACATTTGTCAGTCCATATCTTTGCTTTTATGAGGTCTATTTTCATTATGAAAAGTTCAAAGTGAACAACTAAATGACGCCGATTCAGTGGTGTATTTGGTCTATCATGAAATGAAATAAAAATAGGCTACAGCACGGTCACTGACACTGGGCATCTGTAGGCTAATGCACCACCTCAAACATTTTTCAGTTCATATCTTTGCTTTTATGAGGTCTATTTTCATTTTGAAAAGTTCAAAGTGAACAACTAAATGACGCCGATTCAGTGGTGTATTTGGTCTATCTCTTCATGTGAATAAATATTTTATTATTGACTTTTCCAAAATTCCAATAGGTCATTCATTTGTATGTCGTGATCTATTTTTCCTTGATTTCACCTGTCTCAGCTCTAAACTATACTTTTCTTTCTCAATAAATAATTCATTTTCTGTTTGCAATGTATTACAGAGATGTTGATTTACCACATGTAACAATTTCAAAGTTGTATCTGAAGCTGTTTCTGAATTATACTTGATTATCCATTGGGATGCTGTGCTTTGGTCACATTTTTTCCTATTAAGCTATATAGAGATTTTCCACCACATAAACGGTCATAACTTTTTAACCAGTTGAGATAGAGCGATATTTTTTCACTCTAGTTAATGTTTCACTCCCCTTTATTTTTCTACGCTAAATTAATACCCAAAGCCAGTATTTTGAAAAATTCTTGCAAGTGCCTACAGTAGGTCCCTGCCACTCACAACACAATGTTGCTTTGTATTTGTATACCTCTAGACTACTTTGGATTGTGTTTATCTACTTCCTATCTCCCTGCTCTGCTCTCTAATCCACCTTTTTACTACTTGGCAAGAACAGGCAAGGTGGCAACCCGGTCTCGGATTTCTAAAAAAAAAAGAAAGAAAATTAATGAAAAAAAAAAAAAAAGCAGGTTGGCATGTTCAATGAAAATTTTAAAGCATCATAATAGCCGACATGGCACCCATAATTTATCAATAAACAATATAAATAGATGTACTGTAGTGCGGAGGTTAGGCAATAAATTTCACCCTTCCTCTTTGCCCCTACTAAGTGGGGCTTTGTTGTATGGTAGTATTACACTTGCATTTGGACCAGTAGGCCCAAGATTCAAGTCCCTTCCTGAGTGGTTCAAAGTCGAGTCATTGAACAAGGCTCCTTATTGAGTAATTGGCCATTAAAAGTAATGACTCTGTCGGGGAAAAGTTGTGATATTGCTGTGTTGCTATTGTCTTGGAGCCCCTTACAGAGCTTTGAGCATGTTTAGCAGTATACAATCTAGCATCTGTGTCAGTTGCCACAAAAAATGACAAAAGTTTTAAGCTTTTAACTCGCTTGAATATTTAGAACAAGTCAACAACCAGAAAAATTCGAAATGAAGTGGAAGTGAAAATAAACTTCTTTCTAAAAGTAAAAGGTTGTTTTTTTTTCTTTTTAAAATAAATTCCCAAGCGGTGTCTTTATTTATTCTTTTTTTTTTCAGTGCAAAAAATAACAGAAAATCACTGACGCGTCAAAAGTTATAACCGCAACAAACGTAAATGCGAGGATAATGCTCTTTATATATGCTCAATTATTTTTTTTGTTTTTTTTTAGATAATATTTAAAACAAACTAATCATAAATGAAATTCTACCACAACATTATCATATTTAAAAAAATTATGAAATTTTGAAACATTAGTAGACTAATTTAATACTGTTCTGGTTTAGGGCAAGCCGTTACGGGTTTGGGGCGTGAGCATACATATTTGGGGTGAGGGGGTTTGGTATCTATTTTCGGTTTTTAAGCAAGGTTAACTGATAATACCTCATATGTATTTACATCAAACTAACAAAAGATGTCAAATAATTGAGTTTCTCAAACAGTTGAGAGTTTAGTTTAACCAATCTGCAGTTAGAGCTGTTGGAATTTGAGGTATAGAAAAGCATACAGATTTAGGGCGACCTACCCTAGTACATTTGATAAGCAAGAAATAAATCTTCACCCTCTCCAGTCAGACCCTACAAATATTTAATGATAAAATGCCAATTTAAGAGGTATGACTGATAATAATCTACACTCAAAAGCATGACATTTTTTATGCAAATAATTTAAAGGATAGAGACTAATTATACGAGTAAAGTTTGCTACAACCAAAATAATAAATAAAGATTTTATGGCAACAAAAAGAAATCAATAGAACTGATTCCAGTGCAAAATGAATGTCCTCAACAATCTCATTACATAATCGTTGATTTACATATTTTTTTCTCCTTTTTCATTTTCAGGTCGGGGAAAAGATCAGAATGAGAATCAATGCGGAATTCTCAAAAACCGTTCGGTGATGGAGCTAAAAAAAAATTCAAGGACAAGAAAAGAATAGTCCAAAGTCATGTTGATTCTGTAAAGCAGACTGGAGGGGGAAACCAGGACCCTCTTCAATCTTTACTGAACAAGTACCGGTACTCGTCATTATTGGCGAGTGTAGTACCATTGTTGATGGTATTCAAGGTAAATTTCTGCAATTATAATAGTTCCATTCATTGTTCTGTATACAAATGTAAAAGGCTGTCATCTAGGCATTCCATGAATAAAGTAGTAGTAGTAGCATATGGCTACACCTCCAAATTTATTTCGTCAACTCAGCTTCTAAAGTCTTCCTCCGCACTAAGGACGGTTTCATAGCCACCTTCAAGTTTAGTGACTGGACAGTGGAGGACAATGTGATCGCTGGTCTCTGGGGCTGCCTGACATGAATAAAGATAGTACCTTACAATATTTTAAACAAGTAATTTGTACTATGTTTGCATGCATCTTTTGTGATCGTCTAATATTGACTCATCCTTACAATTGCCTATGCACAGATTCATTGAACAATATTTTTCTCTAACATAACTATCCTCTTTTGGTAGTTAAGTCTCAAAAGTATATCACCTCTATTGCATATCTAACAACTGCCTGTGGGACACGTTTCCTCTTGATTTTTTATCAATTTTAAAAACATTAAAACAATAAATGAAGACTGAAGTCGAGTATCAAAACAAGAGTATTCACATTTAATAATTCAATGGTAGTTAAAATCTTGAAATTTACTTTACACCATCAATCCTGAAGTAGCTGACAAAATTATATGAATATTTCAAATTTGAAATAAATGATGGAGCAAGAGCTTATGTGTCATAAGGGATTGCCATGTATTTTTTATCACAAATAGTCAAAGTGGCATCACGCAACATTGTATTGAAATTCCACTTTGGAATTGGGTCCTGTAAAGATTTATATTGTTTCATTTAGTGTGTTTTATTTAGGGCAAGCCAATGGCACAGCGAGTTATCATGCTTGCATGTGAATCAAAGTGTCATGGGTTCAATTCCCAGCAGATTTGTTATTTCTGGGATTCATGGGTCTCAAGATCAGAAGATAAGATTACACTTGGATGCATTTCATGGTTTAAAAAAAAAAAGAGCCAGAGACCCGTAATTATATGATGCAAATTTTACATTAAAATCAATTGATATCGTATCATATTAAAATTGATATAAATAGAATTAAAATCATTATAATTTCATAATTTCACCTTTTAAAAAAAACACCACTGTGTTCCTTCTCATTAAGTTTGTAATGGGTAATCTGGACTTGAAGTGCAACTTGTGAATTCTATACTTCATTAATTCAAATTTATCAACAATTTTCTTTACAGTTATGAGCACTGAGAGTTTTGTTCCGAATCCCAGTCCAGCCAGAAATATTATTGACATATCTGACTGTAATCTTGGAGATTACACCATAATCAGTAAGCATAATTCTTTTGCTACAAAGTCATTAAATTATTAATAGAATTTCACCCGAAAGACTAAAGAAAAAAATTTTTTAACGTGCTCAAAGCGCTTTACAAGGGGTCCATGACCAACAGCAACATTTAGAACAGGACATGACGTCTGTTAGGCGATATTACAATTTTTCGGACAGAGACAGCACTGTTAACGGTCAGGTACTCATTTTACACCTGAGTACGGTGAGAGAATGTGAGTAAAGAGTCTTTTCCAAGGACTCAACTATGCGCCGAGCGAGGCTCAGGGCCAGGACCTTCCGATCCGAAAGCGAGTGTCATACCACAAGACCACATAGCCACTAACAGTGTATTTAACATTGACAACAGTACTGAAAGGACTATCACGGGTAACAAGTTGGTCAAAATGGGGGACATTGAAGTGACAGTGGGACCACGAAGTATAACATAAGTGTGTTTGTGTGATTTTGTTTAATCAACATTCTTTATTTGTTTGTTTTTAATGGTTTTACGGCGCTTGCAACACATTAAGGTCATATCAGTGCCAGTAAAAAGGAAGAAAATGGGATAGCAAAATGTTCTAGAATTATAAATTCTCTTCTGTTTTAAATTGCTTGCGACATATTTAGGTCATTTCAGCACCAGTAAAAAGGATGCAAATGGATAGTCAAGCAATTCTAGATTAACAATTCAAAGCACTTATAAGTAAAACAAAAAGGGAATGGTTCTTATATGGAATGGATGTAGATTCCAAGAGCATGCCATCGGTGTACTTAGTTTGAAGTCACCTAAAAGTGTCGTCCAGGCACAAGCACAGGTCCCCATTAAGACACTCAAATGCTTACTTATCACATATTACATATGTAAAAAAAAATACTGGTTCCCCCTTAGAGAAAAATACTCAAACAAAAAGATGATTTACAAGGAAATAAAACAAAAATGTATACTGTTGCTGAGTCCATCGTCTTCTCAAATATATTCATATTAACACTTTTAAGCACTGACGAACAGTTTATAAGGATTTGTTTAAAAAGTGGGATGTAGTTCTAAAATCATCTTAATTAAATGGCCAGCATTTCATGTTGCTTAAGGAGATAACATTGTTTAAAAGTTAAGGTTTTTATCATTCCAAATTCTGACTTTGACCTGACGACAATGTGGTATCAGAGAAGTTTCAAAATGAAATGACGTTTTTGATTTCAGCACCACTTGATTTCATAATGTGGCCAGTTTCATAATTCACAGATATAAATGTTGTTTTGTTTCAATGCAGTGAAAAAGATGTTCTAAATATTATTTTTCCTCCACAGCTTCAACACTAGCCAGACAGATGGATATGAATGAGATTAATGAAATCAGTTTTGTTGATTGCTCTGTGGTGGAGTCAGTAGTTGTAGTAGATAATTTTCAAATCAGTTTCAAGAGGAGACAACAGAAACTCTTCCCCATACACCAGAGGAGTGGAATGCCTCAGATGGCATCAGCCAAAGATTACGGCAAGCTGGCCCAAAGAGGAGATGACAGATCACTGACAATCCATTAATGGATCAATGGCTGCAGTCGGAACAACTCCATTATAAAAAAAAAACCAACTCCATTGTTGAACAAAATACCCTAAAAATTGAATACATGAAATTTAAGATGAGGCATATTAATTATGACACTACTTATAATTAAATTATTCTTTTTATATGTTTTGATATTATAGCTGTCATCTGCATTTTTTGCCAAATTGGGACCTAAAATTTGCCCAAAAAAACCCCCAAAATTTGCCACAAAGACCAAAATTTGCCGAGGAGAACTAAGCCTTTCAGTAAAAATTAACATGCGATACAGAAAAAAAATATATATAGAAGACAATTTATTACATTTAAGTAGGCTACATTTATTAATTTACACAATGTAAAGTGATTTATGCGCCCAAACTTTCAGACAATCACACACACACACACACACACACACACACACAAACGTACACTTTCAGTCAGACTCATCAAAGGCCTAGTTTTCTTTTACTACTCAAAAAAAAGAGGCATCGATAAACTTATTGTAGTAAAGGAAAACTAGTCCTTTGATGTTGTTTTCTGTGAGTCTACGCCTTCTGGAAGACAAGACAAGATTGTAAAGAGAAAAGCTTTGCTCAGCATCAGCTGACGAGCATGTTGAGAAGGCAAACCGGGACGCCAATGCAGCGAGAGCTAGAACGTAATCTGCCACAGACTTCCAAAATAGGGTCAGATCTATAATTCCAGTATCAGACTCTCTCACAGCACTGGGCCCCAGTTTCTCAATATACCTCGTGAACTCATGCTGAGGAATGTCACAAAAATTGGGAATTGCAGTGTATGCAGATACACTGCGAGCACGAGACCATTATCCGTAGAGAATAGCTTCCCTTGGTTTGGGGCTAGGCAAAGCTGCAACATTTCTCAAGTTTCGCACCTTTTTTTTTCGTTATTTTGTTTTCGCTTCTTTTTTTCCCAAAAATTTGCCACGCGATTTGCCAATTTTCCCAAAATTTGCCAATTTGGGAAATTTGCGGATTGCCCTGATTTGCGGCCGCAAAAAATGCAGATGACAGTTATAGGAAATTAATTCATGTATGAAAATCACATCTGGGAGTGTTCGCAAATGACGTCATCATTTAGTTTTTATCCATGACCCAATTGGTTTCTAATGTCTTGAATTTGAATATTAATTCAATCACATGTATTTTGAGTCAATTTTAAAAATGGTTTAAAGCAATCGATGGAGACATGTTGCAATACATTGTCTGTAGTGTAGAAAAAATTGGCCTCATAATATCTTAGAAAATCGCAGTTAAAACATGTCTTATGAATTGCCTTAAACCATTTTTTAAGATGGTTCTTGAGATTTTTAAATTGTTATTTAGAGTGGTTTTAGTCCTGTATTTATCTCAATCTGTACTTTTGATAGAGCTGATATGTTTTAAAATCGCATGCGTGCAGTGTTTAAGACCTTTTTTACTACAATCACTCCATTGTTCCTTATGTTATTGGTAGAACAAATCCTCTGAAATAAATACAGATTGTTATTTTGGCCTATTGTCACAAACTTGTACAGTGGCATGGCGATTTAAGACCCTTATCACAAATGTGACTTGGGACTATCCTGGGCATTGGCTAAGCGGCTGGTATAATGATTTATACAAAAGGTCTTACAATGTGTAATTGTCTTATGACAATAGGGCAGTTAAAATTTGATTGCTCAACTCAGGATTTTGATGACCTTAAAAAAAAGAAAATTTTAATGCCCCTTTGTCTTCTGTTTGATAACCGACTCAGGCATGAGAATTCTTGTTTAGTTTTCCAATTTATATCAGACCTATTCCAGAAAAAATTACAGTGAATGCACTTTAATACTTCCTGCAAAACAGGGTTGTTTTTGTTTTTTTGCAACACATCAGCGCCAGTAAAAAGGAGTAAAATGGGATAGTCAAAGAGTACTAGATGCCTGATAGGCGACTTGTAGTTATATGATATAGAAATGTGTTTCCATATGCTTGAACAATAATTAAAACAGCGTGACATTTATGTAGCTCATCACAAAAAGAATACTGCACACAGTATACTTGTATTGATGTACTACATTAATGATTACATTTATTTCCTGATTAGAGAGGTTCAACGATATTTCTAAAAGCACTATTAATCAAAGTCAGCCAGGCTGTCTTGCCAACAGCAAGACGTTCTGTTCAGATGCTCCTTTCTGAGTCCCAATAGGAGAAAAGTTAAGATTGCTGTCATCATCATCATTACAGTTGTTTTCTTCCATGGGTAGGCCAGCATCAACAGCAAAGTTGTGGAGTCAAAAACACACATAAATAACCTTGCAGGCTCTGTCAGGCGTCACTCTGAGCTCGTCATGGAGACAATTCCATCTTCTTTTAACCACTCCAATGACTCTGTTGAAATGACAATAATTGCTTGTACATGTACACCTAAAACCAATGAAAATTAAATGGACCTCTCTCTCTCTCTCTCTCTCTCTCTCTCTCTCTCTCTCTCTCTCTCTCTCTCTCTTTTTTTTTCTCAGTCATTTAATTAGAATTAGAAGGCGAAGAATTATAATGGTTAATCTGAGTTCTTCAAAAAAAATGTTAATGTTTATAATGGCATGACAATGACAGCATGATTACAACTTTTTTTTGGTTAATTTTCTTTTATTTTCATTGATCATTTGCAAATTGTATTGTAAAGTGGATATAAAAATAAACCTGAAATATTAAATTTCAAAAATTATCAAAATGTTGTTTCCTGGAGGGTGGGATTATATGACTGGTAAAACTTACCTTTCAATTGTGCATTTTGTGATACGATGGGCGGTGTTAAATGCCTCTTCTCCTCTATTTTGGGGGTTTTGGTATTGGGGTCATTAGCCAATTTCTTAACATATAACGACTGTCTCCAAGGATCACACCATCCAAAGCCCTGCGATGTGGATCCTCAAATGCAAAGAATAGCCCAGATTTCCTAAAAAAATTTGCAGCATGCACTGAACCAGGCCACTTAGGAACCAAGTTTGTAACTTATAAATTTGCATCAGAGACGACCTAAAAATGGGAGAAGGAAAATTTTGAATATAATAAAACCTGCAATAAAATCTAAATCAGGAAGTGTAGTCAACTTACGTACAGTACAGCTCGCGCACAATGGCCTCATATAAAATAATAAAATTCCCTTTATTCATCCCATAGGAGAAATTTGTCTCAGGGTCTATTCCAAGGGAAGAATGGAATAACCCAGGCGTCAGGGAATGGAGATGGGATGAGGGTGGGGGAGTAATAGTCATTGGGTGACCTTTTAACAACCATGTACTTTGTGTAACATACCATGACGACTCAACAAAAGGCTAGTGGGAGGCAAGTGACTGACTGATCAATATGTCGATAGACCTATGCCTAATAAAGCGAATGATGTGTGACAACTGACTGATTGAGTAACTGTGCCTGATGAAAACTGATTGGGTAATGAGCTTTTATGTGAAGCCTGATTATGTCTTTTCTTATCATTGGGACGGTGCTTTACTATTACTAGGTCTTGAAGAGCATTTAGTAATGGTAGTGGCTGAGAGTGGTGGGGTTAGAATGGATGGAGGCAGATGAGAGGGGAACAGAGGAATAAACCATTGCATTGTTCCAACTTGCCCCTTTTTCTGATGTAATGTAAGTGGTAGAAAGGGGGGGGGGGGGATAGTGATTGGGTAGCTAGGTCTGTCAGATCTCATGAAAGTACTTTGTGATAGACTACCTTCCTATCCAAAGGGTAGCAAGCAATTGTTATTGTCTGAAACCGGGATAAACCCTGGCTCCTTGGGCTTCATGCCTCTGAAGGACTGCTATTCATTAAATTTTTTTTTTTCATTTCAAATATTTAAAGATATTTAAACGGGTCTTTGATGTGAAGTTGGTCCCTCTAGCTCAATTATTAGGGTATTCGCTTTACATGCTAAGGGCAAAGTAGAAATTTTTATTTGACCCCACTGACCACCCAGGAATGATGGGGAATCTGTATTTGTTAGATCTAGTGGAAAGTACTTTACAATAAACCTGTGTCCTATCCAAGGGGTAGCAAGCAATTACTATTGTCCGTTTCACACTAAAGAAACAGAGATAAACTCCCGCTACACCAGCCTTGCAGCTCTGAAGGAGTGAAGGAAGAACTATTTGATGCGATTACTTTCAGCATGATGTCTTTGTGCGGATGTGGTCTGGTGGTATGACACTCGCTTTTGGATCGGAAGGTCCTGGGTTCGAGCCTCGCGCTCGGCACATAGTTGAGTCCTTGGAAAAGGCTCTTTACTTACATTCTCTCACTGTACTCATGTGTAAAATGAGTACCTGGTCGTTCACAGCGGTGTCTTTGTCCGAAAAATTGTAATATCGCCTAACAGGCGCATGTCTCGTCCTACATGTTAAATGTTGCTGTTGACCAGGGTCCACTTGTAAAGCGCTTTGAGCACATTTAGTGGATATTGCGCTATATAAAGCTAAATTTTAATTATTTTTTAAAAAATGTCGTTGTACTTGACACTTGTGGCTCACCAGTATGGTCTTTCCTTTTACCCAAAAGATACCTAGTTTGAATATACACCATGGCATGTGGCCATCAACAAGCGACCTCTCCCTAGCTCAATTTGCAGCGCTGTGCTGCGGCTGACACTTGAGTTATTCCAGCATTCCCATTGAATAAACCCTAAGACAAATTTCCGCATGAGGACTATTAAAGGGAAATTTATAATTATTATTTACTTTATTAGGAGAAGGTTCCTGTATCACATCATTCATTTAATGACGTAGCCAACTAGTAGCAAATCATGGCATATGGCATTGAAATTAGAATGAATGGCGAAGTGATAAGAATAAGTAAGAGAGGTGTCAATTATGCGAAATGGCAATGGAGTGTGTGAGTGCCTGTGTGTATGCATGTGTATCATATTGTACACAAACGTAACTGTCAATGTAACAGTAAATCTTCGGTGGTCGAAATAACAGGGCGCACTAAAATAAAACCTTGAATTAATCAAATCCTTTTTTACATTGGCTAGGTGAAATTAGTTCAAGTAAGGAATGGAATGACAACTAAAAATAATAAGGAAAAAATTTGGGATATTCGAATGAGTTCAAGTTCAAGGAAACTGTACTCGAATATATTACTTTCACTTTTTAAAGTCTATCCAGTGAAATATTTTATTTAAATTGACCGTAGACAACATCTTTGTAATGTGTATTTGAAGTGAAATTTTAAAAACAAGACACAAGTTTTGAAACAACATATTACGATTTTTTAACAGCTTTGGTATAACCGCAAGAGAGGATTTATAATTGATTCATATTAAATTAAATTGAGCTTTATATAGCGCAATATCCACTGAATGTGCTCAAAGCACTTTACAATAGTTCCCTGGTCAACAGCAACATTTAACATGTAGGACGGGACATGACGCCTGTCAGGCGATATTACAATTTTTCGGACAAAGACAACACTGTTAACGGCCAGGTACTCATTTTACACCTGAGTACAGTGAGAGAATGTGAGTAAAGAGTCTTTTCCAAGGACTCAACTATGCGCCGAGCACGAGGCTCGAACCCAGGACCTTCCGATTCGATATTCTTATTTTTATTTTTGTTGTTTGTATTTCTTGTAATGTTTCGAATGGTTCTGACTTCTGCTTCGTATTGAAATAGCGTCATAGTTTGTATTTTACTCTCTCATCTATTATAATATTATAACGGTAAATCTCATCATTTAAGCTGGGATGAAATAAACTAATTTTCCTTAAGCATTAAGGCAACGTGCACTTATTTGCAGGTCTGATAACCCAATACATCATGAGCTCATTGTTATAATGAAAATCTCAAAAAATTACACAAAATAATGTCCAGTGCAACAATGTTAAACGAGCCCCATATTGCAATCGGATGTCAGACCAGCATATATGCATATAGATAACATTCCCTTTTTTCATCCAATGGGGAAATTTGTCTGTCTTTAGGAAATATTCCAAGGGAATACTGGAATAACCCAGACATCAGCCGCAGTGCAGTGCCGCAAATGGAACTAGGACGAGATGGATTGCTCAAGGCACACAGTACAACGGGTGATCAAACTAATTACCTTTTGGATACAAAGTAAAGACCACACTGCTGAGCCACGCTTACCCATCGCCTCGAGTGAAAAATCCTATTTTAAAGATTGATTCTCCTCAGCAATTTGTCAGTCCAACTGTACAAATTTTTTCTTCTTCAATTCTAAACTGGTTTTGCTCATGAAAAATGTTCCCTTTCAAAATATTACAATTACAGTGAAAATAATCTCCAACAAGAGCTCGAAAATTGGTTAAGGGAATGCAAAATTCAATAGTGCCAGAGAGCGGTGAAAAATTTCCATTCCATGTCATACCAGTAACAGTCATAGTGGTTTGTGTGTGATGATTAGAGAGATCTACCAACACTAACACTTAGCTAGTTTGACTAGTTCAGTTGAGAAGAAGAAGAGGAGGAGGAAGAAGTGGGAGAAGAAGATGAATATGATGATGTTGATGAAGAAGGACGAGGAGGTGTGAAGATGAAGGAGAAGAAGAAGAAGAAGTCTTGGCACCGATTTTGGGTTGGATGCATGAGAATGTAAGAAAACTTCTAGACTAGTCTAGTATGAGATTAGAATTAAAATGAATACAAATACTAACCTTTCCTCCAGAGAAGACGATCAACGTCGTCTTTTACAAGATCACAAAGTATAAAAATGTGTTCACGATGAAAATGGAAATGTTCGTATATTTCATCGTCGTTAAACGAATCGATGGGATTAAGTCTGACCCGAAACACCCTCTCCCCTTGAATCAGTGTTCTCTGACGAATTTGAAACAGCACAGCTGCCGCCATTTTCATGTGTTGACAGTTGTTTTGGCAGTACTGTCAATGACAGTGTCATAGTCATAGTCGTACGAATCATGTCATGTGATCGAGAGTAACTTCGCATTGCTTTGCTTGGCACAAAAATAAAGAAAATAAAAGGGGGTAGGGGGTGTTTTAGCTAAACAACATAATTTTCATATTAAAAAAATAAGCTAGTTGTGTGTTTGTTATTCTCTAAATATCTAAATCTAAACTTCGAACCAAGCGAAGCTGAAATCTCAGACTCAGACTCACTGAGTCACTCAACTTCATCAGATTTATTAGTTTCCCGGACAAAAATGTGTGCTTTCGACGATCTGTGACCTTTAAACCGTTTCCATTAGCATTGACAAATATCAACAGATTACTTTTGTCGTTATAATTCTTTTTCTGTGTATTTTTTTCTCGCGAACCGAGTCGTCTAACATTGGCCGCCATCTTTGTTGACGCCGTTTCTTAGTTACTAGTCAGAGACTAAACGATCAAGTCCGACTCGAGCAAGTGACTAAATTTTGGCCAAACTTAGTCCGAAGGTGACGTGATTTTAGTCTGGGACTAGCTTAGTCAGCTCACATTAAATCCGATTTTTTCTAGTCATTTACTAAAGTCAGAGATAGTCCGGGACTAAGCGCTAGTCCGCGTTCATTAGAACGGGCCCTGAAGATTGTTTCGAAATCTATCATCAGGTTAGGAAAGAGCGAGAGTCAATAAAATATGACAAGCGATGAAAGCTTCGCACCACGAAAGATGAGGATTAAAAAAATACAACTTTTGTTGAGATTCCACCGACTGAGGAGGGGGGTGTCTGCTTTTTGGGTTTTTTTTTTTTTTTTTTTTTTTTGTTCCTTTCTGTTTTCTTTTTCGGTCAAGTTATGACTGACACACGTTCTAGACTGTAAACGTTACCCATAAAATGTCATAAATTACGAAAAGTGTTTTCTCTCACACAGTATTCGAATCACTCTCTGAATGAGCATGAAGCAGACATAAAGTGAAGGAAACGTAAACTCTGTAAGTGAGAATCGGCGAGTGAAGCTGTACTGTAATGACTGACACTGACAGTGACAGTCAAATTGCGAAGTGAAATGAAAACAAATGGCAGTGATTATCCCCAGACACCTGTCTGGGGATAATAAAAATTTGTTATCCCCAGACACCTGTCTGGGGATAACGAATTTTCATTATCCCCAGACGCATATTTGAAACTCCGCTCTTTTAAACAATTATATCCACATTCCAGAATATGGAATGTTTCCAGATGCACATAGAAATAAGGAAAGTTAATAAAATATCTATAAAAACATAAAATTAACCAACATTAAAATCAGTTGTTTCTACATATACACAATATGCGTTGACTTCGAAGTGGGTGTCATGGCCGAATGGTTTAGTCGTCTGTCCTGGAAGTTTGACCAGAATCGACGTTGTGGGTTCGAATCCTGGTAACGTCACTTTTTTTTTTTTAATTCCGTCTTCTTTTTACAGAACGCTGAAAGGGATAAATGTCCCATCCATCCTCCCCCCACCTCTTTTTCTATTATTAAACTCTCTCTCTCTCTCTCTCTCTCTCTCTCTCTCTCTCTCTCTCTCTCTCTCTCTCTCTCTCTCTCTCTCTCTCTCTCTCTCTCTCTCTTGTTTTTTTCTAGTTTCTAGCAAATATATTCGCCCCCACTCCGATCTCAAATAGTGTCTAAAAAGAATAAATAATTATAAAGCAAACAAACAAAAATATTCAGAGAGCGACCAAATGGTCAGATAGAGGAGAAAAAAAAAACAATAATTATGTTAAAAATAAAAACAATAATTGTTTTAAAAATAAAAACAATTTAAGAAATTCATGCTCAGAAACGGAACATTTACATAAAGGTTTAGCAAACAAAAAACTCTAAGGTTTAGGTCAAAATATAAAAAAAAAAAACAAAAAAAGAAAAAGAGAGATTTCCCTCGGAGCAGGGAATAGTGTTAATTAATAATAATAATAATAATAATAATAATAATAATAATAATAATAATAATAATAATAATAATAATAATAATAATAATAATAGTAATAGTATGATAATAAGAGTATTAATAATAAAAATAATACTATTATTGATAATAATATAATAATGATTATGATGGTAATAGTAATAATAATAACAAATATTACAATTATTATTATTATTATTATTATTATTATTATTATTATTATTATTATTATTATTATTATTATTATTATCATTATTATTATCATTGACCAAAACAAAAAAAAAAACAATAATAGATCTAGAGCAAATTAAATAATGAAATAATATTATCGGAGAAATAAAAAATTCAACTGATTAAAAAAAAAAACTCTTGCTCGGAACTCGGAACAAAAGTGAAAACAATAAAAATCAATTGGGAAGAAAGAAAGAAAAGTAAAAAAAAAAAAAAAATAGAGTGGGGGGGGGGGGGGGGGGGGGGTCGCGACTTGTCGAATCTGTCGAATCTGTGCAGCTAAAAGGAGTAAAATGAAAGGTGGCCTTACCCACTGAGCTGCCTATCCACACCGCTATCGGAATATTTTAAATTCATATATGAGCTAAACATATTTCCACCATTTTTGCTTTCTTGTTTTGGTATTTATTTTCATCTCTGATTCGAATAAAAATATGTTGTTGGATCTAGTTCTGTGGACGTGTGATACTAAATTGTATTGTCTTGTGCGAAGCAGACAGGAAAATAACAGGTGTGGGTTTTGGGCTTTGGGGCGAACAACACCGTGGCCTAGGAATTCGTCCGCGACATAAAAATTATTCCCGGTCGTCCCCAAAATTGTGGCCAGAATGAGCAAATTATAGAAACAAGAGATGATCAATAAAGTTAACAGGTAGGTTGGTAATGAAAATTTAAATGGTTGGTGGACTATGAACAGATTTGATGATTAACAACTTTCTTCCTGGTTGAAAATAAAAAGTCGAATTGCCAGTTTGACGTTTTCAGATCAAAGTAACAAAAGAAATTTCATTGATCCATTTGCTTTAAAAATTTTTTTTTAAAAAGAGCTGGATTTGACATTTGATCACTATTTACTTTAACCTTGTGTTAAATATCACTTGATATATTAACTGTTTTGGGACACAACCACTAGTATTTTTTCCAGAATATTTGGTATTTTTCACGCCTAGTTTGGCATTTTGCATAAAATCTTTCTGCCCACTTGCTACATGCGTCTGGGGATAGTATCCTCAGACAGGTGTCTGGGGATAACAAAAATTGGTTATCCCCAGACATCTGTCTGGGGATAACGAATTTTTATTATCCCCAGACAGGCGTCTGGGAACGCATTCTAAAATTATGCCGGTGAGACATCCAAAGTTAAATACCCGAACGCTATTATGGATTAACATTGAACTAAATCGTTTCCTGCTCTCAAAACCAATCGATACAAATTACAAACTCAAACACTGAAATTGGAATCTTACCTTTGCATGAGTTGGACCGTGGCCTTCGTTATAAGAGTCACGAAGGCCACGGTTGGACTGCCATTCTTTGCTGGTGATTAGGAACTTTAGCAGCCGGACAACATTGCGCACAAAACAGGTCTCCCGTTTTTGTCGTTCAAATTGTAGATAATACACATTCAGTTAAAAACAAACACGTACAAATAAAATTGTTATTTAGTTAAATTCTTTGTATATGGCTAAATTATTCCGAAAACCAGATTTCAAATAGTTCTTGTTTTGTTCACACAAGCGCATTGATTTTGGAGAATAATCTTGACCGTGGTCTAAAAATAGACCGACAGTAATTTTTGGTAAATTTTACCATTTGTTTAATAAAAAATCAATATTTAGATATTATTTGACGCATGATCGAGTATTTATGAATATGTGTTTCCTTTGCCACATAACAGACATTTTTTAATGGTTATTTTTTTTCTATAATTTACATTGGAAGGTGAGCTGTCAAAGCCAGGAACACGTGTTTTGCCACGTGCTTCTAAAATGGTCACGTGATGTTGTTTATTTTATTGCACCAACTTTACTGTTCTATACTCTAAATTTATTAATTAAATCCTTTATTTCTTCCATTTTAACTCCAATTCGTGAACCCAATGTCCTGTCTGTTGTCTGCCATAGGTATTCTAAATCGAGCCATCCTAAATTTGATTGAGTCTTGACTCTATTATTTCCCATATGCAGGAAGGTTTGTAATTTGATGATTGTTTGGAAAAATATGATTAAACAAAATTATACGAAGAGCTCTTTAATTAACAAAATCAAGACATCGAGCTTCAGTTGCAGACGCATGCTGCTCAGTTGTCAACGTAAACAATGACAGTGACCAAAGCAGCAGTCACTAAAAATTAGATTTTGGCCAATTTAAACAAATTTGTTTGTTTGTTTGTTTGTTTGTTGCTTTAGGTCTCTTCCAACACAATTGAGGTTATATGAGAGACCGCTGAAACAAACAAAAAAAAAAAAAAAAAAAAACAAGCAATCTAACAAAAATAGTACAAATGTAAATCAAAATCAAAACCAAAAGATATCATAAGCTAAATTATAAATAACCAAAAACAAACAGGCAGAAGATTTACAGAAAAAAAAATCCCCTGTCAAAAATACAATCACAAACCAAAGAAGCAGGATAGGCTAGTAAAGAGAAGAAGAAACGACATCACTATCGGATCGTACACCCATGCGAACATCATAGGTATATGATTCAAGGGTGATGCTCCCATCCAACCACCCGCAATTTGAACAAATAATTAGGTATTTAAAAAAAAATCAATGCACAATTATTATATATTAGATAGCAATTTGAAACGAGAACAGCAATGGGTTAATTTTTATTTGGACCTCCTCAACCGTCAACCTCAATCTCAAATCTAACCGATTTTCTAGCAAGACGTTTCCGTTTCGTTAATTATGAATGGATGACTGAATGTTTTTGTTCATGAAGAATGGTCCGATTTCAAAATATCACAACTCCAAAGCAGGAATGGACTCAGAAATTGGATGACTTGACGAGACCTGGGTATTTTGTGACCACATTGTAAAAAAACAAAAAAAAAAAAATCAAACAAAACAAACAAAAGATTGGACCGTGAAGTGAAGTCTTGGAAGAGAATAATTGCCAGCCTTATATACAAATAGCAACTGTATGCCTATGAAGCACAACGATTTCTTGACTCAAGGTTGTTTAAGAATCACATGACAAAATAAGCTGGAATTTAAGACATTATCAATAATAATAGTTAGTTTAGTATTTTTCATAGAATTCAAGAGGTACACTATAGATAACAAAATTGGCATCATGCTATGGTGAAGATCTTCTGAGATTGATGGGGTTGTGGATAGCTCATCGCCACCGTGAAGTTTGTATTCTCTGTTGTCTTCTAGAACTTTCCTACTCATTTCATTTCTTGCTATCAACATAAGTACCAGCTCCACTCACTTTTCTGAATTATCATCTTGGAGTGTAGCTGACCAAGGAAGGAACAGAAGTCAAATCAAGGATAGGCATGGCGACAGCGTTGATGGCGAGACTCAACAAGATTTGGAAAAGCCAGATGAGCTTCCAATCAAAATTTCGATTGTACAGGTCACTTGTACTATCCGTGCTACCATATGTGTGGCTATGTGGTCAAGTGATATGACATTCGCTTTCGGATCGGAAGGTCTTGGGTTCAAGCCTCGCTTGTGCATAGTTGAGTCCTTGGAGAAGGCTCTTTACTCACAATCTCTCACCGTACTATGTAATATCGTCTAACAGGCGTCATGTCCCGTCCTAAGTGTTAAATGTTGCTGTTGACCTGGGACCCCTTGTAAAGCGCTTTGAGCATGTTTAGTGGATTTTGCGTTATACAAAAGCTCAATTTAATTTATAGACTTGTGAAGCCTGGACAATGAATGCGGAACTAGAGAGGCGAATCAAGGTTTTTCGAGAGCAGGAATTACAGGAAAATGCTACGAGTTTCATATCTGGAACATAAAACTAATAAAGAGGTTCTTGAAGATGTGGAAAAACTAGTGGGAAGTCAGGAACCTTTGGTGGACGTTCAAAGGAGAACAGGAAGATAAAAGGCAAAAATGTGGCTGGATAACATCAAAGAATGGACAGGATTGACGCTGTATGAGCTGACAGAGAGAGCCAGTAACCGATATGTGTGGTTCCATTTGTGAAGGCTTGTACCCCGCAAGTCCTCCCAATGACCATCTGGTCATGGGTGTGAGTGAGTGAATCATAGTACGGCAAGACTTGACTACTGAGGGGTCACTAAAATTTTATTTCATTTTAAGGTCGCTTTGCTGGGTGGGCAGGGAGGCACTTACTGTGTCTTCTATCCCCTTTTGTCTGTTTATCCAACATGCTTTTCGTCTGCCTTGGGATGAGATTACTTGGTTTTGTCCTGGCCCTGGCCAGATACCCTAGCAGGAGGGAAACAGTCAAATGTATAGTCAGAGTTTTGGGAGATGATATTTTTCGTCTTGTAAGTCATTTCTCTGTTATGCACTGTATTGTATTGTGTTTACATATTATATATGATTTGTAAATATTTGAGTATATTCCTCTTAGTGGGGGCCTGTGCTTGTGTCTGGATGAGACTTTAAGGTGATCTCAAACTAAGTACTTTGATGGTGTGCTCCGGGAATCTACATCTGTTTCCTATTTGAACCAATTGCCCTTTTTGTCTTACCTTTTCTTGGGTGATTTACTTGTCATTCTAGAACTTTTTACTATCCCATTTTCTTCATTTTTACTGATGCTGATATGACCTTAATGTGTTGAAAGCGCTGTAAAATCCTTAAAGACAAACAACATAAACGAATCTGAAACTTTGCGTCACACATTCCCACAATTTTAAATTCAGAACACTGAGTGGAGCAGGTACTTATGTTGAAAGCAAAAAATAAATGAAGTGGGTCGTGGATAGCTCATACGGTAGAGTCACACGATCTTCCCTGCCAGGCGGCGTTGTCGTACCAGTAAGGTCACGGGTTCGAGCCCCCATTGCTGCTGCGAACTTTTTATTCTCTGCTGTCTCCTGGCACTTTCCTACTCACTTCATTCTTTGTTGTTACATTTCCACAATGGGATGATAATCTGTTTGCATGAATTTTATTTTTATTTCTTGCAAACAATTAATGTTATCCCAATCTTTAACCACTTTTCAGATATTTTCAATTGAGATTTCCAATGAAAAATTCAAGACCTGAAAGTAGCTCATGGTGATGACGGATGCGATGTCAGTTCAATTAGAGGAAATGTAGTCACCAGAGGTAGCAGTAACATATAGTCTGAAACACGACCATGTCGTTAGAGCTTAAAGATACATTGGAGGTGGAGACTCCTTTGAGCACCAGCCAGATACAGCTCCTGCTTGGAGACATAACCAAACTACCCCTTGAGGAAAAGGTGGATTTTGTGTTTACCTCAGCTTTTGTTGGTATGTGAAATGTTTTCTCTGATATATAATCTAAATGTTGTTGCTCGAAGCTCGAAGAAATAAATAACAATGTGAAATTGAATTTAAGCTTCAATTTAATATACGAAAACAGATAAACTAGACGTTTCTACCACATTATCTCATTCGCCTGTAGTGTTTCATTCATCCTGTTTTGTTGATAAAGGGGAAACCCGAAACGTCCATTTTATCTGTTTTTTTATATTAAATTGAAGCTTACATTCAATATCACTTTATTTATTTTCTGATATATAAATACTTCATATTCACTGTTTTCCATTTTCCATGCTCGCTCAATGTAATGTAATGAAATGTAAATTGGGTAGGTGGTCTTATGGTACGACACTCGTTTTTGCATTGGAAAGTCCTGGGTTCGAGCCTTGCTTGCGGCATTGTTGAGTCCTTGTCTTATCCCTTTATTTATTCAATCATTTTTTTTTCTTCATTTTTCTTTTTATTGATTTTAATTGTCACCATATCCACATATATGGATATTGGCCATATAATAAAATAAAGTCTGCAGTTACAAACGACAGGAAAAAAAAAAAAAACCAAAATAGTTAAAAACAAATATAGGAATAAATCCCGTTGGCATCAGACATCTTGTTTGATGGATTATCTATATCCTTTTCATGGAATGCCGAATCAACGGTACCTAATGATGTCATTGCAGAAGCTTATAAATTTTTCAAACATTTTATAGCAATAAATAAATATGTATAAATGAATTATAAATTAGCCAAAAAATAATAAAAAAATATATATGTATCCCTTATTTCGTCTCAATGTACGTTGACCTTTCAGGTAACTACACTCCTGTTCATGGGACTCTTATTGGAAGCCTTAGACACAATTTGGACATCAATGTGGGTAATTTGGCCAAAAGGAAAGAGATGGACTTGAGACAACAATTCTCCTGCTGGCTGTCTGCCCCCTTGGGTGATTATTTACCCTATCGACGTCTCGTTTGTTTTGAGCAGTAAGTATCACGTGGGAATCGGAAAAAGTAAATGTGGAACAGTGCAGGGCTGCCAACTGAACACGAAAAAAGGCATATTTGTAAAGTGCTTTGAGCACATTTAGTGGATATTGCGCTAAATAAAAGCTCGAAATAAATCTCACTTTGTATGCTTTTTTAACAATTGTAAGATTGTATGCTTTTTCTCTCAGATTGTACCTTTTTTTTTTTTATGAGACTCAAATCTTAACATTATAAAGTCAAAATTGTTTTAATTCTGTTTTTTCATAAGGTGTTTTTGGCATTCTCCATATTTCCTACACTGCATGCTTTAACAATTGATTGTTGTTTGATAGATTTAAGTGGTCTGTTTGCATTGCTTCATCATTTTCAATTTACTTGACGTCTCTTAAGTCCCCCCCCCCCCCACCCAAACTTGTTGCAAGAATTTATCTACTCCCAACAACTATTTTTTTCCTTGTAAATCATCTCTCTGTTATGTATTATTATGTTTGTTATTTTGAATGTATAATATAAGCATTTCAGTGTATTCCTCTCAATGAGATCTGGTGTATGGGTGAGACATTTAGGTGATCTCAAACTAATTACACTGATATTGTGATCGAGGAATCTACATCTGTTCCCTATTTGAACCACTCCCCTTTGTCTTACTTTTTTCCTCATGTCCTTTTTTGTGGTTCATCTAGAATCTTTTCCCTATCCAATTTTCATTTTCTTACTCTTTACTGGCGCCAATATGACCTAAATGTGTTGCAAGCGCTGTAAAACCCTTAAAAACAAACAAACCATATCTACTCCAATGTTACCTGACGGAAGGGAGTGAGATGACTGAAGGCTTCCATTTTCAAATTGTACACTTTTTCTCCATATCTTACTCTTGTTGAGTGGTTGGGGTTCCTGACCTCCCACAGTGGGCGGGGAGGTCACTTACTGTGGCTCCTATCCCCTTATATCTGTTTTCCAACATGCTTTCTGTCTTTGTCTTGGAATGAGATTACTTGGTTTTGTCCTGCCCTGGCCGAATACCCTGGCTGAGAGGGAAACAGTCAAATGTATAGTTGGTTTTGGGAGATGATATTTTTTTTCCTTGTAAATAATCTCTCCCTTTTGCACTGTATTATGTTTTGTTTACATATTATATATGATTTGTAAACATTTGAGTGTATTCCTCTTAGTGGGGACCTGGATGAGACTTTTAGGCGAATGTCTTGCTTTTTAAACTTACATGTGTCATAAATTGTCGGGTCTTGATAGCTCAGTTGATAGAGCACTCGCTTCACACTCAAAGTCCTATATGCAGTCAAGATTTTTTTCTGATCCCCCCCGTCCACCCAGCAGTGATTGGGTAGCTGGGTCAGTTATAACTAGCAGAAATTACATTGCGATAGACTAGCTTCCTATCCAAAGGGTAGCAAGCAATTGTTATTGCCCATTTCATGCTAAGAAACCAGGGATAAACTCTGGCTCCATGGGCCTAATGGCTCTGATAGAAATATAAATAAATAAAGTAAAATTCCATCTATTCATCTCCAAGGGGAAATCTGTCTTTATGGTCTTTTTCAAGGGAAGACTGGAATAATCCAGGCATCAGCCGCAGTGAACTGCTGCAAAGTGAGCTATAGCGAGTTGACTTGCTCAAGGCCACACAGAAAGCCGGGTAACCATACCGCTGAGTCAGCCACGCTGCCCCGAAACTTGTTGAACTTACTTCTTCCTTTTTTGTCCCTTCCAAGGATTGCCAGTGATGATGTAGATATACAACTGTCCAGATTGTTCCGTGCTATGATGCCGATATTCAACAACCAAGACACGTCGGTCATCACACCTGTACTAGCCACAGGAAATCAGGTATAGAATTTTTTCCCCAGCTTCTTTTTTTTTTTTTTGGAGGGGGGCTGGGGGGGGGGGGGGGGAGTGTGAGGGTCCTGATTGTTGAGTTGGTAGAACACTCACTTCACACACAGAGGATCATCGATTGAGATTTTTTTCAACCCCCCCCCCCCTTCTCTCCTTGCCCTGTCCAGTTAACAATAATTGTATAGCTGAGTCTCATAAAATTCACAAAAAGTGTGGAGCGGGTGTTTGTAACACTAATGATGAGAAAAATAGGGTATGGAGAATTAGTGCCAAATGAAAACAGAATAAAAAGTCACGGAGTCAGTCAGTGCCACACTCGGGATCCAAATAACTTGACACCCTCCGCCTGGCAGAGAGAGAGAGAGAGAGAGAGAGAGAGAGAGAGAGAGAGAGAGAGAGAGAGATGAGAGAGAGAGAGATGAGAGAGAGAGGTCGCACAACTGACTGACCTATCCAGCCCACAAAAAAAATGGCTTTCAAACTTGGTACCAATCATGCGCCCCTCTACTCTCGACTACTGTGGAGACCACAACGAGGCTGGCTAGCCAACCCTGTGAACTCTGTCTACTGGGTGAAAGAAATAATATTATGAAATTGATTGTAGGCTTCAATTTAATTACAAAAACAGATCAAATGAACGTTTCGGGTTTCCCCTTTATCAACAAAACAGGATGAACGAAACACCACAGATGAATGAGATAGTGTGGTAGTGGCATAGTTAAGATGGATTACATTACCTAGTATACTGGGTGAGCAAATTAAGCTATCCACTCTCCTCTGTATGAAACAAGACATGGTAACATATAAGCATGTGCGCTATGCGGTCTTGTGGTATGACACTCGCTTTCGGATCGGAAGGTCCCAAGTTCGAGCCTCGCTCGATGCATAGTTGAGTCTATGGAAAAGGATCTTTACTCACATTTTCTCACCATACTCAGGTGTAAAATGAGTACCTGGCCGTTAACAGTGTTGTCAATGCCCTAAAAAATTGTTATACCGCCTAACAGTCATTAAAAGCTCAATTTAAAAACAAAAATAATAATAAATAGGAAACTCATGAAATAGCTCCTTATTGGGTTGAATAAAATTCAGAAAGTGTGTGGAGCGTTTTGGGGTCCACTGCTTATTTAAAATGAGGGATTGCATTGTTATGGATATGCATCATTTTACCTTTGAGGGATTGCATTGTTATGGATATGCATCATTTTACCTTTGAGGGATTGCATTGTTATGGATATGCATCATTTTACCTTTGAGGGATTGCATTGTTATGGATATGCATCATTTTACCTTTGAGGGATTGCATTGTTATGGATATGCATCATTTTACCTTTGAGGGATTGCATTGTTATGGATATGCATCATTTTACCTTTGAGGGATTGCATTGTTATGGATATGCATCATTTTACCTTTGAGGGATTGCATTGTTATGGATATGCATCATTTTACCTTTGAGGGATTGCATTGTTATGGATGTGCATCATTTTACCTTTGAGGGATTGTATTGTTATGGATATGTATCATTTTACCTTTGAGGGATTGTATTGTTATGGATCTGCATCATTTTACCTTTGAGGGATTGTATTGTTATTGATATGCATCATTTTACCTTTGAGGGATTGTATTGTTATGGATATGCATCATTTTACCTTTGAGGGATTGCATTGTTATGGATATGCATCATTTTACCTTTGAGGGATTGTATTGTTATGGATATGCATCATTTTACCTTTGAGGGATTGTATTGTTATGGATATGCATCATTTTACCTTTGAGACACACAATGTCACAACTTTAAAATGTTTTCCATCTGTTTTCTTTACTTTGAATCCTCCAGATTTAAAACGAGTGATTGCACTTAGATTAATATGCAACTATGTGGTCTTGTGGTATGACACTCGACTTTAAATTGGGATGTCCTGGATTCGAGTCCAGCTCTGAGCGGCACATAGTTGAGTCCCTGGAAAAGGCTCTTTACTCACATTATCTTACTTTACTCAGATGTACAATGAGTACCTGGACGTTAACAGCGTTGTCTGTCCAAAAAAAAAAAAAAGATTGTAATATCACCTAACAGGCGTCATGTTTCATCCTACATGTTAAGTGTTGCTGTTGGCTAGGGACCCTTTGTAAAGCATTTTGAACACGTTTAGTGCATATTGCATTATATAAATGCTCATTGTTTTAAAAATAAATCATTATTACTTTAAATGTGAGAACATTTTGTCCATCTGTTTTTCTACCCTTTGACTCCTCCAGCGTAAGCCTATCCAGCAAGTATTGAAAGCCATGGTAACGGCAGCTGTAGAATGGATAAAGGCTGGACTTCCATTACGATGTCTCAAAGTTGTTCTCTATGCCGCCGATCTGTCCAAGATGAACAAACAGAACACAGAATGTCTGCAGGTTTTTGCCAAATTGAAAAAGAAAATATTGAAAGGAGAGGAAAAGGCAGTGAGTTTTCTATTCATTTATGTGAAATTATGTGAAAAAATTATTTTCTATTAACTGTCTCCTTATAAGTCTATTTTAGAATTTTCCCTTAAACTTGACACCTAACATGAAAATAGAATTTTCCTACTCTAACAGAAAAGCAACACAAGTATTTTCTATTCATAATATTGTTTAGAACATGACTTGTACAACACAATGCCAAGTTTTTATAGCTATAACAAATATACATTTTAAAATTTTGTGATGAGGAAAGGAAATCAGTAAAAGGCATTTTATTTTATTTTGCCTGTATGATTTTTTTCTGTCAAAGAATTCCAAATGCAATGATCTACTGAATTCTTTACTCAGGGGATTGGGGTGGTGATTGTTCTTTGAGATAAAATCAGTATTGTTCGATGTTTATAAAAACACTGTGTGCGTTTACTTGTATGTGTTAGGTTGTAATATGAACTTGTTTTTAACTCATTCACCGCCATTGGCTACACTGTGCAGCCAGAGCACAATCTGTTCTACTGGCCAATGGCCGCACAGTGCGGCCCGTCTTGAAAGGCAAAAATGATAATGGGATCCAATCCTACTTTCTACAAAAGTACTATAAATTGGTATCATTTCTTTCATCATAACATTCAATTGGCCCTAGGGGGGTATTTTAATTGAGATTTTGCGCTGAATTTGAAAGTCCATTTGTCTTAGCTTGTCATTCTCATGCTGCCTCAATCAGGTGTCAGCCATTTTGAGACAGAAATGCCAATATAACCTCAGCGCTCAAAGAGTTAACTCACTCAAACCTAACGCCGACTATATCTGCAGTTTACCCAGCTTACTTTTACTCCATGCCTATTTATTACATTTTTCTGAAACAAAATATAGGCGTATATCAAATCTATATTTTTTTGTTTAGTTTTTGCATGTTCATAGTAGTTAAATAAAACTATGTACATGATCATTTTTAATACATTTTTCCAATTTTGGAAAGTAGCAAAAATCTCTAGGATTGAGTGAGTTAATCGGTATAAAGAACAGCTATGTGGTCTAGTCGTATAACACTCGCTTTTGGATCGGAAGCTCCTGGGTTCGAGCTCGTTCTGTGCATAGTCGAGTCCTTGGAAAAGGCTATTTACTCATATTGTCTCACTGTACTCAGGTGTAAAATGAGTACCTGGCCGTTAACTGCGTTGTCTCTGTCTGAAAAAAATTGTGATATCGCCTAACAGGCGTTTTGTCTCGTCCTATATGTTAAGTATTGCTGTTAGCCAGTTAACCCTTGTAAAGCGCTTTGAGCACGATTAGTGGATATTGTTCTATATAAAAGCTCAATTATAAATCCCAGCAGTCCAGCAAGCTTTTGAACGTGGATTTTGCTCAAAATGGCATTCTCTCGATATTTCATTTTTGTGGTCATTTAAAAAAGAAAATTATCACCGTTTATCTTACTTTTATGGGTGGGATTCCTGACCTCCCATAGTGGACAGGGGGGTACATAGCCTGACACAGATATTGTAGCCATCGTTAACTTATAGCCTGACAGAGAGATTGTAGTCATCGTTAACTAATAGCCTGACACAGAGATTGTAGCCATCGTTATCTAATAGCCTGACACAGAGATTGTAGCCATCGTTAACTAATAGCCTGACACAGAGATTGTAGCCATCGTTAACTAATAGCCTGACACAGAGATTGTCGCCATCGTTAACTTATAGCCTGACACAGAGATTGTAGCCAACTTTAACTTATAGCATGAACCGGAGAATTTAGACATCGTTAACTAATAGCCTAACACAGATATTGTAGCCATTTTTAACTTATAGCCTGACACAGAGATTGTAGCCATCGTTAACTTATAGCCTGACACAGAGATTGTAGCCATCGTTAACTAATAGCCCTACACAGAGATTGTAGCCATCGTCTACTTATAGCCTGACACAGAGATTGTAGCCATCGTTAACTTATAGCCTGACACAGAGATTGTAGCCATCGTTAACTAATAGCCTGACACAGAGATTGTAGCAATCGTTAACTTATGGCCTGACACAGAGATTGTAGCCATCGTTAACTAATAGCCTGACACAGAGATTGTAGCCATTGTTAACTAATAGCCTGACACAGATATTGTAGCCATCGTTAACTAATAGCCTGACTCAGAGATTGTAGCCATCGTTAACTCATTTGCCTGACACAGAGATTGTAGCCATCGTTAACTTATAGCCTGACACAGAGATTGTAGCCATCGTTAACTAATAGCCTTACACAGAGATTGTAGCCATCGTTAACTTATAGTCTGAGACAGAGATTGTAGCCATCGTTAACTAATAGCCTGGCACAGAGATTGTAGCCATCGTTAACTAATAGCCTGACACAGAGATTGTAGCCATCGTTAACTAATAGCCTGACACCGAGATTGGAGCCATCGTTAACTTATAGCCTGACACATAGATTGTAGGCATCGTTAACTTATAGCCTGACACAGAGATTGTAGCCATCGTTAACTAATAGCCTGACACAGATATTGTAGCCATCGTTAACTAATAGCCTGACACCGAGATTGGAGCCATCGTTAACTTATAGCCTGACACATAGATTGTAGGCATCGTTAACTTATAGCCTGACACCGAGAGTGTAGCCATGGTTAACTTATAGCCTGACACAGAGATTGTAGCCATCGTTAACTTATAGCCTGACAGAGAGATTGTAGCAATCGTTAACTAATAGCCTGACACAGAGATTGTAGCCATCGTTATCTAATAGCCTGACACAGAGATTGTAGCCATCGTTAACTAATAGCCTGACACAGAGATTGTCGCCATCGTTAACTTATAGCCTGACACAGAGATTGTAGCCAACGTTAACTTATAGCATGAACCGGAGAATTTAGACATCGTTAACTAATAGCCTAACACAGATATTGTAGCCATTTTTAACTTATAGCCTGACACAGAGATTGTAGCCATCGTTAACTTATAGCCTGACACAGAGATTGTAGCCATCGTTAACTAATAGCCCTACACAGAGATTGTAGCCATCGTCTACTTATAGCCTGACACAGAGATTGTAGCCATCGTTAACTAATAGCCTGACACAGAGATTGTAGCCATCGTTAACTTATGGCCTGACACAGAGATTGTAGCCATCGTTAACTAATAGCCTGACACAGAGATTGTAGCCATTGTTAACTAATAGCCTGACACAGATATTGTAGCCATCGTTAACTAATAGCCTGACTCAGAGATTGTAGCCATCGTTAACTCATTTGCCTGACACTGAGATTGTAGCCATCGTTAACTTATAGCCTGACACAGAGATTGTAGCCATCGCTAACTAATAGCCCCACACCGAGATTGTAGCCATCGTTAACTTATAGCCTGACACAGAGATTGTAGCCATCGTTAACTAATAGCCTGGCACAGAGATTGTAGCCATCGTTAACTAAAAGCCTGACACAGAGAGTGTAGCCATCTTTAACTTATAGCCTGACACAGAGATTGTAGCCATCGTTAACTTATAGCCTGACAGAGAGATTGTACCAACGTTAACTTATAGCCGGATACAGAGATTGTAGCCATCGTTAACTTATAGCCTGACACAGAGATTGTAGCCATCGTTAACTAATAGCCCTACACAGAGATTGTAGCCATCGTCTACTTATAGCCTGACACAGAGATTGTAGCCATCGTTAACTAATAGCCTGACACAGAGATTGTAGCCATCGTTAACTTATGGCCTGACACAGAGATTGTAGCCATCGTTAACTAATAGCCTGACACAGAGATTGTAGCCATTGTTAACTAATAGCCTGACACAGATATTGTAGCCATCGTTAACTAATAGCCTGACTCAGAGATTGTAGCCATCGTTAACTCATTTGCCTGACACAGAGATTGTAGCCATCGTTAACTTATAGCCTGACACAGAGATTGTAGCCATCGTTAACTAATAGCCTTACACAGAGATTGTAGCCATCGTTAACTTATAGTCTGAGACAGAGATTGTAGCCATCGTTAACTAATAGCCTGACACAGAGATTGTAGCCATCGTTAACTAATAGCCTGACACAGAGATTGTAGCCATCGTTAACTAAAAGCCTGACACAGAGATTGTAGGCATCGTTAACTAATAGCCTGACACAGAGAGTGTAGCCATCGTTAACTTATAGCCTGACACAGAGATTGTAGCCATCGTTAACTAATAGCCTGACACAGATATTGTAGCCATCATTAACTAATAGCCTGACACAGAGATTGTAGCCAACGTAAACTTATAGCATGACACAGAGATTGTAGCCATCGTTAACTAATAGCCTGATACAGATATTGTAGCCATCGTTAACTAATAGCCTGACACAGAGATTGTAGCCATCGTTAAGTTATAGCCTGACACTGAGATTGTAGCCATCGTTAACTTATAGCCTGACACAGAGATTGTAGCCATCGCTAACTAATAGCCCCACACCGAGATTGTAGCCATCGTTAACTTATAGCCTGACACAGAGATTGTAGCCATCGTTAACTAATAGCCTGGCACAGAGATTGTAGCCATCGTTAACTAAAAGCCTGACACAGAGAGTGTAGCCATCTTTAACTTATAGCCTGACACAGAGATTGTAGCCATCGTTAACTTATAGCCTGACAGAGAGATTGTACCAACGTTAACTTATAGCCGGATACAGAGATTGTAGCCATCGTTAACTTATAGCCTGACACAGAGATTGTAGCCATCGTTAATGTATAGTCTGAGACAGAGATTGTAGCCATCGTTAACTTATAGCCTGACACAGAGATTGTAGCCATCGTTAACTAATAGCCTGACACAGAGATTGTAGCCATCGTTAACTTATAGCCTGACACAGAGATTGTAGCCAACGTTAACTTATAGCCTGACACAGAGATTTTAGCCATCGTTAACTAATAGCCTGACACAGATATTGTAGCCATCGTTAACTAATAGCCTGACACAGAGATTGTAGCCATCTTTAACTTATAGCCTGACACAGAGATTGTAGCCATCGTTAACTAATAGCCTTACACAGAGATTGTAGCCATCGTTAACTTATAGCCTGACACAGAGATTGTAGCCATCGTTAACTAATAGCCTTACACAGAGATTGTAGCCATCGTTTACTTATAGCCTGACATAGAGATTGTAGCCCTCGTTAACTAATAGCCTGACACAGAGATTGTAGCCATCGTTAACTAATAGCCTGACACAGAGATTGTAGCCATCGTTAACTTATAGCCTGACACAGAGATTGTACCAGCGTTAACTTATCGGCCGTCTTCAAAATAACGCCAAATTCGAGTCCTCCAATTTTTAAAAAGTCAAGTATTTCCAACATACTCATTATTTTGTGTATGCTTTCTGTGATATGTATGCGACATAAAATTGTAATAACAGGGCTTAATGAGTTTCCAGTGGTCACTTATTCAAGTATTTGTGAATCACAATCTACATGAGACTCATTCCTGTTACGCTTAAAAAAATATGTCACATTACATAAGTTAACACATTTTTGGACAACTATTGAAATAAAACATTGAAAAACAATAAACACAGAGCATTGATACTAATTTTGACAACAAAATGACAGTTATTGTTTTACAAAAGGCATTCAGAAATCAGTTTTTGAAAACAAAGGATATTATTTGAGCAATCATCATCTCCAAAAATTTATAGGAAAATGACAAAAATAAAAATTGTTTACCATAGTCTAGGTATATAAGTGTTAAACCACCACAAATAATGTTTCCTTTCAAGTATTTATATTTAGCATGAAAAACACGAAAAAGTCATACTTAACAGGAATGAGTTTGTGTAACAGGAATGAGTGGACGTAACAGGAATGAGTTTTCTGTTACAGGAATGAGTAATTACAACATATTTATTCGAAAGGATTATAAATTCAATACGCTGAGTGATTGAAACTCAGAAGGGGAACAAAATGGTTAGGGCGCCAATACAATGATTTGGAGCTGATGTTGGTAGAGACCCACAAAAGAGCACCAACATTGTTTGTTAAATTCAGGATACTCTTTCGTGGCAGTTCGGAATGTTTGGATAAACAGACAAAAGAGGCATTTTTAAAACACTGGAAAGAGCAAGAAGCTGCCACATACCCATGTATGATTTTGGTTTACTTAATGACATAACGTCCAGTTTGAACAACTCTTCCAGGGTATCTTTATCACTTATGTTAACATCGGGAATATAAAGGTCCAAGTTTGTGACAAAAATTTAACAACTGTCTGGATGTTGTCATTGAGTGAAGCAAGGTTTGAATCTGACAAATAATGGTCCTTGTCTAAAGCCAGCTCTTGTATCAATCTTACTCGTATTTCGTCTGTTTGTGTGTCTTTGCTAAATGCATACACTGCACCACAGGCAGGCAGGCAATCCCCATCGGCCCTCAGCTTGACTGGAAATAACTGTTTCCCATCACACAGAGATCTAGGTATATCATTTGAAATTAAATGTGTACACCTGTTGTCAATACCAATGCGAGTTTTGATTACACTTCTGCTGGCCCCAACTATTTCACAAACACGTAATGCTTGATTTTCACATTCATCAACCACTTCATCAAATGATTTCCATTCATTCAATCTTTGATAAAACCATTGTAATCGATTTTAGTCGGCATCACCTTAATGTCTATGCCATCTTGGTCATGTTCATCACTTGATTCACTGTTTAAGTCAACCGGTGCAACTTCAGGCATGACTCCATCATTACCTTTGAAAACCTGTTGCTTCAAATCACTTTGTAGAAATGAATGACATTTAATCGATGTGACCAACAACATTATTGCACATTCTTGACTCCTTTTCTCCAAAACGCTGAAGCAAGCATGTTAATGTTTTCACATTTTTTACATGCACATGTTTCTCTGTCCCTTTTTCTTGGAGTATCAACCCAAAATGGCTTAAGTCGGTAGAATGAAGAAAATGACACGTATGGGTTGCAAGAGATGTATCGCTTGAACAAATGTGACATTGTATCACATATTAGTCTTCTTTGTTTCTTGACTTTATTTCTTGTTTTTGTATTTCTCTTTCCTGGAGCTAATTTAGAAGTGTCACCTTTCAGGAAAAAATCTCTTACTATTGGCTTGACAAGATCTGGAAATTTTGGAGGCATTTGACGTCGTTTCAGAATTTTTCCAAGAGTTTATATTTTTTGAGAGTCATACCAGCTGCCAGATGTTTCACGGATGTGTACATGTGCCTTCTGTTCCTCAAATGTTTGATGTCTTATAGGAGTGCAAAATGATTTTGTAATGTTCTTTTCACTTTCTTGTTTTTTCTGCTATCTTTCAAAAGTTTTTCTAGTTTTGATCGGGGTGTCAACGAAAGTTTTTTTTTTATTTTTAATGACCTGTCCAAGCGCTTTTTGTACTTTTTCGGATTTCTTTTTCGATTGAGAAAGAGAGGACAGCCTTTTCACTTCTTCAAGACTTTGGTTTTTCAACATTTAGGTTTCATTGGCTGTTTTAGTAGCTTGATATCTTTGACGAGAGACATACCGGAGTGGAGATTTTGAGTGTGAGGATGGAGTGTAACTCAGGTCAAGATTTTGCTGTTCCCGGTTTGTAGTGTGTGTGTGATAATTTTTTATCCAATTCTTTCTCTGTTTGCGTTGTTCTCTTGGTGTCTTATCTTTTATGGACTTTTTCTTTCCATTCGATTTGTCGCTCTGGTATTTGTCTTGTTTTTTTTAAGATTAACAGCACGTCGAATAGGAACTCCATCTCGTCTTTGACGGTAAAGTCATTGCTCTCGGCTGACATCATGGCTTTTTTGGCCTTTGTGATAAGAAAACAAAATAAAACAATCGTTACAACAAAGCTATGACCCTTGAAAATGAACAATAATATCAAGTTACATTTCGCCACCCTCATTCCTATTACAAAACAAGGTGTAACATGAATAAAGTCAAGGAACAAAGAAGACTATTATGTGATACAATGTCACATTTGTACAAGCGATACCGGGCCGTTAAATCATTGTAATCATCTAAAATGTATCTGAGCCTAACAGACAACAAACTATGTTTGGACATTAGGCATTTGGTATTGGCAAGGTAACTTTGCACTAAAAATAGTCTTTCAGCAATGGAAGAAATTAATATGTAAACAATAAAAATTGTTTTTAATGGTAACGTTGTAACAATGAATGTTACCACTTCAATGGACATAGGCCTGTAACACTTCAGGGGTTTACAAAACACTTTACCAAACACATCCTTATGAAACAAAGGAATATTCCATGAATCGATAAACCATGTGGAGGCGCCTTGGCCGAGTGGTTACCGAAAGGGACTCCGGACTGGGAGATAACAGGTTCGAAAACCTCCACAACCATAGAGTGGTTTCCTTAATCAAGGAAATTCATTCCGGTTGCTTCACTTTGCTTCACCCAGGTGTTTATCATGGTACCAGTGCTGCTGGGGAATGTAATTTGCTATAGACCAACCTCGTATTCATAAGTTAAATGTCTGTTTCATGCTACAGCAACAGGGATAAGCTCCGATTCTATGGGCCATTATGCTCCAAAGGACTTAGTGACAATAAAACATGTGTTTCATTTTATGAAAGTTCACATTCCTCATTCCTGTTACTCATTCCTGTTATGTTTTCCTCATTCCTGTTACATCCCTCATTCCTGTTACAAAACAAGGTGTAACAGGAATGAGTGTAACAGGGATGAGTTTATCTCGCTTCGATTCATACTATCCCTAAAATATGATTTACTCCAACATTAAAGTATGACTATTATTTAGAGCCTTAAAAAAGCTATAAACTGATACTTTTGATTTTTAATACAAGTTCTAATTTAAATAACAAGCCCTGGTGACAGGAATGAGGGTCATGGTCTGATGTTGAACATTACTCACCATTCTTGAAGCGGTGTTGAACTGGAAATCACACTGAATGAAAAAACCATGTGTTTGTAGTTTCGGCCGTGATGGAAAAGGGGTAGCTACGGCGAGAAAACATTGTTAGTCGCACTTCTATTGTTAAGAGGATTTTAATTGGTTAATTTTCACTGCTGTTACAGGAATGAGTAGCCCCCTTGGGGACATACTTTATTAATATATAATAAAACTTTAAAAAGTCTGATTGTTACAAACTTTTATGAGGATCTTAGAAGATGGCAATTTGCATCAGGTGAATTCATAGGTGTATACAACAAGACACTCCATTTTGTTAAAAATTCGACCTAAAGCCATCATGCAAAAAAAGGACAGGGTATTTTCCTCTACCCCAGTCAATACAAAACGTCATATCTATCCTGAATCTCTCTCGATTTTCGTTTTTTATGTTTCATACAAGTTAGTAATGTGTAGTGAGACTGTGTAAGCAAGTATTTGCTAACAATATATGCATCAAATATTTCAAAGATCCAATTATCGTCACAGGACAGGAATTTGGCAGTTTTTTGAAAAAGGCCGTTATAGCCTGACACAGAGATTGTAGCCATCGTTAACTTATAGCCTGACACAGAGATTGTAGCCATCGTTTACTTATAGCCTGACACAGAGATTGTAGCCATCGTTAACTTAAGCCTGAGACAGAGATTGTGGCCATCGTTAACTTATAGCTAGGCACTGACCAAAAAATGACGTCAAAATGCCAGTTTTTGGTCACAAAAGAAAACAAATCGCGAATTGCATTCAATAGTTCAGGGATCACTTGTATCCTTGAGCACTACTAACGACAACTCACTAGACGCTGCACATAACTAAAATATGACATCAAATTATAAGTCCTAGAGGGTTCTAGTGTCATACTATATTACGAGTATGTTTATTTTATAGGCTTGTGCAGCGCTAGTGAGTTGTCGTTAGTAGTGTTCAAGGAAATAAGTGACTCCATTGGTTGAACTATTGAATGCAACTCACGATTTGCTTTATCATCCGTATCAGGCTATAAGTTTTGTGAGTAGTTCTCACTTAATTGTATCAATCAGACAATGAATAGTCAAAGTTACAGATAAATATGTGAGTTGGTACGTTATATCAGGTTGGTGGAATGTCGTGATCAAATTATCTAAGTGAACAACATCAATAGCATCTTTGAAATATTTTATTTTCAGATATTATAGAATGAGCAAGGAGAGTTTTAACGATCCTCTAAGATTTCGTGGCCCTTTGATAATCTATCAAAACACAGAGTTTAGAAAAAGTTTACTACCACCTGGGCATCTTCCATTGGTGCTCACACTGCTACCTTATGACGATCGATCCCATCAGCAAATTCTTTAACACACTCGTGTACCGTTCGTTGCACATCCGGAAGCTTCGTCACAAAACACCGTTCAACTATACGCTCTGCGGTACTCATTTCACAAATAAGTACGATGAGAGAATGTGAGTTAAGAGCCTTTTCAAAATACTCAACTATGCGCGAGTGAAGCTCGAACCCAGGACTTTCCGATCCGAAAGCCATTATCATATCACACGACAACATAGCGATAAAAATCATTATATTAATACGGACATGATCAGATGGGTAACTTTTGTTTTTTAAATCTTATTTTACAGGGCTGTGATGATGATGAAAAATGTCTTAATATATTTGTATCCTGGGGGATTTGCGTAAGTATCATCTCTCTTTATCCTATATACCCCATTGTATAGTTTACGATCTAATAGACTTTAACGACTTTTACATGTTCTTTGTTAACTTTCATGTTACTTTCAACAGTATACATTCATATGTATTCATTGTTAACATGACAAATTTTCAGGACATATGGCTGTTTCAAATTATCAAATACATAGCTGTGGTCTGCGGATCAAAAGTCTACATACAAGAAATGAAGTTAGTAGGAAAGTTCCAGAAGACAATAGCGAATACATATTTCGCGGTGACGATGGGGGCTCGAACCCGCGACCTTACTGTTACGACAACTCCATCTGGCCGGGGAGAGCGTGACTTTACCGTATGAGCAATCCACGATCATGGATTATCCATCGTTACCAACTGTTACGACTTGTGGGAGAGTGGCAAGTGGGAGTAAGGAGATAGGAGTCAGAAAGTTTCCCCATAGACTGAGTTATCTGGTGCCACTTTATTTTTTCCCTGTTATAGTCGGGTAAAGCTCCAGACAACTTGACTGATAGTAAGAGAGTGTTTTTTAGGTTTAAAGAAATAGGTAGTAAAAGTAGTGGTAGATTATTAGCACGTTGTATAGGGATATATAGGTTCAGAACGTAAGTATCAATCCGCGTTAAAGAAGAAGTACTTTAATATAAATCAACACAATTGCCTCATACAATAATAAGTTAACACATAATTAGCCAAGAAGTAACAGCGCTGGCTTTATTCATTAAATTTAGGCCATGAGTAATTAATTGTCTTCAAGTATCACAAACTATTTGTCTTTGTAAGTGTGCTTACCTTAGAGGTGACTGGTGGCGGCGCTAAAGTTTCTTCTGTTATATGGGACAGGAGCCTGTCCGTTCCAGTGGTCTCAGTATATCGCTTGTAAGATTCTACTCTGTATCACTTGTAGCCAAACATCCGGTTGCTTGTTCTCGAAATGCATGTTTGGTT
>NC_088368.1:41529722-41532222 GCF_034508935.2 Berghia stephanieae | reverse complement strand
TATTATTATTATTATTATTATTATTATTATTATTATTTATATATTTATTATTATTATTATTATTATTATTATTATTATTATATTATTATTATTATTATTATTATTATTATTTATATATTATTATTATTTATTATTATTATTAATTATTATTATTTATTATTATTATTATTATTATTATTATTATTATTATTTCATTATTATTTTATTTATTATTATTATTATATTATTATTATTATTATTATTATTATTAATTATTATTATTATATTTATTATTATTATTATTATTATTTATTATTATTAATTATTATTATTATTATTATTATATTATTAATTAATTATTTATTTATATTATTATTAATATTTGACTTTTCAGCACTTGGCTCATTCGGACATAAATCCTTGACTTGACTTGCACATTTTTTTATCCACAATGCATTATCCACTTATCGTGCTCAAAGCGCTTTATAAAGGGATTTAACCAAAAACTAATAATTCTAAGGAAAGACACACAAAAAGGTTTAATTTGTACAATAGAAATTGTAAGTCAAAACAGGAATAAAATCAACTTAAAATTAGAATTAGATTTAAGTTGTTTTTTGAAAGAATGACTATCCCTGGTCAGTTTTACATCAGGGGAGAGCTCATTCCACAATGATCTGTAGTCACTAGTAGAAAGAAGAAGTTCATAGTGACGTCCTTACTGTCGTAGATGGAGGAAGTGAAATGCACAGAAAATTACAACCTTTTTATATTTTCAACTTTGGCTTATCATAATTATATTTTAATTTATATGTTATGACATGATAAGAAAAATGCATAATTACAATGGCTTACATTTTGTAAATTGACCAGCTAACTGCTGTACTCTGGAAAGTACATATTTTAGAATTTGGCCATAAAACTCGTCCTTCGAATATCGATCGATTTAAATGACCCTCATCTTGCCAAATTTATGACACGAAGATCATTGTTGTCACAATTAGCTTTTTTATATAGCGCAATATCCACTTAATGTGCTCAAAGCGGTTTAGAAGGGGTCCCTGGCCAACAGCAACATTTAGGACGGGACATGACGTCTGTTAGGCAATATTAGAATTTTTTTTTCGGACAGAGCCAACGCTGTAAACGACCAGGTACTCATTTAACACCTGAATACGATGAGAAAATGTGAATAAAGCGCCTTTTATTTCCCTAGGAATCAAATATACGCCGAGTTGAGAAAATAAGTTTGTTGATGATTTGGGAGGGGCTGTCTTTTTGAGGGAAACTTGACTAAGTGTTTATAACCCAATTCAAGACAAAATAAGTTCCATCACAGTTATGATACTCGTGGAGCATGAATTTATTCCGATGTCTGCAATGGAATATGGGCAGTAGTAATTGCGTGCAACTTTTTGGATATGACCCTATCAATAACAAAGTACCTACTTTCCGCTAGGTTTAGCAGAGTCAGCTATCAATTGACTATCAGGTGGAAAGAAGGGACGGGGCGGGAGAGGTTGGGATAGTGGGTAACGAAAATACAACAACAAAAAACAAACAAAAAAAAACAACAACAACAAAAAACATTCTTGGAGTGATATCGGTTTCCTAGCCAATAACATTGTTTTTCTTCATTTGTTTTGGTAAAGCTCATTGATTTCTTTGGGCCATTTATCTACATGCACGTTTCATTAAGGGGTTTATAATATAGATTCAAGTAGGGTATGAACAAATCGAAGTTGACGTCTCTCAGACCTCTGTTATTGTTTTGTGCCATCCATGTTTAGAAGTAATTATCACTAAACTGTATTGACCAGACAGACTAGAAACGTTCAAAGTTACACATAGTTTTTTAGTTGTTTTTGTTGTTGTTGTTGTTTGTTTTTTGTTTTTTCCGGATGGCAATGTTGTAAGTTTCTCAGTCAAGTGTACAGCATCTATAGACACCGTGTGGAAGGGAATATAACCACGCCTCTCGGACTGTCTAAAACATGTAAACAATGGCAGTGATTGGTAAACATAGCAAATGGCACAAGATTGACTATCTATAGTTTGTTTTCACGTGAAAAAACACGTTTCTACTGCTTGATCAATAGACGTCAATCACCTTTATCATTGATTTTAGGCAGCGCAGCCTTTTTATGAATAGTTCTCAATATATTGTATCAAAACACACAGTTTTGTGTGTTGCTACTTTATATCTGACTAGCGGATGTTATGAGCTTTTGGATTAACGCATAGTATGAATAGAACTGCTCTAATCGCAGAATCAGAAAAAGAGTTACAAGAACTACTCGATAATGTGGCCAAAAATAGCGAAGACATGGGGTTAGAACTCAATGTGAAAAAACCCCTGATTATATGGTTTTGAGCAGAAATAATGTTAAACTACCCTGCAGATTATCCTATCAAAACGAAGAAATCTGGAGAGTTGAAAGTTTTGCATATTTGGGATACATTTTTACATCAGATGGTAGATCTACCCATGAAATTAAAAGAAGAATTGCTTTAGCAAAGA
>NC_088368.1:41522222-41524722 GCF_034508935.2 Berghia stephanieae | reverse complement strand
GTTCACTGAGAGTGAATAATGTTCACCAGACGACAGGACAAATGTGAGTTGTGTTCGTTGCGACAAGGAGTGAGTCAAGTTCAAGACACTCACCTTCTCTCACCGTACTCAGGTGCAAAATGAGTACCTGGCCATTAACAGCGTCGTCTCTGTCCGAAACAAAATATACTAAACATATAGCAGGCGTCATGTCTCGCCTTTCATGTTAAGTTTTCCTCCTGACTATAAGGACCCTTGTAAAATACATGTTACAATGAAGGACGTAATCAGTCGGTTGGTGAAAAGGTTTGAACTGAGATAGTGCGAACATTAGTTAGATGGTCAATATTGATCAAAAATGTGCTGAAATCGCTTTACAAGGAGTGCCTGACCAATAGCAACATTTAACGTTGAGGACAGGACATGACGCCTGTTAGGCGATGTTACATTTGTATTCGGACAAAGACAACGATTTAATCGACCAGGTACTTATTGTGCACCTGAGTACGGTAAGAGAATGTGAATAAAGAACAATTTCCAAGGACCCAACTTTGCGCCGGGCGAACGAGGCTCGAACCCAGGACCTTCCGACCCGAAAGCGAGTAGTGTCATATCACTAGACCACATAGCCGCACACAAATTGCTTCAGCATTCAAGATCACGTGGTCAATGGTATTGAATTTTCTGTCCTCATCTAGAGAATAACAATATCAGAGAACAATAGAATACACGAAGAAATTATTTCTAATGGCAAAACTAAAAAAAAATGTAATATAAAATCAAAATTTTAATTTAAAAAGAAATTCACTTTATTCATCCCATAGAAGAATTTTTCTTTAGGGTCTATTCCAATGGGAGACTACTGGAATAACCCAGGCGTTAGCCGCAGCGCAGCACACAAATTGTGTTAGGGTAAGGTGATTTGCTCAAGGCCACACAACGCAGTTGCGGGTGATTGAACTCGGTACGTTCCGGGCACGAAGCAAAGACTTTACCGCTGAGCCACGCTGTCCCCCTCCGCCCCCCCCCCCCCCACAATAAAAAATATAATATATAAAATGCCTGGAAAATGGACACAAGTCAAAGTGATACAGAGCCGCTAGTAGCTGTAGACTGTAACAAGAAATGAACAATATTGAATACATCAGCCCAAAAAATTAAAACAAAACGAACAAAATACCAAACAAGGAACGTTATTGGCTCAAAACCCTTCTTCAACAGACAACAACATGAAAAAAATAAAACAAAAAAACAAAACAATGACAACATAAATACATGTGGCTATGTGGTCTTGTGGTATGGCACTTCCTTTCGGATCGGAAGGTCTTGGGTTCGAGCCTCGCTCGGCGCATAGTTGATTCCTTGGAAAAGGCTCTTTACTCACATTCTCTCACCCTACTCAGGTGTAAAATGAGTACCTGGCCTTTAACAGCGTTGTCTCTGTCGGATAAAAAAATTGAATTATCGCATAACAGACGTTTTGTCTCTTTCTACATGTCACGTGTGGTTCTTGATCAGGGACCCCTTGTAAAGCGCTTTGAGCACATTAAGTGGATTTTGCGCTATATAAAAGTTCAATTTAATTTATTTATAAATACATTAATAAAATAAAATAATAAAAGATTGACGACAAAGACATTTTCCAGAAGCTGTTATCTTCATATTTGTTTCTTACTTTGAACCAACGTGTACACATATACAGGTCTGACATTCCAACCCACGTATGGGCCTAGTTTAACATTGTTGTGATGGGTGATATTACTTTCGTTTAAAAAAAAAAATATTTCCATTACAACAATGAGTCCACAAGGAATTGGCTTATCAGACCTTGAAGAAAACGCACCTCGTTTTAACAATATTCAGCTTGCTTAATTCTTTGGTCAACGTTTGAAAAAACATTTAAAAATATAAGATCTACGTCATTGTTGGAATCAGCTTGAAAAATGGAGAAAATTTCTCTTTGTCTCAAATTGCCATATTTATGGACAATAAAGATCTATTATTATTATTATTATTATTATTATTATTATTATTATTATTATTATTATTATTATTATTATTATTATTATTATTATTATTATTATTAAAAATCGGTCCAGATATAAATTTTTTGTAATAGATTTGATTTTGAGAAAAGCTTTCTCAAATGTTATTATTATATGATAATTTCCTTATTTTCTGGTAGATGTTCTGGATTTATACATCATTTTTCATTTCTCAGTGAGACGAACGCGCTCCTGTACCTCGTTTGATTCAAGAGTTTAAAATACAGATTTCGTGTTTGGATTGTGAGTCCAGCCTTACTAAGGATTTCATGAGCGTTGAGATAGTGACGTAACTATACATACAAGGCTCGTGGTCCAAGCGACAGGGCTGTTGGTATTACACAATCATTCGTCGCTTTCGGTCAACCGTGGTCTTTGAAGTTACACAACCTGTACCGCCAGTGATGCCTGATCATAATAAATCAAGGGATGAGCTGACACATGTTGACAAGCGAGCTATCAAAAGAGCAATCGTT
>NC_088368.1:41499722-41514722 GCF_034508935.2 Berghia stephanieae | reverse complement strand
AGGCAAACCGGACCTTAAACACTTGCATCGGGTGCCGATACATTCTCTCTTACATGAACATTTGATGAGTTTTTGGGACACTTTTAAAAATTCTGGAAATAAGCTCCACAGTGGTTCATGTCGATCGTCACATTTGTTGCAGGGTTCTCTTCTATAAAAGATATAATGTTAGCAAAAGCTCGACTTCTTTCAAGAACTTTGACATCATTAGTATCATCAGCAGTGATATCTTTTAAAGCTTGTTGTTTTAAGTATCGTGCATGACAAATTTTATGGTATAGGGCGGTAGTGTGCCTCCTGAGCGACTAAATCTCCTCCGGCAATAAATGACAACATCAGAATCTGTTATAGATAACGCTATTTCACGAATATTTTCTTCCATATCTGTTGTCATTATAGAATGGAGTACTCCCGATTCCATTTTTTTACAAAATAGCTCGTTTGTTTATTACAGCCAATATATAATTTTGAACGTTGTCTCATTATTCTCGTGGGTTGCGAAATATATTCATTCGGTGACTCCTCCAAGTCAAATGACGAAGGTTGGAATTCTTGTAGGGCAATTCTTTTAGATTTCTTTAATTCTAATCGCCTAATTTTGTTGGCATTAAATTTTGCACGACAATACTTATCCACTTAGCATCATTTTGTTTTAAGCTTTCAAAAATCTCATAACTCTCTGATGAATTTTAAAATATAGATACATCCAACTTGTTTTCATCACAAACCAAAGAATTGAATTGTGTTAAATCTTCAAAAAGAGTTTCATAGCCTTGCCCTTTGTCATACCTCCTCGACTTAGATGGGCATTCTAAACGGTCTGTGTTATCTTGTTGGCATATCAAACACTGGTCCCAGTCTCTGGGAGCAGTTGTTGTTGCCATTGTATGTGTATCTGAAAGCATGCAAACGCATTCCATATTAGACATATGCAATATTCTTTCATTACTCTCTCTCTCTCTCTCTCTCTCTCTCTCTCTCTCTCTCTCTTTCTTTCTTTCTTTCGTTCTTTCTGTTAAAGACCCATTATCAGCAGGCAAAACGTGTGCAGTGCCTTACATAAGGATACAACAGTACAAATAGAATATTCTCACATCGTCCCTTTGAGGTAAATAACGTAAAGTAAATAACTTGCAACAATACAGCATCATAGTGGTTGATGATGATGATAATGATGATAATTATAGCAATGAAAGTGGTATGCTTACTCTTTACTGTCATCAAGTTTGACCGATATAGGTTTTAACTCACGTAAAATGATTATAGCAATATTTTTGGAAAGAAAAGAAAACAGGAGGAGGGGAGAATGATCACTGTCCTTTGTCAACACCGGTTATCGGCATTTACTGAGCTGTGTTCTGCTAGTCTGTTTTGTCTACCCCTCTGCTCGTCTGCCCGTCTGCCCATCTGTTTTAGAGCAATTGATTATACTTATTAAATCAGATGCAGAAAAAAATCTCATATTATAGAATATTGCTCGCTAGACGTGAAATTGAATAATATTTACGATTAAATAATTTGTATGGTTCGTGAATCGAAAGTAAAGGGAAAGGAAAACATCCGCTTCGACGCTAAAAATAGTCACCAATGGGAATCCAAAGGATGACGTAAAACAACCTTGGGTCGGCTTGCCTCGAATGTTTACACATTAAAAATGAAAGAAATTATTGTCGTCCATTTCAAAATTTTCTCATCTTTAAAAACCTTGTATCTCAACTAATACTGATCTCTCAGAGTGGTTCTATACCATAAATTATAGGGTTTTTCATATTCTACAACATACGTAATTTTCATGCTTTCAACCCTGTTTGCACAATTCAAGGGTTTTTTGGACCTAATTCCCCCTACTATTACTTTGTGGTGCGAAAATGTTTACATTTTTAGCAGTGTAAAATCTCTAATTTTATGACGGGTTTTAAAGTAGATTATTATAGGTCGTGAAGAAGAAATCTTTTTTGTGATATGGCATCACAATATGGGCCAAAATCTTTATTCAGTTAAGAGAAATTGATTCGGAGGTTGACACAAAGTTTTACAACTTTTGATAGAGGGACATCTGAGAAAAACTAGAAAAACATGCGCCATTCATAAAAAATCTGACTACTATTAGTACACTATACTATAGTTCATTCCTTACAGTCAATGAGTAGCATCAGAATCAGATCAATAGTTCCCTTCCATGTAGTCAAGAGTTAATTAATAGAGTTACTTCTCAGATCATTGAGACAAAACTATATATTCAGACTACTAGTACAATCCTTTCAGTCAATGGATCCATAATTCCCTCCCATAGTCACAGAGATAATTAGAGTGATTGAGTTGGGTGAGTGTAACTGTTGTAACAGTAACATCTGAGATCATTGAGACAAAACTATATATTCAGACTACTAGTCCTATATCGATGGCGTCGCGCGCAATCCGTCTAAGTCCGCGATCGGCATGAAATCGTTTTATTAGCTTAATTCACTCTATACCCTACGATACACCATGTCTATTAATATCTAAGAAAACAGGGAACTCTAAATTGGCGAATTTGACATGGGATCAAACCGTACAAGTCCATTGGATCTTTAAATTGCCGGTCTCAAAACGTCTATCTCCGTTGTGATTCCTTCTTGATTGTTTCAACGTCAGGTGATTGGTCTCAGTTACAACAATGCATTTTCCTCAACTTGATGAGTTTTAAAAAAATCTAAGCCAATAGCATCAGTGTTTAAACCATAGACTGGCTCATTTATTTATTTGATCTTTTTAATAATTTATCATTTATCATATCATCGTACTCTCATTTCTTGATATTGATATTGAGAGGTATACTTCAAATGTAATGTTACACTGTTGGCATAATGAAATACACCCAAGAAAAAAAAATGATTCTTAAAATTATCTAAAAGTTATTAAAATACATGGACTGATATTGCTCTAATAGCTTTTGTTCTCTGTTATTATTGACGATAATTAGCTCACTTGTTTTGTTTTACTTATGTCAACTGCTTAACGTCATGCTGCCTTACAGCCGTGGTAAACGAATGCTTCAACTCGATTTAGAGACTCAGAAGCAAGCCAAAAGACGAAAGCTTCTTGAATCACCTGATGTGCAATTGCACAGAGAAACCCTTGAGCCTTTTCAGGACATTCTGAATCTATCTGTCTCGGAATTGATTGATGTACAATCTGACATGGATGTTTAGTTTAGTATTGATGAAGAAATGTTTAACTTTTGTAATATTAGTAGTGGTGAGATGGAGAGTGAAAGCGGTAAAGAAGGTGATGAGATGGACAGTGAGAGGATCAGAAATGATGAGGTGGAAAGAGACAGGGGAAAAGATGATGAGGTGTACAGCGGTATGGTGTAAGATGAGGTGGACAGTAACAGTGGTAGAGCAGCTGGAGGTAGAGTGGAAGATAATGAGGTGGACAATGACCATATTAGGTTGGAAGGTTAAGAGGTGGAAAGTGACCATGGTAGGGTGGAAGGTTAAGATGTAGACAGTGACCACGGTAGGGTGGAAAGTGTAGAGGTGGCAGTGACCGTGGCAGAGTGGAAAGTGAAGATGTGGACAGTGGGGAATGTGATGAGGTGGACAGAGTAGGATGGAAGGGGATGAAGTGTGAGGGAACCAAACGTAGAAAAATATCGGAGAAATATTTGAACAAACGCTTAACGGAGCAAGGCAAGGCTTATGTTGGCAGAAGATTAGACAATGAGTCAAATAAATCTGTTCAATCTTGAAAATAGGCAGTCTCAATGGGGGGGTCGATGCTCGTGTAAAGCACAGTATCACCAATGCAAGAAGATAAGTGACGAAGACCGAAGCAAGATATTTAATGAGGCGTGGCAGTGGATGAGTTGGGATGAGAGGAATGTGTACTGCGTGTGCTACTTGTTCCTGCACTTGAAATTCCAATTCTTCAAATACTTTGAAACATTTGGCACAGAAGAGATTAAAAGTATTAACCCTGGAGCTGGGGACATTTGTGCCTTAAAATAAGTCCTTTTGGGTCAATTCATTTTTAATTTAATTTTCCAGAGGATTGGGTAAATCTCAAATTAGGGCGTGGGGATCAACTCCCTTCCAGTAATAAATAGTTTTTTAATGAATATTTCAATTGTGAGTTATTATCTGTTACACAATTCACTTTAATAAATCAATCTGAAATGAATTTAAAGATATTTTACATTTTTATATCAAGTGTTTCAAGGACGGACACTGCATGTTCCCATGCTAAATATTTCAACTGGGGTCTCCCGCTTAATCCCTCTCTTTTGGGTGTTTAAAAGAGGGAGAGGGGGGGGGGAGGGGGTTCGCAGCTTCTAAGGACAAGATCATTGTAAAACGTCTGTCATTTACTTTCCACCGTCCAATAGAATAATTTCCTCAAGCACTTTCTTCTATTCTTTAAGCTTCCTGTGAGTGTTAGACGGTACATTTATAATCTACTGTGTCGACTGACTATTGATGTAGGGTTTGTGCAGATCGGATACGTAAAGTGATAATAAAACATTCCACTTATATAGCGATCATCCGCGAATACCCTAAGCGCTTCACGATTTACTCGCCCCGGTTGAAAACAGACACAGAACACAATGGAAATGACACAACGTTATTTGGCGTCTTACAATTATTTGGACAAAGACAGAGCTGTCCTTATGGCCAGGTACTCATTTACACCTATGTCGAATGGAGTAATATGTGTAACGTGCCTTAATTGAGTACACAACACCCAGCAAAGACAAGCACAAATGGTAACCCATCTGTTCATTCAGTACGTCTGTGGAAGCTTGAACTTCGTTTAAGACGAGACTCACTGACCACCGAGCTAGGTTCCACAATTCTAAAAAATTGCTTGATTCCCCACTGGTCACTTAGTTTTTTAAAGATATAAATCGAAAAACAAAAGTATTGCAAGTTGAAATAACCAGTCTTACAATGTCCATACGTATTGCAAGATGCAATAACCAACGCACAATCCATCCAAGTCCCGTGCGAAGGACCACAACTCTCGTTCACAAACCGTCTAAGTCAACAACACATCAAACCGTCTAAGTCAGTGACACTTTGTCGACGTGCAAAACGTACAAGTCCGATAAATAATGAATGCACGATAAAAGAACCAAAATCATGGTATCAGTGATTGTATTAAGTCATAATTGGCTTGAATTAGCCTATTAAAATCTGAAATTGATATTTCATTTACCAATTAACGGTTTTATCGCTCTCCTGAAAAACTACCTCTTCTGGACATAGACGGTTTCCGCGCGACGCCATCGATATGATTGACAGTCATATCAGCAACACCAGATCCATGTAATGGGCATAACTATATATTCAGAGTCCAAGTTCCATCATATATGGTAATATCAGACCCACTAACTATTCTAGTCTAGCTATCTAGCAATAGCAATGACTACTATTATAGCAACTGTGTTAGTATCTAGAAGAAAAGACTGTTCAAGTTCAAGTTGTGAAGTTGACGAGCAAAGGGCCCTCTAGACTTATACACTAGACTAATAACAACAACAACAACAACAACAACAACAACAACAATAATAATAATAATAATAATAATAATAATAATAATATATAATAATAATAATAATAATAATGATAATGATAATAATAATAATAATAATAATAATAATAATAATAATAATAATAATAATAATAATAATAATAATAATAATAATAATAATAATAATAATAATAATAATAATAACAATAACAATAATAATAATGTAGTTTATTTGTATTTTACGCCCAATCCTCTAATCAATAAAGCTCTAGCCTCGAAGGCTACTCCTACAAATAACTGACATGTACTACTGCGAATATCACATACGACCGCTATATGCTATTCGCAGTACTACTCCGAATAGAGGAAATCACTATTCGCAGTACTACTCCGTCACGGCTCTTAATCAAAACGTTATTATCCAGAACGAAGGTGACGAGTGAGATTCCAACTGGAATTAATTTCTATTTTAAAAAAAATAAAATTACAAGCTATTTTATGATCGGGCCGTTTAATCCTCTTCTCACTATGGAGTAACCAGGCAGCTGACCGATTTATTCCCATTTGCTGAGCAAGTAGAATGTAATCCTCACCCCTGTCAAAATAGCTATACAGACCTCGTTTGTCTTCATCATTTATTCTGTTGTAAAGTTGCCGTGGCATCTTGCTTTGGGTGAATTTTAATGTAAATCGTGAGTAAAAAGGAACTGTGTCATTGACCAGTCATAAGATGATCAAGTAGCAGACGATGAATTGAGTCGTCAAGGAAACGAATTTGTTGACATTATCAGAGTGGGTTCCCTTGGCCCTTGACTGATAGGCAGAAGGTTGATGATGAGATTTATTTTGTTTTATTTCATTCAAACATTCTGGTTCTTATTGATGCAGGCTAAAGGTCCAGAAAACCGTTGCCTTGGAAAGGTGAATAACAATGAGTTGAGTGACGTTGTTTTCGTGCCTTCTATACTCTAGGGAGATTCTATAACAAAAAAGCTGTCAAAAACTAATAACAAAGCCGTGCCCTCTTTATTCTTCAATATGTAGAACGAAACTGACGTCATTCGCCTCTTTGTTATTGTATTTAGCCGGCCTTTTTTATAGATAGTTCTCACTGAATTCTAAAAATCCGACTTTAAGCGTTCAAGATGACACATATTGTTGTGTGGTTTTACACTTCCAATGAAACATGAACCCGATTTTTTTACACCGCACTTTCCTTCCCTAAAATAATACGGAACTAAAGTCTGATGCAAAAAAATTGCTTTCCATTTCATTGGAAGTGTAAAACTAGTCTATCCGAAGGACTGAATACATAGCTTGTGTATTTCATCTTATGGTTTCAGAGTGATGGTATCATATTTTCTAGTCTAACTCTATGTTGGTCGACAATAAAGATCATCCATTCTCGTTCTTTGACGTCCCGTAATCTGCCTAGACATCCTGCTAATGAAATTGTTATGCCACTTTAAGATTCAGTATATACTCTATTCATTGTTATTGCTCTGAAGGATCGGTTACATACAAACTTCCAAGAATCTTGGAACCAGAAGATTAGAAGATATGACGTCACGACATATCTGCCATATTATTTCAAAGACTTGTCCACACTGGATGGCGAGCTGTGTAGTTGTGGCTTGTTGTTTTAATAAATTGTTTGATTTTGTGAGTTGTGTTTAGTTTCGCCTAATAAGTAGATTCATATAGGAATTGTGTTGAAATGCGTCCAGTTCATTTTCTTATTGGTATTGTCAGCCTCGCCGCTCATAATCCTGTCACGTGATTTGTTGAGATCGACGTTTTCTTTATCTATGGTGCTTTCTGTGTAAACCTTTTGGGCACGTACATGTGTAAAACCTCCTCAAATATTTAGTCATTAAGATCAAGAATGAAATAATTATCATAAACTAGTTTTTGGATCCGACCGGAATTACGCGAGTATGAGGCAGATACAATTGCCAGGAATACAAAGAACCGTAGCAAATATGTTCCTATTCAGGTGTTTGAGCGCAGTGTCCATAAGGCGTACAATATGAGTTTAGACTCGTTACTTGCGGAGGAAAGTTCACAGTGATGCACCAGTTAAATTGTTTCTCAGCTATCTGAGTTACCGAACCGTGAAGTCAGTGATTTCTCGAGGGTAATCTTAATCTTGTGTGCATTCCATATTGTTTTTCATTCTTTGCAACACATCTCTGTGAACAATTCATCAAAATATTTTTTTTGGGTTAAATTTTTGATTTATAAAAGTATGTATATAATAACATTCTGAAAAGTGATTTCTAAAATATTATAATTAGTGATATCTCATTAACCAAACAATATATTTCCTCAGTTGATAAGAGAAACGCATGCGCAATACTATGTTTTCCTCTCTAAGGGCATGTGTGTATCGTGGACAGGAGAATAAACAATCAAGGGCATTCACTCTTCAAACACTAGTAATAATACAGAGGCCATAACTATGCCATTACCGCACATACCATAATGATTACTCAGTTATTTCCTATTCAATGCATTCTTTCCATCTACATTTGAGATGAAACCGTCAATTCAAAGTAAATGCTTCGATATTCAAGAACTAAACCATAATGAGCACGTTATATTATAAGCGATAGTGGTTTTGCGGCTATGTGGTTATGTACCTGGTTCGACCTCGCTTGGCGCATAGTTGAGTCTTTGAAAAACGCTCTTTAGTCACATGTTTCAAATGAGTACTGTGGGAGTATGTGACTAACGAGCGTTTTCCATAGACTCAACTATGCGCCGAGCGAGGTCGAACCAGGGACATGACCACATAGCCGCAAAACCATTATCGCTTGTATTATAACGTGCAAATAATATATAACCATTTTGGATATTTACACATGTGTCTAACGGCCAGGTACTCATGTTTCAAATGAGTACTGTGGGAGTATGAGTACCTGGCCGTTAGACACATGTGTAAATATCCAAAATGGGAAGTAAATAAATACAGTCAAAGAATAAAAAATTGTGAGAAAACAAAATAAAACAACTGCCAGTTGACTCGTATCAGATAAAACAACAGAGCCAAGCAAGAAATAATTACGAGCTTTCGAATATTCTTGACAGCAATAATCCCACTTAATAAACTCTATGGTGAGATTGTTCGAGCAATGATACAAAATCGTGGTGCCATACGCGGTACTGACTATGTTTCCTCAAACGTTTTCTCTTTTTCTCACGCAGTGAAACCCAACCGTGTTCTTTGGGTCGTCGTTACTTTTATGGTATGGATGTCTGCTGTTGATTTCTGGCTCATGTAACTGGGTGGAGTTCCTGACATCCTACAGTGGGCCGAGAGGTACTTTCTGTGTCTTCTATCCCCTTGCATCTGTTTCCAATTGCTATCTGTCGTTGTCTTGGAATGAGATTTCTTAGTTTTTTGTCCTGACCCTGGCCGGAGTCATAGGCTTGGAGGGAAAGTGTCAAATGTATAGTTATAGTTTTGGGAAATATTTTTTCTTGTAAATCATCTCTTTATCATGTACTATTTTATTTTTTTTGGTTATAATTATGTATATAAATATGTACATACATGTATATATATATATATATATATATATATATATATATATATATATATATATAATATATATATATATATATATATATATATTATATATATATATATATATATATATATATATATGTGTGTATCGGTTTGTAAACACTTGAGAATATTCATCTTTGTGGGGACCTGTGTTTGTGTATTTTGGTGAGATGTTTAGGTAATCTCAAACTAAGTACACTGACAGATTTCTCTTCGTATCTACATCTGTTCTCTATTTGAACCATTCCCCTTTGTCTTATTTTTTCTCCTATGCTTTCAATCGAAATCTATAGCTCATATCTTTCCTTTTTAACTGGCACGGATATGACCTAAACGTGTCGCCAGCGCCGTAAAACTCTAAAAAATAAATAAAATAAATAATTGGCTCACGTTATATTTACGATAATATTCAATTTTGTGATATAATTGTTGTCCAATTGTATCTTTTCAAACTCAAATAAATTGACTCAAAACAAGTGTAAAGTTATTTTTGCACATACGTGTATTATATATAATAGCCAACGTTTTTGATGTCATATTTTCATTTTGGCAACTGAAACACCGTAGAAGCTTCTTATACCTGTCAACTATTTCTCTTATCAAATCACATTAAGATCACCATTATAAGCATTCTAATTTACCCTGAGCTCCTTCTAAAGGCAGATGCAAGATCGTCAATGTGAATAATCTTCTCAAAACGGTTTGATTTAGGGATGGGTATAGGAGTTCAAGCTAAACTCACAAAAGGAAGTGAGTAGAGAAGTGCCGGAAGACTATGGGGATTATGTGACCCACCGTCTGGAAACGGTATTATCTCAGGGTGAATCAAACCCTTAAAAGTGAATTTGGAATTGAAATGCTGATAGAGATGAGCGAGATTTATTGCAATATAAGAATTTGTAAATCAGAATTAACTACCAGTGTTATATTTCTAAGGGATGGGTTCACAGCCCTTTTTCCATATAATATGAGGCTAAAAATCGAAATTAAATGGGGTGCTCTTAGTTGACCCAGACACAATGCCCCTTTGAGGCAGTGAGTAACATAGATACGTTTCCGAACGTCTCGGGTTAAACTCTCATCGCCTCTAATAGTGTTTGCTCTCTATTATTATTATCTTCTGGCACCTACCTACATACATCTTTTCTTTTTATTATCAATATAACTGATTGCTCCACTCGCGTTATCAAGCTTACTCATATAGTAGGAGTAAAAATTAATGAATCTATTTTATTTTTTATTATTTTTTCATTTTGATTATTTTAAGTTCGAAATCAATTTTCTTCTGTTTGCTCAATCAGGTATAATACCATATGGACAAACTGGGTAACAAATAAAAGAATTAACCGTCATCACAAGTCCAAAATGTTGCTATACTGTTCAATTCGATATTGTAATATGGGCTCCTATTATAAACAGACCGTAATGAGACCGATATAATCGGGGCGCGTATTACAACTTCGAAGACATCATCTGGGGGATCGCACTCTTCCTGTACTCATCATCGACAGGGTTTGGTGGGGTCATTTAAGATCTTGTGGAGGGAAGAGGGGTCACTTGCTGTGTCATCTATCGCTCTATATCTGTTTTTCTTTTCTTCATTATTTCTGTATTTCTTCTCATTTGACATTGCTCTTTTTTCTTTTCATTTAGGGATACTTAGCTGAGAGGGTGGCAGTTAAATGTTTAGTTCCTTTTGTTGGGAGAGCTAATATTGTTTTCCCTTTAAAAGCATATTATCGTTGCTTTATGTTCGCTTTAAATTTTGAGTTCATTGTACTATGTAAATATTTTATTATATCCTTCATTGCGTAATTCTGTGTTTGTGCATAGATGGGATCTACTACTACTACTACTACTACTACTACTACTACTACTACTACTACTACTACTACTACTACTACTACTACTACTACTACTGCTACTACTACTACTACTACTACTACTACTACTACTACTACTACTACTATACTACTACTACTACTACTATCTACTACTACTACTACTACTACTACTACTACTACTACTACTACTACTACTACGACTACTACTACTATTACTACTACTACTACTGCTACTACTACTACTACTACTACTACTACTACTACTACTACTACTACTACTACTACTACTACTACTACTACTACTACTATTACTACTACTACTACTACTACTGATCGGACAAAATAGTCCGTGCTTGATGGAAAAACAGGAGAAAAATGGGGAGTGCTATCTGGAGTGCCTAAGGGAACTCTATTGGAACCCCTTTGCTTCCTTATTTTTATTAATGACTTTGGCAAATTTTTGTCTAATACACAAAACATTTCGCAGACGACAGTCTATTATTCAGGACGATAGAAAATTACGACGATGCAAAGATTCTGCAGTCAGAATTAGACTCTCTAATACAGTTGTCAAACTCATAGCAAATTAATTTATATCCTGCAAAATGCTCTGTGATGTCAATCTTCACCAAGTAAAATCATTGAGGTTTTACTCCAAAATATTAGCCCAAACATTTAGACATGTAAATGGTATAACGCACCTTGGAGTCACTTAAATAACACCCAGCAGTTGGAACTTGAACTTGTGAGACCTATTTTGGAGTACGCTTGTACTGCATGGGATCTCTACATGATTAAGGATATAAAAGCCTTTGAAAAATGTCAAATCAACTGCAAGATTTGCTACACATTTTCGAAAGACATAGCCGGGGTGTGTGACAGCTGTTCTAGATACACTAAGATGGCCACCAATCCAGTAACGTAAAGAGGACGCAGGCTTATATATTATCCCAAGAGGCTTAGTGGTGCGTTGTGCTTAGGAGTACAGCATGTTTGGCTTTTTGGTTTGCTTTTTTAAACATGTATCAAACAAGACTGAATTCATTTTTGAAGACGAATGTTGACTCGCCTTTTCATATAATGTGTCCTTGTTAGAACTCAGGGGGGAAGAATTAACAAATCAAACTCTCAATGTGCCCACCAGGGTAGTCTGGGTGGTGAGCAGGTGTGAAATATCAGTTCGAGGTTGGTGATAAAAATTGTCCATTGTAAGGTTTCTTCCCATTTCAATAATGGTTTGGACAGTGTGCTGTTCAACATGTTTTTTTGGACCTCTCTCTCATCGTAGAGTTCACAACGTTGTTCGAGTCATATAAAAAAAATTAATCCCGAATTCCTTAGGTTTAAATGGTCTGTCTATAGAAGGAAGAGGCAACGTCTTTTCCACGGGTTAAGCTGGTCGTTATCGTTAAACGCAGGTCCTTGGACGTATTTTTGCTGCAGGTTTCGGTGGAATTTTCCCATATATCTCTCATCATGTTATTCTCCATCATCTTATCATCATCACCGTCATCATGACAAATTCTCAGATACAAGCCCCGAGAAAGCCAACCCTCCAATAACGTCAAAAGGCAGACATCACATAGCACTAGACACGCATCACACTTCACACGAGACCAACTAAAGTGAACACTACAGTTTAGGATCCCTCACAAATTCAGTTTTCTCTGTACTTGTCCAACTTGACACAGCTCACAAAAACCGACAATGCTAGAAATCGAGGCACAGTTTTTCGTAACGACTATGGCTTGTTGTCGACGTCTCGTGTGAGTTGTGCCGTCTATAGAAGGTCGGCCTTCGTCACGATTAATGACACCCCCCTCCCCCGTCGCCCCACAGATATCAGAAAAATCACACAGAAACACACACACACACACACACACACACACCCATACACACACGCTCCTTTCATCCATCCCTCTCACCCACCCGCTCCCTCTGACATTACGTTTATTACTTTTTTTTTAATCAAGAGAATATATAAGAGAATATATATTGAGAGCGGCAAAAAACAATTCATTTCCACTTACCTTTTTGGGGTGCCGATAGCTGAGTTGGTAGAGCACTCGTTTCATACGTCAAGCGAGAGAAATTTATTCCGGGTGCAGTCAAAATTTTTTCTGACCCCCCTGTACATCCAGCAGTGATATGGCAGCTGGATCTGTTAGATCTGGAGGAAAGCACTTTGCGATATATTGACGTACATACCAAAAGATAGCAAGCAATTGCAATTGTTTGTTTCATGCTATAGAAACCAATCATTGGAGGGTATCAAAAAATCCCCCACGTACGAATAAGGATATATTTTTTTACACTATAAATTACATGGGATACAAAACGTTCCCCAACGTACGAATAGGGATAGTTTAGGTTGTGTGTGTTTTTTTTTTTACTATATATTGAATGGGATAACAACCTTTCCCCCGACGGAGGAATAGGTATAGTTTAGGTTGTGTTTTTTTTTTACTATATATTGAATGGGATAACAAAATGTACACCGACGTATAAATAAGGATAGTTCTTTATTTAACTATATGTCGTTATCCAAGGGTTGCACTGTATTGCCATGGGATCACAAAGTCATCCCCGACATGCCATTAAGGAATAAAAACACGACGTACAATTAAAGTTAACGAAGTCTTGGCGGAACATATTGTTCCTGTTATGAATCAAAATACCGATACGCAATGTTTTAATAGATAATTGTGGGCCATTTGCAGGTACTATCTGTCATAAGTTTTTCGGAGATTAACAAGTTGCGTTGTTACGGTGGCTTGTGCAATAGGGAATGACATAAGCGGAAGAGTAACGTCCCTTGATTGGACGTCAAGGTGGAAAAGTTATTAGAGAGAGAACCTCATGTTGGTTGTGCACATGCATCTCTCGTCCTCGCTTCCTGTGAAGTGTCTCATGCCGCTTGCGCACAACCAACATGACGCACTCTCTCTAATAACTTTTCCGCCTTGACGTCCAATCAAGGGACGCTACTCTTCCGCTAATCTCATTCCCTATCTCCAAAGATCGAGCAACTTTAGGAGCAATATACTGTTGAGACTCTTGGCCAAATGGAAAAAATCTCAATAATAATGAGTAGGAAAAAAAAAAAAATAAAATAAAATAATAATAATAATAATAATAATAATAATAAAATAATAATAATAATAATAATAATAATAATAATAATAATAATAATAATAATAATAATATAATAATATAATAATAATAATAATAATAATAATAATAATAATAATAATAATAATAATAATAGAGTAGGAATAGAAAGCTAATACAAAAAATATAAATTAGTTGATGATGATGATATTATATTTTATATAATATATATTAATTATATATATTATATTTATTAATACATAAAATAAATCTAATGAAGCAATAAATAAAGCTATACTAATTTAAATAGTATTTCATGTAATTGAATAATAATAATAATAATAATAATAAATAATAATAATAATAAATAATAATAATAATAATAAAATAATAATAATAATAATAATAATAATAATAATAATAAGTAGAAAAAAAAAATAATAATAATAATAATAATAATAATAATAATAATAATAATAATAATAATAATAATAAGTAAAAATAATAATAATAATAATAATAATAATAATAATAATAATAATAATAATAATAATAATAATAATAATAATGATAATAATAATAACAATAATAATAATAATAATAATAATAATAATAATAATAATAATAATAATAATAATAATAATAATAATAATAATAATAGCAGAAGAATCAGGAGCAAGCCTAATACAACAACAATATAAGATTTAGGTGTGTGGATGAGTGTGTATTGGGTTATCTATATACTATGTTATGGAATAGGTACGTTGATTTTCTTAACTTTGTTATTTATTTATCATTTCCTTATTAATACATAAAGATAACATCTAATGGAAGCAATAGACATTTACAAGCTATACTTTAGGGGGCCTTTGAAATAGTATTGTTTCCATTGTAATTGAGACCCTTTTTATTTAATTTTCATAAAACCGGTGACAGACGTGACGAAAAGATATGTAGTAA
>NC_088368.1:41492222-41494722 GCF_034508935.2 Berghia stephanieae | reverse complement strand
ATGGAACTGTTTGATTAAAGTCAGTAAACATATAATTAACTTCTCTTTGTGTCTCTCTCTCTCTCTCTCTCTCTCTCTCTCTCTCTCTCTCCTTCTCTCTCTCTCTCTCCTCTCTCTCTTGCTGCATTTTGTGAAAAAACCATTATAAGGAATACTAAAAGTTTGGCCTCTTTTCAATTGAAATCTGGCCTTTGTCTAGTCCTGACAACCTGGCAACCCTGAGTCTAACTTTCGTCTTACGTGTGGTCAGTAAAGTTGACGTGACGTGAAAAAAGAAGGGACCCTCTAAACGTATTCACTAGACTAATACAATATAGTCAATATTTATCAGTTAATCATAAAGAAAAAAAAGGTATAAATATAAAGCCAGAGCAATAACAGGAAACTAATCCGAATCAGAAATGATGGTTGGAGTCTGATCACCATATCTAGGCCAAGCCGACGAGCGGAATCGACAGCGAGCACGACAATGATTTAGCAATGACTATGAAAAATGTTTTTTTTTCTATTTTTGAGGAAAAATTTTGTCTAAAAGCCCTATCTCCACTGAGTAAAAATGTTTTTGAATTTTGAAAATCCATTCATAAATAAACAAGTTATGCAGTTTCAAAGGTGTCATTTATTTGGATGACCCGCAAAGAGGAAAAAAAAACGCGAAAATATGGGACGCTTTTTCGGCATTTTTTTTCGACCTTTGGTTGTATCTTGCGTAATAAGTGGATTAAAAGATTGAAACTTGAAGAGCAAATTAGGATGGTGTTTTGTAAAATACGGGAAAAGTACTCGTCATATTCATATGAAATTTTACAATCAAAAAGAAGAAATGTTCATGTATTACCTTGTCAGCGACAAAACCTCCACGCCCGTAGTTTTAGAAATATTTTACTCTAAAGAGTAAAAATCTATTTTTAACGGTCTTCTGGTAATCGCACGAGTTTTGTCGCTTGACATAATCTAAAATGACCTTTTTTCTAACTGTGTGCCAACTTTCAGTCATATTCATCGATAAACAGCGTCGTAATTAATTTTTTAAAATAGCATATACGAAACGGCTTCGTCCCATATTTTGACGCGAATTCGGGCACTTCGTAAGCGAAAAAGAGGCCCAAAGATTTGTGCTGGATAGTCATTGCTAGACAATGACAGTCTTGCAGGGACTACAGCCAGATGTTAATTCTACACATTTCTTTAATAGTTAGTACTTAATTTTTATTGGTCCTTTCCACTTTTCAAAGATTCTGGCTCGATAGATAATCCATAGTTATTAAATGGTGTTTCTTTTTTACGAAACCCGCCGAATCTCGTCGAAACCCACTGAAGCCCGTCGTAACCCACCGAAACCCGCCGAAATCTGACGAAACGCGACAAAGTTATGGGAAAAAGGCAGTAGTGTGGAGTGAAAAATAAAATCAATTGCTTATTTACAAAACACGACGAAACATGAAAATATCCGACAAAGATATGGAAGAAGCAACAGAAGGGAGTGAACCTGAGAATCAAGGAAGTTATACCTGTGGGGAGGGAACCTGAGACTATAGTCATCGGCGGGTTTTGCGGGTTTCGTAAAAAGCCAATTACTTTTTTACGAAACCAGACAATATCAGACAAAGTTATGGAGAGTAGCATCACTGGGAGTGAACCTGGGAATCAGGGAGGGGAACACCAGTGGAGAGTGAACCTGGGACTATGGGTAAAGGATATCGGTGCTAAATGTAACTAGCACTATGGGAGATGGATACCAGTGGGAATTGTAGCTTGACTATGGGAGTTGGGGACCAGAGGAGAATGAACCTGACACTATAAGAGATGGGCACCAATGGGGAATGACTCAGGAAAGTGCACACCAGTGGGGAGTTAACCTGGAACTGTGGGAAATGAATACCATTGTGCGTTGAATCCGGACTATGGGAGTTGGGTACAAGAGGAGAATTAATCTGACACTATAGGATGTGAACACCAGTGGGGAGTATCCATCTCTCATACCCCAAGTTTATTTTTCACTGATATCCTCTTCCTATAGTCCTAGGTTTATTCCCCACTGGTGTAAACCCCCCGGGGTCTCAGGTTCACTCCCAAATGTTTCCAATTTCCCCAAAACTTTTCCCGGGATATTGTGGGGGTTTTTACGGATTCGTCGAGTTACGTAAAAAAGTAATTTGTTTTTTTTTTGCGAAGCCCGCCAAATTCCGCCGAAAACCCATAGTCTCAGGTTCACCCCCGAACGGACCTTCTCTGGGCCAGGTTAAATCCCCATTTTTGCCTATTTCCCCATTACTTTTCGGATATTGTCTTCTTCATCGTTTGTGGGTTTTCGGCGGAATCCATCGAAAATAAGCCTCGGGTTCACTCCCCACTTTTGCCATTTTGCCAGACGTTCCGGATATTCCCGGGTTTTGTGGGTTTTTCGGCGGATTGCATAAAAGTAATTATTGTTTTTTTTCCCCAAAACCCCCCGAAACCCGTCAAAAAACCAGGGTCCAGATCATTCCCCACTGGTGAC
>NC_088368.1:41484722-41487222 GCF_034508935.2 Berghia stephanieae | reverse complement strand
CAAAAATTTTTAAAAGACAAATTTAAAAATAAATTTCAAAGAAATTTTTAACCCCTTTTTTTCGGTTTTTAGAATCAAAGAAACATTAAATTCCCCCTTAAACTTAAAAAATTTGAAGTTCAATAAAGGGAACAAAATTTTTTTGAAAGGGAACCCGAAAATTTTCCTTTATTGAAAAAACGGAAAATTTTTTTCAGATTCTAAAATTAAAAATTTTCCATTTTTAAGAATATTTCCCCCCAATATTTAAAAGGGCCCCCTTAAAAAAAGGGAAAGTACTAAAAACATTTTCCAAATAAACCAAAAAAAAAAAAAACCCGAACGGGGGAAAAAAAAATTTTTAAACTTTGGAATTCCATTTTAAAGTAATTTTAACCCTGGAAAATTTTCAAATTTTTTTTATTCAATTCAAAAATTTAAAAAAAATTTTTAAAATTGTAAAAAAACATTAAAAAAATTAAAATTCAAAATGAAATTTTTTCACTTCCCCCTTTTTTTGAAAATTTTAAAAGGATACAAACAAATAAAAAACAAATTAAAAAACTAAATAAAAATTTTAAAATTTTTAAAAAAAAAAGCAAATCCCAAATTTTTTGGTAAAAATTTTTAATAAAAAATTGAAAAATTTTTTCCCTTTAAAAAATTAAAAAGTAAAAACGTTTGGTCAATAAACCAAAAAAGGTTTTTTTAAATTTATTAATTAAATTTTAATTTTTAAAAAAAAAAAAAATTAAAATTATTTTATTATTAGTTTTAAATTTTTATTATTTTTTTAAAATTTTAAAATTAAATTTTTTTTTAAAATTTTTAAAATTTAAAAGTGAAAATAAATTTTTTTAAAAAAAAAAAAATTATAAATTTATTGATGGATTGTCTTAATATAAAAGTATAGAGATATGAGAAAATAGAAATTTAAGGTAAAAGGTTTTTTGTAGGAAAAAAGGAAATTATTTTGGGGATATATAAAAAATATTAGTTAAAGGGGGAAAAATAATTTTTAAAATTTTAATTTAAAAAAATTTAAATTTTTTAAAAAAAATTTAAAATAATAAAAAATAAAAAATAATATATATATTAATATATTAATATATATAATATAAAATATATTTTAAATTTAGAAAAAATAAATAGAAATAAAATTTAAAAAAATAGAAAAAAAGGATATTATAATAATTAAAAAGTAAATTTTTGGGGTTTTTTTTTAAAAAAATTTTAACCAAAACTAAACTAATTTCCCCCATTTATTTCCAAAACCGGTTAACTTTGCTCAACAAATTAAACCCCACACCCCCCCAAAAACTAAAAATAAATAAAAAATCAAAAAAATTTTTTTTTTTTTTAAATTCTAAAAAAACCTAAGCCCAATTCACGGAAAAAAAAATAAATTAACAAAAAGCGACACCCCTTTTTAAAAACTTTTTGGGAAATAACAAAGAGGAGAAATTTAACTAAACCCAAAAAAGGAAAAAGAAGAAAAAAACCACAAAGGAAAGCAATCCGTTTCTCACCCAACCCCAAAACCCCCCACAAAAAAAAAACAAACCAAACCCCAAATGTTTTGAAAAAAAAGGAACCTTTAACCCCCCAAAAGAATAAAAATATAAACGTTTAAACAAATTAAAAAGGGGGCTTTTTATTAAATAGAAAAAAGATTTAAAAATTTTAAAAGAACCTTGAAAAAATTTAAAATTTTTTAAAGTTTTTTCCCTTTTGTTTTAAAAAAAAAAAAAAAAGAAAAATAAAGGCAATGAAGGTATGAAGAGAATTTGAAAAATTTAAAAAAAAAAAAAAATGAAAATAAAATAAAATTTTGAAGTTTGGGAAAAAGGGGGAAAAAAATAAAAAAAACGGGGCTTTAAAAAAAAAAATAATAAAAAATTTAAAAATAAAAAAAAGGAAAAAAATAAAAAAAAATGAAAAATAAAAAATAAAAAAAATAAAAATAATAAAAAAAAAAGGATAAGAAGTGTAAAAAAATAATTTGGGGAAAAAAGAGAAAAAGTGAATCCGAAAAAATAAAGGTTTAAGAAGAGTAATAAAATAAAATAAAAGTTTAAATTTTTAATTATTAATTTTTAAAAATTTGGTAATGATTAATGAGAAAAAAGAGTGAAAATAATAATGAATAATAAAAGAAGAAAAAAAAGAAGAGAAAAATAAAAAGATAAAAATAAGAATGAATAAAATGTTGGAAAAAAAAAAAAGTGAAAAAAACCCCCCCCCCCTGAAAAAAATTTTTTTTGGTAAAAATTTTTTTGTTTGGGTGAAGTAAGTAAAAAAGAATGATTTAAGAAATAAATAAATGAATGATAAAAAGAAATATATAGATGGATGATAAAAAGAAATAAAGAAATGAATGATACGAATGAAGGAATTACTGATAAGAATGAGTGAATGATTGAATGAATGAATGATTGAATGAATGAATGAATGTATGTTAAGAGTGAATGATTGAATGGATGAATGACTGAATGATGAAAATGAATGGATGAATGATCGA
>NC_088368.1:41479663-41484626 GCF_034508935.2 Berghia stephanieae | reverse complement strand
CCTTATTTCCCTCCTCTGTGTGAAACTAGACATGGTAACGTATAGAACACACATGGAATACCCCCGGCATTGGGTAGAATGACTTTTATAAATAGGTGTTGAGTGGGCATTTGTATAAATAATGATGAGATAAATAGGGCATGGAGGAGTCCCAGATGATAAAGAAAAAAACAAGTGATGAGATCAGTGCCAGACTCCGGATCCAATTAAAACGACACCCTCCGTCTGGCCGAGAGATATAGAGAGAGAGAGAGAGAGAAAGAGAGAGGGAGAAAGAGAGAGGGGGAGAGAGAGAGGGAGGATAGTGGGTGAGAGGGAGAGAGATAGAGAGATAGAGAGGGAGAGAGATTGAGAGAGTGGGAGAGAGATAGAGATAGATAGAGAGGGGGAGAGAAAGAGGGAGAGTGTGAGCGAGTAATAACAGCCAATGCTACGTGTTTAGATCAAATATTCATAACATCAACCATCCGGATATAAAGTACCAATACATAAAACTATGTAAAACTTTGAATATTTATAATAATAGTAATAATAATGTACTTTATTCATCCAAAAGGGATTTTTGTATAGACGTATAAAATGTCGACAATGATACATACATAAACATAATATACGTAAATATAATGTGGTAAAGTAAAATTTGGTAATATGTATATATAGTGTAATAATATTTTAGGCTGTAAGAATAATTACTTAGTGTAAATCAAGGGACATACAGATTATAAAAGTGTAAATATATAAATATCTAGAAAAGGTATATTGATGTCAACATATAAGAAAAAAAAGATCAGTAAAAAGCTAAGAATTAGTTACAGTATAATGCGACTGTAAATTGACTGAGAAAAATTACATATTATAAATGACATGGCACGTGATGTAGAATAAAAATTATAGATGCTCTGCGCTTGGCTATGAAACTCACAATATTGCTATCCGGAAATATGACTGACCATCACACAAACTATGTCTAACGTTGAACGTTTATAGTCTGATTGATGTAATATACTGATGATTACTTTAAAAAATGGCTAGCTAATAACAATAGTGAAGAGATGAGTGACGTCGGGTTTGTTCCTTCTATATCCTATGAATTAAAACATGTGACACTACATTAAACTATCCGTACAGACTTTGTATCACAACAATTATATACTGCATTCCACCTCTGCAGTGCATGGCACACCCGCAAACTGAACGTCCTCGTCGGGGACCAGCCACTCCCATATGAGCCGCATCCAAAATATTTAGGGGTGACGCTGGACCGCAGCCTTACCTATCGGTTGCATCTCGAAGGAGTTGCCCGGAAGATAGAGAGACGCGACAGTCTTCTGAGGAAGCTGTCGGGATCGACTTGGTGCGCTAACCAAGCACTCATGAGAACGTCCGCCCTGGCACCATGCTATTCCACCGCGGAGTATTGCGCTCCAGTGTCGGGTAGAAGCAGAAACGTTGAGAAAGTAGATGTACAACTTCGCAAGTCAATGCACATAGTGTCAGGAACGCTGGCAACAACTCCTGGAGAATGGGGCCCAATAATGACAGCAATCCAGCCCCCCTCCCCCCCCCCTCCCGATGTGGAGACGATTACGGGACTACGGACAGAGATGAATATGCGAGATGAAAGTCGGTTTTGGACGAATTCAATCCCTCCGGGGGGCAGGGAGGTACACTCCTATAAGCTTGGTGAGAAGATGCCAGGATTTGATACCAGTAAGAGGAGAGACTGGGTGGCTGCGAATCGGCTTCGGTCGAGGAGCTGCCGCACAGCAAGTGCGCTTCATCAGTTGGGACCACAGAGTGCTTACCATCTGTCCAACATGTACCCGATGTGGGCATGAACCGGAAACAGCAGAGCATCTAGTAGAACTGTGTGTTGTGACGATGCTACCGGGTGGTAGTTGTATTAGTTATAATGATGTGGTGGTGGCTGTACTAGTAGAGGTAGCTTATTGATGGTATCCTCTATTATTTTCAGGAGCACTGAGATATGAGTTGAGCAACGGCGAGAACAGAGAGAGAGAGAGAGAGAGAGAGAGAGAGGAGAGAGAGAAAGAGAGAGAGAGTGAGAGAAAGAGAGAGAGAGAGAAAGAGAAAGAGAGAGAGAGTGAGAGAAAGAGAAAGAGAGAGAGAGAGAGTGAGAGAGAGATAGAGAGGGATTCCTGGAACTTTATAAACTATATTTAACTGACTGTGAATAATAAAATAAACGGAACGGAACTATTCTCATGAAAGTAATCTGACAGATACGCTGATAGATTTCAAGATGTGAGCGATTGATCATGTCCGAGGGGTGGGGACGGGGGAATTTTCATGGATTGGATTGGGGTAACAAAAACAAAACAAAACACGATCTTGTCAAGTTTCAGACTTGAAGGAAAAGTTGAAACGTTCAAAATCTCAATTCTAAGTCACACAGCATGTTTCAATCATCCCTCATCTTCTTTCCTTCTCGAACTAACAAACTCTCATTCAACTTCAAGCCATTCGACAATACGCCATTTTGAACAGAAAATACAGAAAGTGTTGTATTCCGTGAAGCGACGACTAATTTTCAGAGACGGGAGAGCGCGTCTACTACTGCAAATATTGATTCCGCCGTAGACTCTATATTCGCAATACTAGGTCCAACTTTTACTGCGAATAAGCACTTCGTTTTTGAAATCGAAAATACGATTCTGCTTTCAATGTATTTTAATAACCGGTGTTACTTTTTTAGGAAACCCACAATATCCGACAAGTTTATGGGAAGTAAGCAACAGTGGGGAGTGAACCTGAGACTCAGGGAAGTGTACACCAGTGGGGAATGATCCTGAGACCATGGTTTTCGACGGGTTTCGGCGGGTTTTGTAAAAAAACAATAATTACTTTCATGCGTAATCCGCCGAAACCCGACAAAACCGGCAATATCCAGCAACGTCATGGCAAGTAGGCAACAGTGGGGAGTGAACCTGAGGCTATAGTTATCGATGGATTCCGCCGAAAACCGACGAAACGATGAAGAATGACAATATCCGACAAAGTAATGGGAACTAGGCAACAGTGGGGATTGAACCTGAGCCTCAGAGAAGTGTACACGTGTCGGGGGTGAACCTGAGACTATGGTTATCGGCGGAATTTGGCGGGCTTCGCAAAAAAAAGCAAAATTACTTTTTTACGTAACTCGACGAATCCCGATAAAACCCGACAATATCCGGCAAAGTTATGGGAATTAGGAAACATTTGGGAGTGAACCTGAGACCCAGGGAGGTTTACACCAGTGGGGAATAAAACCTAGGACTATAGGAAGAGGATATCAGTGAAAAATAAACTTGGGGCTATGAGAGATGGATACTCCTCACTGGTGTTCACATCCTATAGTGTCAGATTAATTCTCCTCTTGTACCCAACTCCCATAGTCCGGATTCAACGCACAATGGTATTCATTTCCCACAGTTCCAGGTTAACTCCCCACTGGTGTGCACTTTCCTGAGTCATTCCCCATTGGTGCCCATCTCTTATAGTGTCAGGTTCATTCTCCTCTGGTACCCAACTCCCATAGTCAAGCTACAATTCCCACTGGTATCCATCTCCCATAGTGCTAGTTACATTTAGCACCGATATCCTTTACCCATAGTCCCAGGTTCACTCTCCACTGGTGTTCCCCTCCCTGATTCCAAGGTTCACTCCCCAGTGATGCCTACTATCCATAACTTTGTCGGATATTGTCTGGTTTCGTAAAAAAGTAATTGGCTTTTTACGAAACCCGCCAAAACCCGCCGATGACTATAGTCTCAGGTTCCCTCCCCACAGGTATACACTTCCTTGAGTCTCAGGTTCACTCCCCACTGTTGCCTTCTTCCCATATCTTTGTCGGATATTTTCAGGTTTCGTCGTATTTTGTAAATAAGAAATTGATTTTATTTTTCACTCCACACTACTGCCTTTTTCCCATAACTTTGTCGCGTTTCGTCAGATTTCGGCGGGTTTCGGCGGGTTACGATGGGCTTCAGTGGGTTTCGACGAGATTCGGCGGGTTTCGTAAAAAAAGAAACACCATTTAATAACTATGGATTATCTATCGAGTCAGAATCTTTGAAAAGTGGAAAGGACCAATAAAAATTGAGTACTAACTATTAAAGAAATGTTTAGAATTAACATCTGGCTGTAGTCCCTGCAAGACTGTCATTGTCTAGCAATGACTATCCAGCACAAATCTTTGGGCCTCTTTTTCGCTTACGAAGTGCCCGAATTCGCGTCAAAATATGGGACGAAGCCGTTTCGTATATGCTATTTTAAAAAATTAATTACGACGCTGTTTATCAATGAATATGACTGAAAGGTGGCACACAGTTAGAAAAAAAGGTCATTTTAGATTATGTCAAGCGACAAAACTCGTGCGATTACCAAAGACCGTTAAAAATAGATTTTTACTCTTTGAGTAAAATATTTCTAAAACTACGGGCGTGGAGGTTTTGTCGCTGACAAGGTAATACTTGAACATTTCTTCTTTTTGGTTGTAAAATTTCATATGAATATAACGAGTACTTTTCCCGTATTTCACAAAACACCATCCTAATTTGTTCTTCAAGTTTCAATCTTTTAATCCACTTATTACTCAAGATACAACCAAAGGTCGAAAAAAAATGCCGAAAAAGCGTCCCATATTTTCGCGTTTTTTTCCTCTTTGCGGGTCATCCAAATAAATGACACCTTTGAAACTGCATAACTTGTTTATTTATGAATGGATTTTTAAAATTCAAAAACATTTTTACTCAGTGGAGATAGGGCTTTTAGACAACATTTTTCCTCAAAAATAGAAAAAAACATTTTTCATAGTCATTGCTAAATCATTGTCGTGCTCGCTGTCGATTCGCTCGTCGGCTTGGCCTAGATATGGTGATCAGACTCCGACCATCATTTCCTGATTCGGATTAGTTTCCTGTTATTGCCTCTGGCTTTATATTTATAACCTTTTTTTTCTTTA
>NC_088368.1:41477139-41479563 GCF_034508935.2 Berghia stephanieae | reverse complement strand
TAAAATGAGTACCTGGCCTTTTTAAACAGCGGGGGGCCTGTCGGAAAAAAAAATTGAATTATCGCATAACAAAAGGTTTTGTCTCTTTTAAGGGTCCCCTTTGTGGTTCTTGATCGGGACCCCTTGTAAAGCGCTTTGAGCACATTAAGTGGATTTTTGGCCGCTATTTTAAAAATTTCAATTTAATTTATTTATAAATACATTAATAAAAAAAATAATTAAAAAGAGGGCGAAAAGACTTTTCCCAAAAGCTGTTATCTTCTATTTGTTTTTTACTTTAAACCCAAACGTGTACACATATACGGGTCTGACTTTTTCCAACCCACGTATGGGCCTTTAGTTTAACATTGTTGTGAGGGGTTTTTGGGTTTTTTTATTTACTTTCGTTTAAAAAAAAAAAAATTTTTTTTCCTTTTAAAACAAGGGCCCAAACAAGGAAGGGGGCTTATCAGACCTTAAAGGGAAAACGACCTCTTTTTTTTAACAATATTCAGTTGTTAAATTTCTTTGGGTCAACTTTTGGGGAAAAAAATTTTTTAAAATATAAGATTTTCCGGAATTGGGAATAGCTTAAAAAAAATGGAGAAAATTTCTTTTTGGTCTCAAATTCCCAATATTTAGGGGACAATAAAGATCTATTATTTTTATTATTTTTTTTATTATTATTTATTTTTAAATTTTTAAATTTATTATTATTATTATTATTTATTTTTTTATTATTTATTTTTATTTTTTTTTTAAAAATCGGTCCAGAATATAAATTTTTTTTTTTTAAATAGATTTGATTTTGGGGAAAAGGCTTTCTCAAAGGGTTTTTTATTATATGTTTAATTTCCTTATTTTCTGGTTTAGATGGTTCTGGTTTTAAATACATCATTTTTCTTTTCCCGTGGGGAACGAACGCCCCCCTCCCTTTTTACCTCTTTTGGATTTCAAGGGGTTTTAAAAATACAGATTTCGGGGTTTGGATTTTTGGCCCCCCCCCTTTACAAAGGACCCATGAGGTTAAAGATAGGGGGCCCGTAACTATAAATTAACAAGGCTCGGGGGTAAAAGCGACGGGGGGCTGTTGGAAATTCACAATCTTTTCGGGTTTTCCCGGGTCAACCGTGGTCTTTGAAGTTACACAACCTGTACCGCCAGTGATGCCTGATCATAATAAATCAAGGGATGAGCTGACACATGTTGACAAGCGAGCTATCAAAAGAGCAATCGTTGTTTGATTAAAAATGTCAGGATCTCATATATAAAGACATGAGATCTGGAAAGCGATATCCACCCACCTGTCAGATGACAAATCTTTTATGATGAAATCAGGGCTCAGTAACGTGTTATTTCATGGTAGGCTCCACCCTCTCTTTCTATCCTGGCGTAAATGTAGACGAAGATAGCATTTCGGATGTCAAAATGACAAGTGGGCAGAGTTAAAGCTTCCAAACAATCCCAATCGTCGTCTAGTCTCTAATCCGCCCCGTTCGCGCAATCTATTGTGGACCAGGCACCGGTTTCGAATGCTAACAAAATCTATATTTCAATCAATATTGCTGTACTTAACATTAGTCCAAAAAATATATATAGAATATCTATAATCTGTGAAGCCCGTTGAGATGATTGGTTGATGGAACGCGATAAAACAGGGTGTATTATTATAATTATAGTTATTATTATTACTTGAGATAATTTTTTGACGGAACGCAATCAAACAGTGTCTTTTACTATAATTATAGTTATTATTCTTACTTGAGATATTTGTTTTTTGGAACGCGATCAAACAGTGTCTTTTACTATAATTATAGTTATTATTATTACTTGAGATATTTGTTTTATGGAACGCGATCAAACAGTGTCTTTTAGTACAATTATCATGATTATTCTTACTTGAGATATTTACTCCATGGTACGAGATCAAACAGTGTCTTTTATTATAAGTATAGCTATTATTCGTATTATTGATTAAAGAAATCAATTTTACCGGGAAACTATAATTTCCTGAAATACTCCAAGATAAAAAGATCAACTCAATTTCTCAAGGGAAATCTCTGTGCCTTATTTCCAAGGTGGTAAAAATTAAATAAATTTGACACGAGAGACAAACAGGCCGTAATCACATGATGGAAACAATTGAAATAATTTTACAGTGGAAACGTCGATATTATGATACACCAGGAATGACGGTAGATAATTCAATTTTGGATTTAAAAAACCCAAAACAATCACTGAAATGTTTTTTTAAGGGGAAATCCTTGATGACTAAAATGTCATTCTAATTTAATTTATGTCGAGTCTTCGACGTTTTGATTGTCGTAACAACGTCTCGCTTTGATGTGTTTCTTCACACAAAATTGATCCATGAATAATTATATTTCTTGTAATGCCAGCGTTTCGATTATAATGTCAATACTTTCAGCATCTTCGAGGCCGTCA
>NC_088368.1:41469639-41472139 GCF_034508935.2 Berghia stephanieae | reverse complement strand
AACAGTAGATTCCAAGAGCCCACTATCAAAGTACTTAGTTTGAGATCACCTAAACGTCTCATTCAGACACAAGCACAGGTCCCAACAAAGAGGGATACACTCAAATGTTTACAAAGCATAAATAATATGTAAACAAAACAATAAAGAGCATAACAGACAGATGATTTACAAGGGAAAAATATAATCTCCCAAAACTCGAACTATACATTTGACTGTTTCCCTCCCAGCCAGGTCCTGGACAAAACCAAGTAATCCCATCCCGAGACAAAGACAGAAAACAAGTTGGAAAACAGACATAGGGGGATAGAAGACGCAACGAGTACGTCCCTGCCCATTATGGGAAGTCGGGAACCCCACCCAGTGAATGGAGTTGGATGGATAGGACAGCAGATCTGATGGACACAATGAACGGCTTCAATCAACATCTCATTCACTTTAACTTGCACAATGCTTGCTTTGGTTTCGTGGTAGACAGTTCGTCTGACGCCCGAGTTGCCAGGGTTCGAATTCATATTTGTGGCGATGCAGAGTCATTGTAAAAGTCTCATTTACAGTCTCACTTGTGTTAATTGGAGTACGTTACTGAATTGTAACAACGTTGTTCGTGTCCATATAAATGTACTACCACTACCAGCTGCACGTTGAGCTCATTGTGGGTTTTATGATACATCAAGCTCGTGTAAAATTACATTTACATTTGACCGAAAAATGATACATAACGATAGAAGTCTACAAATCATATTGCAGGTTTATTTCAGTTCCAAAAGCCATCACAAACATTCATCCACTGTATCACATAAGTCTTTGGTCACCAAATAAAAGCATGAAGTTTGTTATGTGTACAGTGCAACATAAAAGGATAGAAACAGTTTTACTGATAAAACCCTCAAATGATAACAAACCAATATGTTGTTGCTGGTAAGTTGCTTAATTGCATTTGTTAAAAAGCATAAACTGTGAAGCAAAAGTGTTGAAAATCGTTTGAATAAAGTTTAATGCAAAAAAAATAATTCTTAAGCACTTTATGCCGTTCTAAGCTGTCGTTGCTGCATTTTTTTTCATTATTAATTATTATTATTCTGATTAAGGAGGATGAGGGGATAAAGAAAGAATGAAATTAAATGCACAGAGGTGTCATTTCTTGACAGTCACCTCTAAAGATTGCAACTCTTAAAATTATCATAAAAAGAATAGTGAAATTTTACATTAGGTATCTAGACAATGCTGAACATAAAGCTACATTGGCCAATTAAGTTAGGGTTAGTAGAAAGACTTTTTATTCTGCCATATCTGATTCTTTCAGATAGTTCTACATAGCTGCCAACTTTTCAAAAATAAAATAAGGAACGCTCATTTGGCCCGGGATGAGGGGCGATGTGTGCCGAAGCCCCGCCCCCCCCCCCCCCCCTTCATCGAATCGCAACATATAAAAGTCAGCCTTTTTAATTACTATTACTAACACTAACAAGTTTGAGATGACAGAGGCTAGTCCAAATGTTGCTCAATTATCGGGTTTAGTACCAGCACATTTGAATCGTTAAAATGACACTTTCCACAATGATTGTTGTTTTGTTTTTAAGGGTTTTACGGCGCTTGCAACACATTTAGGTTATATCAGCGCCAGTAAAAAGGAAGAAAATTGGATAGTAAAAAGTTCTAGAATTACAGTTGAAGCATCCAAGAGAAAGTAAGACATAGGGGAACTGGGAACAAATAGGGATCAGATGTAGATTCCAAGAGCGTATCACCAATGTACTTAGTTTGAGATCACCTATAAGTCTTATCCGGACACAAGAACAAAATCCAACAAAGAGGAACACACTCAAATGCTTACATTATACATTAAAAAATAACAAATATAGTAATAATACATAACAGAGAGATGATTTACAAGGAAAAAAATATCATCTCCCAAAACAATAAATATGCATTTGACTGCTTCCCTCCCAGCTAGGACTCCGGCGAGGGCCAGGAAAAAAACAAGTAATCTCATTCCAAGACAAAGACTGAAAGCATGTTGGAAAACAGATATAAGGGGATAGAAGACACAGTGTGTACCTCCCTGCCCGCTATGGGAGCTTTCCACAACGAGATCAAAATTCAGAACGGACAATATAAAGAAAGAATTCAACTGCCTCAACTTTGATAAGGACCAATACACAAGAAGCACAATTGTAAAATAAATGAAATAACTTAAGATGGTTAGAAATGCATAACTACCAACCTGGTACATCACTTGAGAGGGCGTTTTGGGTAAAAATTAGGTGAGTTCAGATAAAAAGTAGACGATAGCATATATGTTTTCTTTCATGCAACATAATGGTCTTTAAGTAGTATACTATAATAGTAGTTATAGTAAAATGCACCTCTAAATATTAGAGAATTCCTACTTCTTTACTTTGACAAGATAAACACACCTAAAAATGGAGTATACTTATTTTTCTTGAACCTAAACCGTTACAAAAGCTTGCTTGAAAAAAAAAAATTAAAATCAGATGAA
>NC_088368.1:41464128-41469540 GCF_034508935.2 Berghia stephanieae | reverse complement strand
TAGTTCACAACGTTGTTCGAGTCATATAAAAAATTAATCCCGAATTCCTTAGGTTTAAATGGTCTGTCTATAGAAGGAAGAGGCAACGTCTTTTCCACGGGTTAAGCTGGTCGTTATCGTTAAACGCAGGTCCTTGGATGTATTTTTGCTGCAGGTTTCGGTGGAAACATCATGCTATTCTTCATCATCTTATCATCATCACCATCATCATGACAAATTCTCAGATACAAGCCCCGAGAAAGCCAACCCTCTAATAACTACAAAAGGCAGACATCACATAGCACTAGACACGCATCACACTTCACACGAGAGCAACTAAAGTGAACACTACAGTTTAAGATCTCTCACAAATTCAGTTTTCTCTGTACTTGTCCAACTTGACACAGCTCACAAAAACCGACAATGCTAGAATTCGAGGCACAGTTTTTCGTAACGACTATGGCTTGTTGTCGACGTCTCGTGGTGTGACGTTGTGCCGCTTTAATAAGAAGGTCGGCCTTCGTACGATTAATGACACCCCCTCCCCCGTCGCCCCACAGATATCAGAAAAATCACACAGAAACACACTCCCCCCCCCCTGTACATCCAGCAGTGATATGGCAGCTGGGTCTGTTAGATCTGGCGGAAAGCACTTTGCGATATATTGACGTACATACCAAAAGATAGCAAGCAATTGCAATTGTTTGTTTCATGCTATAGAAACCAATCACTGGAGGGTATCAAAAAATCCCCCACGTACGAATAGGGATATATTTTTTTACACTATAAATTACATGGGATACAAAACGTTCCCCAACGTACGAATAGGGATAGTTTAGGTTGTGTGTGGGTTTTTTTTTTGCTATATATTGAATGGGATAACAACATTTCCCCCGACGTACGAATAGGTATAGTTTAGGTTGTGATTTTTTTTTTTACTATATATTGAATGGGATAACAAAATGTACCCCGACGTATAAATAGGGATAGTTCTTTATTTAACTATATGTCGTTATCCAAGGGTTGCACTGTATTGCCATGGGATCACAAAGTCATCCCCGACATGCCATTAAGGAATAAAAACACGACGTACGATTAAAGTTAACGAAGTCTTGGCGGAACATATTGTTCCTGTTATGAATCAAAATACCGATACGCAATGTTTTAATAAGATAATTGTGGGCCATTTGCAGGTACTATCTGTCATAAGTTTTTCGGAGATTAACAAGTTGCGTTGTTACAGTGGCTTGTGCAATAGGGAATTAGATTAGCGGCAGAGTAACGTCCCTTGATTGGACGTCAAGGTGGAAAAGTTATTAGAGAGAGAACCTCATGTTGGTTGTGCGCATGCATCTCTCGTCCTCGCTTCCTGTGAAGTGTCTCATGCCGCTTGCGCACAACCAACATGACGCACTCTCTCTAATAACTTTTCCGCCTTGACGTCCAATCAAGGGACGCTACTCTTCCGCTAATCTCATTCCCTATCCCCAAAGATCGAGCAACTTTAGGAGCAATATACTGCTGAGACTCTGGGCCAAATGGGAAAAATCTCAATAATAATAAGTAGGAAAAAAAAATAAAAAAAATAAAAAAATAAAATAATAATAATAATAATAATAATAATAATAATAATAATAATAATAATAATAATAATAATAATAATAATAGCAAAGAATCAGACAAGCCTAATACAACAACAATATAAGATTTAGGTGTGTGATGAGTGTATAATTGGGTTATCTAAAATACTAATGTTATGAATAGGTACGTATGATTTTCTTAACTTTGTTATTTATTTATCATTTCTTATATAATACATAAAGATAAATCTAATGAAGCAATAGACATTATAAAAGCTATACTTTAGGAGGGGGGCTTAAAAATATATATATATTTCCATTGTAATTGAGACCCTTTTTTATTTAATTTTCATAAAACCAGTGACAGACGTGACGAAAAGATCAGTAGTATGGACTGGGAGTAGGGAAGTAAGGGAGCAGAAAGCGTTTAAAACGAGAGAAAACGAGGAGATGGAAAAGAAGAAGAAGTAAAAGAAGAGGAAAAAGGAGAAGAGAGTAGAAGAATATGGAATACAATCTTTGCATAGTAAAAAATGTAGTAAAACTTTGATCCAATCATCCCACTTTATAGAAATGTCAACTTGAATATAACATTTGTAAAACTATAACTTCAAGTTATTACATTTTCACCGCTACAGAACACAACAGAGACACATTACTATAGAAAACTTGAATAGTGAGAGATATTTTAACTATGTCTAAGTCTTGGCGGGACATATTGCTTCTGTTATGAATAAAAATAACGATACGCAATGTTTTTAAAGGATAATTGTTGGCCAGTTTTAACTACTATCTGTCACCAGTTTCTCAAAGATTAACAAGTTGCGTTGTTACGTGGCTTGTGCAATTTTTATGTAAAAATTAATTCAATAATATAAATGTTGATGGAATTTAAACTCATTTTACTTATAATTATTTACAATTAGCTGTTCTTTCTTTGGATTTAAATCTTATAATTCTTGCATTTTTAAAAGTTGGGTTATCCCCCTTTGAACATTAATATGTTTTTTATTTATTTTACTATGCCTTATACTATCCAGAAGACACAGACATTTAGCTACAATCGTAATGTTCTAAACTGATGTTAATTATTGGATGACAACAACAATCAAGACACCGAAATCGGCATTTATTTAGGTTACCCAAATATTACAACGTTTACAAGAGATATCGGATGTAAATAAATGGCTGAATTGTGTAAATTCTCTCTATAGTTTAACATTTTGACATCGTTATAGATGAGAAAATGACACTAGACCAGGGCACACAATTGTCACGGAGACATTGCATCATAATGGTCATCAAGAATTATTTATATACTTTTTTGTTAATCTTTTCATTTTGTCATTGTTCTCTTCATTTGGCATTCTTTTCCAATGTTTTATCTTTTGTAAACATCGATAAAAAATGTTGTCTGTACCTAGAACTCATGGTATAATAAATGAATTTGTTGCTCGATGAGTTGATTACAAGGAATAAAGAACTTATTACATTAAATGTGTTTCTATTCCTTGCGTCACATTCCTTAAATATCAAGTAAAAGATAATTATGTTTAAATTTTCAGGAATTTAGCATACGATGAAAAGGGTACAAATTGCCACCATCATAACAAAAAGTCTTTTGTCTTTGTCCACTTTAATCTTCGTGTTATCATGGATCACCTTCACCTTTCCCACCATCTCTGGGTTTTGGAAACGTTTGGCTTTAATGAAGATGCAGTTTTGTTAGTTTTGCTTTTTTTATTGGTGGTGGAGCTGTCTTCATTAAAGAAGTTAGGAGTGACTCTTTTTGATAACGATGTCGATTTTCTGAATTATCTGTTGGATAATGTCTTAATCATTTTAGCATTACAAATTACAATTATGCCAAACGTGATGAATTTGAGAGACACATTTATTGATCTCATTATATCCATAGCGTGGTTATATTCATCTGTATCAGAAAATGGATGGTAATCAAATCTCAAGACAGATTTATTATTTGGATATGTGTCCCAATATAGGAATGCTAATGTGTATTGTTCAAATCTACGTGCAATGTTTATGACAAAAATGACACAAACAGCAAGTAAAGTTTTCTTGGGAGTGAAGATATACTTGACCTTAAACGGAAACACAACAGCAACAAATCTTTCCAACGCGACATAACATGTCAGAAAAGCAGGTCACTTGTTGGAAAATTGGAACTATTTGTAATGTAACATTAGCCATATCAACTGGATATACTATATAGATGGATAGTAGAAGAATTAATATGAATATCCAAATAGAAGCCCACAATGTCAATATACTACAAATAAAATCGGATATCGCCAATCCAGTCAAGGTGAGGTGTTACTGTCGGAGAAAATTCCAATACGAAAATAAACGATGATGTTGAGGGCATTGGCAACAGATCCAAACAAACTGATGACACCAATTATAAAAACGTCAAAAACAATTGCCAACCAAATGGTGGTTTGAATGTGAATTAGTGGTTTTTGACACCAATGGATTTCGTTGTTTGATATAGTTGAGATGTTCACACTTGTTTTGGTAACCATGCTTGAAATCATTAAAGAGTTATTCTGTCCAAATTCCATGTTTGATATAAAGCTGTAAAAGAGAGAAGGTTTATATTAACGAATAAAAAATACGATTTTTAATTTTTAAAAATTGAGGATATTTGAAATATTATGGAAACTCTGTGTTTAAATCAAACATGTTGTAGTGAAATAATTTTATTATTATTTTTCTTCTTCTTCTTCTTCTTCTTCTTCTTCTTCTTCTTCTTCTTCTTCTTCTTCTTCTTCTTCTTCTTCTTCTTCTTCTTCTTCTTCTTCTTCTCCCCCTGTCTACAGAATCAGAATCTATCCAGGTTGGCGTTTTCGAGGCCAGATTCCACAATGGTGTCCTTTTAGAACTGTCCTGGGCCTTTTCTAAGAATGCTAGTGCATGTTTGGCCTTTTAATTCATATTTAGACTTTTTACACTGTTTTTGGCATTCTTATACAACACAACAACAACAAAATTTTATTATAAAAAGCAGAGAAAATGGAAACCCTCAAAGCACACAGACTTGTTTTGGAACTGATATTGATACTAGAACAAAACCGGGGAGCGGAGAAACTTCCGAGTTTTAAGAAACCCGCAAAGCCGATGGTGTCGACACCGCACAAGTAATGGAACTGTTTGATTAAAGTCAGTAAACATATAATTAACTTCTCTGTGTCTCTCTCTATCTCTATCTCTCTCTCTCTCTCTCTCTCTCTCTCTCTCTCTCTGCATTTTGTGAAAAACACCATTATATAGAATACTAAAAGTTTGGCCTCTTTTCAATTGAAATCTGGCCTTTGTCTAGTCTGACAACCTGGCAACCCTGAGTCTAACTTTAGTCTTACGTGTGGTCAGTAAAGTTGACGTGACGTGAAAAAAGAAGGGACCCTCTAAACTTATTCACTAGACTAATACAATACCGTCAATATTTTATCAGTTAATCATAAAGAAAAAAAGGTATAAATATAAAGCCAGAGGCAATAACAGGAAACTAATCCGAATCAGGAAATGATGTTTGGAGTCTGATCACCATATCTAGGCCAAGCCGACGAGCGAATCGACAGCGAGCACGACAATGATTTAGCAATGACTATGAAAAATGTTTTTTTCTATTTTTGAGGAAAAATGTTGTCTAAAATCAAAGCCCTTTCTCCACTGAGTAAAAATGTTTTTGAATTTTGAAAATCCATTCATAAATAAACAAGTTATGCAGTTTCAAAGGTGTCATTTATTTGGATGACCCGCAAAGAGGAAAAAAACGCGAAAATATGGGACGCTTTTTCGGCATTTTTTTCGACCTTTGGTTGTATCTTGCGTA
>NC_088368.1:41440516-41456531 GCF_034508935.2 Berghia stephanieae | reverse complement strand
CTTCTTCTTCTAGGTTCCATCCCTGTCCAGGCTTCGGATACTGCTTGAATTATCTTCTCCTTTCCCTCCCTGTCTCTTCCCTTTTCAAACACCCTGGGGGTTTTTTTGGGCTGGTGAAGCCCTTCAGTTGGTCTATGAGTGTTTTTCTTTGTCTCCCCCGGGCGCGTTTACCAGGTATTTTTCCACAACTTGCCAGGTATTCATTCTTATCTTTCCTTACTATGTGTCCGAAAAAGGATAGTTGTCGATCCACTATTAAGGGCATTAGTTTCCTTTGTTGGTATGTTTGTTTTTAGCACTTCTTCGTTCGTTTTGTGTGCAGTATACGATATTCTCTGCATCCTTCTCAAGCACCACATTTCAAAAGCTTCAATGTTCTTTTGTGTTTCTGCATTTGTAGTCCAGCTTTCGCATCCGTATAACAAGATTGGCCACACGTAGCACTTCAAGACTCGGAATCTAATCCCGAACGACATCTGTTTGTTTTTTCAAAATGTTTCCCAGGTCCATGAAGGCCTGTTTGGCTTGAGTTATTCTTGCTCGTATGTCTCGGTTACATCTTCCATCTGTTGTCACTATTGAACCTAGGTATTTAAAACTTTCTACGTTGGTAAGTTGCTCGCCGTGAATCGTTATATTGCAGGTGTTGTTGTTTTCAGGGTTTTTCTGTATTACCATGCATTCCGTTTTGGTGATATTCACTTCCATTCCCTTGGCTTCACTATCTACTACCACTTTGTCAACAATCTTTTGAAGTTGGATTTCTGATGTTGCAATGAGTACCGTATCGTCTGCGTATCTTATATTATTTATGTTGTGACCTCCCACTTTTATTCCCTCCATATTATTTATGCCCCTCATGATTGTTTCTTGGTATAGATTAAACAGATCTGGTGAGGCAACACACCCTTGACGGACTCCTTTCTTAATAGGAATGGAATTCCTGTAGAGTTTCCGATTTTGATAGATGCCTGCTGGGTGTAGTATAATGTTTGCATGAGTCTGAGGTCTTTCTCATCAGCGCCAATGGAGTGCAGTTGTTTTAGTATTTCTTCGTGGCGTACTCTATCAAAGCTTTTTTGTAGTCGACAAAACAGAGGTATAGTGGGGTCTGAACCTGTATAGCTCTTTCACTTAAAACACGGAGGAGGTATATTGCGTTCCTTGTCCCTCTGTCAGGTTGGAATCCATATTGTTCTTCTGCGATTTCGGGGTTAATCTTATTCCTTAGCCTGTTGATAATTATACGCAACAGTATTTTGTTGATGTGGCTTATTAAACTTATAGTTCTAAAATTTTCGCATCTGACTGCACCTGCTTTCTTTGGTATTGCTATGAAAATAGAGTTACAGAGATCTTCTGGAATTTTCCCAGTATTGTATATATTGTTGAATAATATGTGAAGTTCATCAATTGCTAGATCTCCTAGGCTTTTTAATACCTCTACAGATATTTCATCAGGGCCTGTTGCTTTACCATCCCTCATTCGTTCCATGGCATGTTCAATTTCACTTTTGGTGATGTTTGGTCCGCTTAATGGTTCTTTGAATTTCAGTGGTGGTTCATTTCTATTTGGATCATTGTACAGTTCGCCTATGTATTCTACCCATCGGCTTTCTATATGTTGTTCTTCAAATAGCAGTTCCCCTTGTTTGTTTTGGATACAACTTCCTGCTGCTTTGCTTTTCCTTTTCCCTGATAGTTCTTTTATTCTTTGGTGAGCTTGTTTTGATGTTATTATGACATTGAAAAAAAAAAAAACGCAACCGTTAGATTTGCAATGAAAATCAATCAATACACTTATATGGACGTTTTTAAAGTTGAAACGAATATGACTATAGAAAACAAATACGAAAATGAATATATTAAACAAACTCTCATCTCCTGATCCTCATCTTTGCAACGTAAAATACATCAAATTCCATAACAAAACAGTATTGAAAAGAAGACGTCCGCCATCCTGATAACCGGAAATCAACAAATCAGTTTAGGACATTACGATTGTAGCTAAATGTCTGTGTCGTCTCCATAGTATAAGGCACAGTAAAATTAAAAAAAAAAAAACATATCAATGTTCAAAGGGGGATAACCCAACTTTAAAAAATGCAAGAATTATAAGATTTAAATCCAAAGAAAGAACAGCTAATTGTAAATAATTGTAAGTAAAATGTGTTTAAATTCCATCAACATTATATTATTGAATGGATTTTTAAATAAATATGGGTTGGAATCAAAATTTGAAAATAGATTCACACCTTGGATCAAGAACACGTGTGCCCTCCAACAGCTTTCAAATTTTAAATCACTTGGCTCTCGTTGTGTATGTGTATTTTCCCCTAGTCTTTATTTATTCCATTCTTTGACCCATAATGCTTTTAATTTATATCCCTACTTGAGATTATTATTTTTTTGACCCAGCCTAAAGTTGCTTTGAGAATTGCACAAGCCACCGTAACACCGCAACTTGTTAATCTTTGAGTAACTGGTGACAGATAGTAGTTGCAACTGGCCAACCATTATCCTTTAAAAACATTGCGTATCGTTATTTATATTCTTAACAGAAGCAATATGTGCCGCCACAACTTAGAGCTAGTTAAAATGTCTCTCACTATTCAAGTTTTCTAGAATAATGTGTCTCTGTTTTGTTATGTACCGCTGTAAATGTAATAACTTGAAGTAAAAGTTTTACAAATGTTATATTCAAGTTGACATTTCTATAAATTGGGATTATTGCATCAAAGTTTTACTACATTTTTTACTTTGCAAAGATTGTATTCGATATTCTTCTACTCCCTCCTCCTTTTTCCTTTTCTTTTACTTCTTCTTCATTTCCTCCTCCTTATTTTCTCTCGTTTTAAACTAACTCTTTCTGCTCCCTTCCTTTACTCCTCCCATCCTTAATACCTATCTTTTCATCACGGCTGTCTGGTTTTATGAAAATTAAATAAATAATGGTCTCAACTACAATCGGACAAATATTATTTTAAACGCCCCCTCAAAGTATAGCTATTAAATGTCTATTGCTTCAATTATATGTTATCTTATTTATAATAGGAAAGGAAAAAATAGTTAAGTTAAGAAAATAAACGTACCTATTTGATAACATAAGAAATAGATAACACAATACACACTCACCCACACACCTAAATTTATATTGTTGTATTAGGGTTGCTCCTTTTTTGTATTATTATTATATTATTATTATTATTATATATTATTAATTAATTATTATTAATATTATTATTATATTATTAATTATTATTTTATTAATTATTATTAATATTATTATTAATTATTATTATTATTATTATTATTATATTATTATTAATAATTATTATAATAATAATATATAATATTATTAATATAATATATAATATAATTATATATTAATAATATTAATAATATAATAATAATAATATATAATATATATTTATTATTATTATTATTATTATTAATAATTATTATTATATATTATTATTATTATATATTATTATTATTATAGTATAGTAGTAGTAGTAGTAGTAGTAGTAGTAGTAGTAGTAGTAGTAGTAGTAGTAGTAGTAGTAGTAGTTGTAGTAGTAGTAGTAGTAGTAGTAGTAGTAGTAGTGTAGTAGTAGTAGTAGTAGTAGTAGTAGTAGTAGTAGTAGTAGTTGTAGTAGTAGTAGTAGTAGTAGTAGTAGTAGTAGTAGTAGTAGTAGTAGTAGTAGTAGTAGTAGTAGTAGTTGTAGTAGTAGTAGTAGTATTGTTATTATTGTTATGCACTAAAGCAGTGCATGCAAAGACTGACAGTGAAGACACTCATTGGAGGTAGTCAACAATTTATTTTATTTCAACTTTATAAATCATATATCACATACTTAGTAATATTAAAGATGGTAATATATAAATATACATAAACAGGAATATACGTTATATACTTGCGATCAGCAATATTTTTTTCTTATTATTATTTTTGAGATTCATTCCATTTGGCCCAGAGACTCAACAGATCATACAGTTGCTCGATCTTTGAGAATAACACAAGCCACCGTAACAATGCTACTTGTAAATCTTCGAGAAACTGACGACAGATAGTAGCTGCAAGTGCCCAACCATTATCCTATTAAAACATTGCGTATCGTTATATTGATTCAATAACAGGAACAATATGTACCACCAAGATTTCATCAACCTTAATCGTACATCATGTATTTACCCCTTAATCGTACGTCGTGTATTTACTCCTAAATCGTACGTCGTGTTTTACCCCTAAATTGTACGTCGTTAAATTACCCCTTAAACGTACGTCGTGTATTTCCCCCTTAATTGTACGTCGTGTATTTCCCCCTTAATCGTACGTCGTGTATTTCCCCCTTAATCGTACGTCGTGTATTTACCCCTTAATCGTACGTCGTGTCTTTCCCCTTAATCGTACGTCGTGTATTTACCCCTTAATCGTACGTCGTGTTTTTCCCCTTAATCGTACGTTGTGTATTTCCCCCTAATCGTACGTCGTGTATTTACCCCTTAACCGTACGTCGTGCAGTTACCCCTAAATCGTACGTCGTGTATTTACCCCTAAATCGTACGTCATGTATTTACCCCTTAATCGTACGTCGTGTATTTCCCATTTAATCGTACGTCGTGTATTTACTCCTTAATCGTACATCATGTATTTACCCCTTAATCGTACGTCGTGTATTTACCCCTTAATCGTACGTCGTGTATTTACCCCTTAATCGTACGTCGTGACGTCGTGTATTTACCCAATAATCGTACGTCGTGTATTTACCCTTGATCCTTGTCGGTGATGACTTTGTTATCTCATGGCAGTACACTTCAACCCTTAGATAACGACATATAGTAAAATAAAGAACTATCCCTATTTGTAAGTCGGGGGATATTTTGATACTCTGTGATGATTGGTTTCTATACATCAAACAAACAATTGCAATTGCTTGCTATCCTTTGGTATGTACGCTAATCTATCGCAAAGTACTTTCCACGAGATCTAACAACCCAGCTACCCAATCACTGTTGGATGGACAGGGGGGTCAGAAAAAATCTCGACTGCACCCGGAATAAATTTCGCTCGCTTGACGTGTGAAACGAGTGCTCTACCAACTCAGCTATCGGTACCCGAGCAAGGTAAGTGAAAATGAATTGTTTTTTGCCGCCCTCAAGATATTCGATACCGTAGACGATTATTATCTTGATTTAAATAAAAATTGTAATAAACGTAATATCAGAGGGAGCGGGTGGGTGACAGGGATGAATGCAAGGAGCGTGTGTGTATGTGTGTGTTTTTTGTGTGTGTTTGTGTGCTTGTGTGTTTGTGTGATATGTATCTAATTTCTGTGTGGCGCCGGGTCGTTGGGAGTGTCATAAATCGTGACGAAGGCCGACCTTCTATTGACGGCACAACACACACGAGACATAGACAACAAACCATAGTCGTGTGCTCGATTTATAGCATTGCCCGTTTTTGTGAGCTGTGAAGTTGGACAAGTACAGAGAAAACTTAATTTGTGAGAGATCCTAAATTGTAGTGTTCACTTTAGTTGGTCTCATGTGAAGTGTGATGCTTGTCTAGTGCTATGTGATTTCTTCCTTTTGTCCTTATCGGAGGGTTGTCTTTCTCGGGGCTTGTATCTGAGAATTTGTCATGATGATGGCGATGATGATACGATGATGAAGAATAACATGATGAGAGATATATGGGACACATTCCACGGAAAACTTTAGCAAAAATAAGTCCAAGGACCTGCGTTCAGTTCAAAGACGAGCGGTTTAACCGATGGAAAAGACGTTGCCCCTTCCTTCAGTAGACAGTCCATTTAAAGCTAAGAAATATGAGATTCATTTTTTTATATGACTCGGACAATGTTGTGAACTCTACAATGAGAGAGATGTCCCCAAAAAGGCCATATTAAACGGCACACTGACGAAGCCATTATTGAAATTGGAAGAAACCTTACAATGGACAATTTTTATCACCAACCTCGAGCTGACATTTTACACCTGCTCACCAACAAGACTACCCTGGTGGGCACAGTGAGAGTTTGATTTGTTAATTCTCTCCCCCCCCCCTGAGTTTTAACAAGGACACATTATATGAAAAGGCGAGTCAACATTCGTCTTCAAAAATAAATTCAGTCTTGTTTGATACATGTTTAAAAAAGCAAACCAAAAAGCCAAACATGCTGTACTCCTAAGCACCACTAAGCCTCTTGGGATAATATATATGCCTGCGTCCTCTTTACGTTACTGGATTGGTGGCCATCTTTGTGTATCTAGAACGGCTGTCACACACCCCGGCTACGTCTTTCGAAAATGTGTAGCAAACCTTGCAGTTGATTTGACATTTTTCAAAGGCTTTTATATCCTTAGTCATGTAGAGATCCCATGTAGTACAAGCGTACTCCAAAATAGGTCTCACAAGTTCCTGTTCCAACTGCTGGGTGTTATTTAACTGACTCCAAGGTGCGTTATACCATTTACATGTCTAAGTGTTTGGGCTAACAATTTGGAGTAAAACCTCAATGATTTTACTTGGTGAAGATTGACATCATAGAGCATTTTGCATGATAGAAATTAATTTGCAATGAGTTTAACTACTGTATCAGAGAGTCTAATTCTGACTGCAGAACATTTGCATCGTCGTAATCTTCTATCGTCCTGAATAATAGACTGTCGTCTGCGAAAAGTTTTGTGTATTAGATATAATTTTGCCAAAGTCAATAGTAAAAATAAGGAAGCAAAGGGGTTACAATAGAGTTCCCTTAGGCACTCCAGATAGCACTCCCCATTTATCTCCTGTTTTTCCATCAATCACCACCTCTTTTGTCCGATCAGTAGTAGTAGTAGTAGTAGTATTAGTAGTAGTAGTAGTAGTAGTAGTAGTAGTAGTAGCAGCAGTAGTAGTAGTAGTAGTAGTAGTAGTAGTAGTAGTAGTAGTAGTAGTAGTAGTAGTAGTAGAAGTAGTAGTAGTAGTAGTAGTAGTAGTAGTAGTAGTAGTCGGAGTAGCAGTAGTAGAAGTAGAAGTAGTAGTATTATGCGTCGGTTATGAGTTCATGTTTTTGTCTTTATTTTTAGTGAGTTTTAAGGCGATTGTAACATTTTTGGTAATTTCAGCACTAGTAAAAATGGAGCTAGCAGGATAAAATTTCTAGAGTGAAGGTAGAAGCACAAGAAAAATTTAGACATTCGGAGCTTGCTTAATTAGGGAACAAAGTAATATATCCATGTATCCTTTTGACATTACATGAGGATCACATCTATGCCCAAACACAGAATTACGCAATGAAGGATATAATAAGATATTTACATAGTACAATGAACTCAAAATTTAAAGCGAACATAAAGCTACGATAATATGATTTTAAAGGGAAAACGATACTAGCTCTCCAAACACAGACTGCCACCCTCTCAACTAAGGATCCCTAACTGAAAAGAAAAAAAGAGCAATGTCAAATGAGAACAAATACAGATATAATGTCGAAAAGAAAAACAGATATAGAGGGATAGATGACACAGCAAGTGACCCATCTTCCCTCCAGAAGATCTTAAATGACCCCACCCAACCCTGTCAAGGATGAGTACAGGAAGAGTGCGATCCACCAGATGATGTCTTCGAAGTTGTAATACGCGCCCCGATTATATCGGTCTCATTACGGTCTGTTTATAATAGGAGCCCATATTACAATATCGAATTGATAAGTACAGCAACATTTTGGACGTTGTGATGACGGTTAATTCTTTTATTTGTTACCCAGTTAGTCCATAATATGGTATTATACCTGATTGAGCAAACTGAAGAAAAGTGATTTTGAACTTAAAATAATCAAAATGAGAAAAGAATAAAAAATAAAATAGAGTCATTAATTTTTACTCCTACTATATGAGTAAGCTTGATAACGTGAGTGGAGCAATCAGTTATATTGATAATAAAAAGAAAAAAAAGATGTATGTAAGGAGGTGCCAGAAGACAATAATAATAGAGAACAAACACTATTAGAGGCGATGAGAGTTTAACCCGAGACGTTTGGAAACGTATTTATGTTACCCACTGCCTCAAAGGGGTATTGTGTCTGCGTGAACTAAGAGCACCCCGTTTAATTTCGATTTTTAGCCTCATATTATATGGAAAAAGGGCTGTGGACCCATCCCTTAGAAATATAACACTGGTAGTTAATTCTGATTCACAAATTATTATATCACAATAAATTTCGCTCATCTTTATCAGCATTTCAATTCCAAATTCACTTTTAAGGGTTTGATTCACCTGAGATAATACCGTTTCCAGACGGTGGGTCACATAATCCTCATTGTCTTCCGGCACTTCTTTACTCACTTCCTTTTGTGAGTTTAGCTTGAAATCATATACCCATCCCTAAATAAAACCGTTTTGAGAAGGTTACTCACACTGACGATCTTTGATCTGCATTTAGAAAGAACTCAAGGTAAATTAGAATGCATACAATGGCAAACTTAATTTGATTTGACAAGAGAGATATTTGACAGGTAGTAGACGCTTCTACCGTGTTTCAGTTGCCAAAATGGAAATTAGACATCAAAAACGTTGGCTATTATATATATAATACACGCATGTGCAAAAAGAACATTACACTTGTATTGAGTCAATTTATTTGAGTTTGAAAAGATACAATTGGACAACATTTATATCACAAAATTGAATATTGTCGTAATTATAACGTGAGCCAATTATTTATTTTATCCATTTTTAAGAGTTTTACGGCGCTGGCGACACATTTAGGTCATATCCGTGCCAGTTAAAAGGGAAAGATATGAGCTATAGATTTCGATTGAAAGCATAGGAGAAAAATTAAGACAAAGGGGAATGGTTCAAATAGAGAACAGATGTAGATTCCAAGAGGAATCTGTCAGTGTACTTAGTATGAGATTACCTAAAAACCTAAAAATCTCACCAAAATACACAAACACAGGTCCCCACAAAGATGAATACTCTCAAGTGTTTACAAACCGATACACATATATATATAATTAGGTATATAAATATGTACATACATGTATGTATATATATATATATATATATATATATATATATATATATGTATGTATATATACATGTATGTATATATACATACATGTATGTACATATTTATATACCTAATTATAACCACAAAAAAAAAATAAAATAGTACATGATAAAGAGATGATTTAAAAGAAAAAATATCTCCCAAAACTATAACTATACATTTGACAGTTTCCCTCCAAGCCTATGACTCCGGCCAGGGTCAGGACAAAAACTAAGAAATCTCATTCCAAGACAACGACAGATAGCAATTGGAAACAGATTTAAGGGGATAAAAGACACAGAAATTACCTCTCGGCCCATTGTAGGATGTCAAGAACTCCACCCAGTTACATGAGCCAAAAATCAACAGCAGACATGCATACTCGTAAAAGTAACGACGACCCAAAGAACACAGGTTGGGTTTCACTGCGTGAGAAAAAGAGAAAACGTTTGAGGAAACAAAGTCAGTACCGCGTATAGCACCACGATTTTGTATGCTGCTCGAACAATCTCACCATAGATTTTATCAAGGGGGATCAATGCTGTCAAGAATATTCGAAAGCTCGTAAGTATTTCTTGCTTGGCTCTGTTGTTTATCTGATACGCGTCAACTGGCAGCTATTTTATTTTGTGTTCTCACAACTTTTGATTCTTTGACTGTGTAAATTTACTTCCCATTTTCGATCTTTACACATGTGTCTAACGGCCAGGTACTCATACTCCCACAGTACTCATTTGAAACATGAGTACCTGGCCGTTAGACACATGTGTAAATATCCAAAATGGTTATATATTATTAGCACGTTATAATACACGCTTGTATTATAACGTGCTCATTATGGTTTAGTTCTTGAATATCGAAGCATTTACTTTGAATTGACGTTTTCAACTCAATGAATAAATGGAAAGGATTATTGAATGGGAAATTACTCAGTAATTATTATGGTATGTACAGTAATGGCATAGTTATGTCCTCTGTATTATTACTAGTGTTTGAAGTGTGAATGCCCTTGATTGTTTATTCTCCTGTCCATGATACACACATGCCTTTAGAGAGGAAAACATAGTATTGCGCATGCGTTTCTCTTATCAACTGAAGAAATGTATTGTTTGGTTAATGAGATATCTCTAAGTATAATATTTTAGAAATCACTTTTCAACATTTTATTATATACATACTTTTATAAATCAAAAATATAAAAAAAACTTATTTTGATGAATTGTTCACAGAAATGTGTTGCAAAGAAAGAAAAACAATATGGAATGCACACAAGATTAAGATTACCCGCGAGAAATCCCTGACTTCACGGTTCGGTAGCTCAGACTAAAAGATCTCTGAGAAAAAATATAACTGGTGCATCACTGTGAACTTTCCTCCGCAGGTAACGAGTCTAAACTCATAGTGTACGCCTTATGGGCACTGCGCTCAAACACATGAATAGGAACCTATTTGCTACGGTTCTTTGTATTCCTGGCAATTGTATCTGCCTCATACTCGCGTAATTCCGGTCGGATCCAAAAACTAGTTTATGATAATTATTTCATTATTGATCTTAATGACTAAATCTTTGAGGAGGTTTTACAGATGTACGTGCCCAAAAGGTTTAAACAGAAAGCACCATAGATAAAGAAAACGTCGATCTCAACAAATCACGTGACAGGATTATGAGCGGCGAGGCTGACAATACCAATAAGAAAATGAACTGGACGCAAATCAACACAATTCCTATATGAATTGGCAAAACTAAACACAACTTACAAAATCAAACAATTTATGAAAACAACAAGCCACAACTACACAGCATGCCATCCAGTGTGGACAAGTCTTTGAAATAATATGGCAGATATGTCGCGACGTCACATCTAAATTTTCTGGTTTCAAGATTCTTGGAAGTGTGTATGTAACCAATCCTTCAGAGCAATAACAATGAAAAGAGTATATACTGAATCATAAAGTGGCATAACAATTTCATTAGCAGGATGTATAGGCAGATTACGGGACGTCAAAGAAGGAGGATGGATGATCTTTATTGTCGACCAACATATAGTTAGACTAGAAAATATGATACCATCACTCTGAAACCAAAAGATGAAATACACAAGGCATGTATTCAGTCCTTCGGATAGACTAGTTTTACACTACCAAAGAAATCGATCGCAATTTTTTGGCACCAGACTTTAGTTCCGTATTATTGTAGCGAAGGAACGTGTGATGCAAAAAAAATCGGGTTCAAATCGCGTTCATGTTTCATTGGAAGTGTAAAACCACACAACAATATGTGTCACCTTGAACGCTTAAAGTCGGATTTTTAGAATTTAGTGAGAACTACCTATAAAAAAGGCCGGCTAAATACAATAACAAAGAGGTGAATGACGTCAGTTTCGTTCTACATATTGAAGAATAATGAGGACACGGCTTTGTTATTAGTTTTTGACAGCGTGTTTGTTATAGAATCTCCCTAGAGTATAGAAGGCACGAAAACAACGTCACTCAACTCATTGTCATTCACCTTTTCCAGAGCAAATATAACCATTTTCCAATGCAACGGTTTTCTGGACCTTTGGCCTGCATCAATAAGAACCAGAATGTTTGAATTAAATAAAACAAAATAAATCTCATCATCAACCTTCTGCCTATCAGTCAAGGGCCAAGGGAACTCACTCTGGTAATGTCAACACATTCGTTTCCTTGACGACTAAATTCATCGTCTGCTACTTGATCCTCTTATGACCGGTCAATAACACAGTACCTTTTTACTCACGATTTACATTAAAATTCACCCAAAGCAAGATGCCACGGCAACTTTACAAGAGAATAAATGATGAAGACAGGGGTTAGGATTACATTCTACTCGCTCAGCAAATATGAATAAATCGGTCAGCTGCTTGGTTACTCCATAGTGAGAAGAGGATTTAACGGCTCGATCATAAAATAGCTTGCAAAGTTTGTTTTTTTTTAAAATAGAAATTCATTCCAGTTGGAATCGAACAAGTCACCTTCGATCTGGAACACAACGTTCTAATTAAAGAGCTGTGACGGAGCAGTACTGCGAATAGTGGGTTCCTCTATTCGGAGGAGTAATGCAGTTAGTGATTCCCACTATTTGGAGTAGTACTACGAATAGTGATTTCCTCTATTCGGAGGAGTACTGCAAATAGTGATTCCCTCTATTCAGAGTAGTACTGCGAATAGTATATAGCGGTCGTTTTTTATATTCGCAGTAATACACGTCAGTTACTTGTAGGAGTAGCCTTCGAGGCTAGATCTTTTTTGATTAGAGGATTGGGCGTAAAATATAAATAAACTACATTATTATTATTATTATTATTATTATTATTATTATTATTATTATTATTATTATTATTATATTATTATTATTATTATTATTATTATTATTATTATTATTATTATTATTATTATTATTATTATTATTATTATTATTATTATTATTATTATTATTATTATTATTATTATATATTATTATTATATATTATTATTATTATTATTATTATTATTATTATTATTATTATTTATTATTATTATTATTATTATTTTATTATTATTATTATTATTATTATTATTATTATTATTATTATTATTATTATTATTATTATTAATATATATTATTATTATTATTATTATTATTATTATTATTATTATTATTATTATTATTATTATTATTATTATTATTATTATTATTATTATTATTATTATTATTATTATTATTATTATTTTTTATTATTATTATTATTATTATTATTTATTATTATTATTATTATTATTATTATTAGTATTATTATTATTAGTATTATTATTATTAGTATTATTATTATTAGTATTATTATTATCATCACCATCATCATGATTATTATTGTTTATTTATTTATTTACAAAATAATATTAGGTCTACTATTCTTATTATTTTTCTTTTCGTTGACGATGACGAGGTGTATATTGTTGAGTAGTTATCGTGGTGTTGATATGGTGGTTGTGATTGTAGTAGTAGTGGTGGTGTTGAGGATATATTTGTGGTGGTGATGAGATATGAATTGAGCAACGACGAGAAGAGATAGAGAGAGAGAGAGAGAGAGAGAGAGAGAGAGAGAGAGAGAGAGAGAGAGAGAGAGGGAGAGAGAGAGAGATTCCTGGAACTTTATAAACTATATTTAACTGACAGTGAATAATGAAATAAACGGAACGGAACTATTTTCATTAAAGTAATCTGACAGATAAGCTGATAGATTTCAAGATGTGAGCGAATGATCAAGTCGGAGTTAGGGACGCGTACATTTTCATGGAACGGATTGGGGTAATAAAAACAATACAAAACATAATCTGTCAAGTTTCAGACTTGAAGGAAAAGTTGAAACGTTCAAAACCTCAATTCTAAGTCACACAACATGTTTCAATCATCCTCCTCTTCTTTCCTTCTCGAACTAACACACTCATTCAACTTCAAGCCATTCGACAATAGGCCATTTTGAACAGAAAATACAGAAAGTTGTATTCCGTGAAGGGACGACTAATTTTCAGAGACGGGAGAGCGCTTCTACTACTGCAAATATTGATTCCGCCGTAGACTCTATATTCGCAGTACTAGTTCCAACTTTTACTGTGAATAAGCACTTCGTGTTTGAAATCGAAAGTACGAATCTGCTTTCAATCTATTTTAATAATTGTAATACGCCTTGCAGGCTGACACGTTTCAAATTGCTCTGTGTTTTCTATTTATTTTAGCGTTTATTCACATTTTCAATTCTGGATTTTTATACCAATCGAATTATGACGTTTTAGTCGCCTGAGTGATATAATTATTTCTTATTTTTATCAAAGCACTTGTGTATCAATCGTGAATTTTATGCTAAATTTTAATAATTTCAAGTGTTTTATTTTACGAACCAAGTTGTTTATTTATTTTACTACAAGTGTTCACTGTGAACAGTGCTCTAACATCGATGCCCAGTATTATGAACTAGAAAATGAAACACACGTCACCATACAGTCCACCGCGATGACAAGTCTTACGAAAAGCAACGATTGTCTTGAATACATTTTACACCATGAAAGTGATAATTATTGTTATGATTATGAAAGCGAATACAAACACCGTGTTGAAACAAGTGAACCGAAACATCGATTGAGTCGAGGAGTGATACGAAAATAAAGGGCCATCCCAACACAGTGTGGCCATCGGCCCACCCCTTAAAATAAAACACAACGGCCACCTACCACACAGACAATTATACCATTTATGAGTGAAAAGAAATCACTTCCAATTTTAAAAGTGGCGACAATAAACGCCCAGTCTTGCCGCAATAAAACACTAGACATTAAACATATGATTGAGGAGAGATCTATTAACATTCTAATAATAATTGAAACATGGTTAAAGGAGAATGGGAATGAAGCAATTGTGCCGGATTTAACACAACTCACACATACAACTCAGTCATTTCCGAGAACAGGAAGGAGAGGGGGAGGAATTGCAGTAGTCTATAGGTCAAATTTGACCATTAGATTTAATCATGATGTCAACAATTTTTCGGCATTCGAATCGGTAGGAATGGTCTTTGATTTTAAACATGACTCAGTCAAGCTTCTTTCAATACAAAGGTCACCACCCAGTGCAAAAAATAGATTAAAAACATCACTATTTATTGGTGAATTTGAGGACTTCCTTCTTCGCCTTGACATGAAGTCAAAGAAAAATATTATTGTTGGAGATTTCAACTTGCACTTTGATCGAGACACACCGGATATAAGAAATATAAATAAACTAATTTCGTCACATCACATGACACAGCATGTCAATGAAAAGACACATAGGCTTGGACACATTATTGACTAGGTATTGGCCAGTGTTGACATGCAACTAGCAACACCTATCAATGTAGATGATCTTTGCATTTCAGACCATCATTTATTATATTTTGGCATCAGAGGGGGGACAGTACACGTCACAAAAACAAAAAAAAATAGTTATTTCGAGAGATTTGAAGAAAATTGACATAGAGCTATTTAAAGCGGACCTCTCTCACTCTCTAACTACACGTTGTGAGAAAGAAGTGACTGTTGACATTTTTGATAAAGCAATTATTAGTGTTATGGATAAGCACGCACCTCTCACGACAAGATCTGTGAACATCAGAAAAGAATCACCATGGTACAATTTGGAAGTAAAACGTATAAAGAAAGAGAAAAGAAAAGCGGAGAAGAAATGGAAATATTCTGGCCTGACAATTGATAAGGAAACTTACAGATCATTCAAACATAGACTCAAAAAGGTGACAATTAAGGCAAAGTGCATCTACTATCTTGAAAAAGTTGATAACATAAAAAGTCCGATGGAGTTTTATGAAATCTCAAATAAGCTTCTAGGCAAAGAGATCAAAACAAGCCTGCCACACCACACTGACGACAAGCAACTCGCGGACTGCTTTGTAGAGTATTTCATGAATAAAATAACAACGATACGGAGTGAACTTGACAAGGATGGAACAGAAGCAGAATATACCTCTTTTTATGGTGAACCCTTAACATCTTTCAAAGAAATTTCAATAAATGATACGAAGAAAACGAATCTCTCTAGTCCTAGCAAATCATGTGGGTTCGACCCTTTACCAACATCCCTTTTGAAGGGGTGTATTGATGAACTTGCACTTTACATCACTGAATTGATTAATCAATCATTAAGGGTGGGAGTTGTTCCAGAAAGCTTCAAGAAAGCATGGGTGAAGCCATTGTTGAAGAAAGCGTGACTTGACAGTGATAATTTTTAAAAACTTTAGGCCTGTATCAAATCTACCATTCATATATAAAATTCTAGAATATATTGTACTAAAACAACTTTCTTGTCACGTGAAACCTAATAACCTCGATGAGTGCTTTCAATCGGCCTATCGGCAAAATCATAGCAGAGAAACAGCATTGATGAGAATCACTGTTCTAAACTGGTTTGCATCATATCTTACGCAAAG
>NC_088368.1:41433016-41435516 GCF_034508935.2 Berghia stephanieae | reverse complement strand
AAGCAACAACAGCGATATGACTCGAGTTTCATTCAGAGCTCAAATTGCATAATTTTACTGCTCTCTTGGTGGTTAGAATGATTGTGCCGGTGGTGGTAGTGGTTGGAATAGTGGTAGCGGTGGTGGTGGTGGAGGAGGAGGAGGAGGAGGAGGAGGAGGAAGAGGAGACGGTGAGGGAGGATGTGATTATGGTAGTGGTTTTGATGGTGCTGTTGGTTAGAATGATAGTTGTGGAGACGATGACGGAAATTATATGATGATGTTGATATTGTTTTTATTTCTATTGTAGTACTTGATGTTAATGTTGTTGTTGTTAATGATGATGGTGATTATGATGACAACGACGATGTCGTCGACAATGATGATTACAATACGATATTACAAAGTTTATTCAATCTTAGGCTTTCGCCAATAAATCATAAAATTTGATGACAACATACATGAAAGTGGAAAAAAAATGATAAATGGAACCAAAAAATAAACTGATACCATTAATAACCACACAAAAAAAACAAAAAAAAAAAAATCGTAATACCACCAATACGTACAAATAATAATAATAATAATAATAATAATAATAATAATAATAATAATAATAATAATAATAATAATAATAATAATAATAATAATAATAATAATCATCATTAATATTATTATTATTATTATTATTATTATTATTATTATTATTATAAATAATAATAATAATAATAATAATAATAATAATAATAATAATAATAATAATAATAACAAATGATAATAATAACAATAATAATACGAGTATTACCATCATCATTACTACCACCACCAACATAATTACGTTTCCAATCAGTTTTTCTCGTTTTTTAAAATTTGATACCTATAATAGACGAAAATTCCGGTGATTTTGTTAAAGGGTAGTTAAACTATCTACGATTTTATTAACCCTGAAAACTACGATTTTTATTTTCCTATTTCAAGTAGGCAGGTCTGCTATGACAAGTATCAGTTCCATAGTCAAAATAAGACAAACAAAAACAAAGTTTATTTAATCTTAGGCTTTCGCCAATAATTCATACAATACAATTAAGACAAAATATTGCTACTAATCTCTCCTCATGCATTCGTTAGACGATAACAATAACGACCGTGTTATCTTTACTCCTTACCCAACCAACCCCTAGCTTCCCGCCTCTTCATCACGAACTATCTTATGTATGTATTAGCTTTAGGACGGGCAAGTACGGAATCTGCCCACCCTACCTTTAAACGTATCTATTTCCTCTTAGAATTCAACTATCTCCTTACTCAGAAGAGTATTTCTCGTATACTAATTCAATTGTTGAGAAAACCAAAATGGTGGTTGTATTTTATATATTTATTTAGTCGTGACCTTTGAATAAAAGTGTTTTGTTTTATTAGAGGAAATGCAATAGAAAATTACATTGTTTTGCAAAAATATTTAGTATGGCAATAAAAATACAGCGGTAATTACTTTTAAGAATTTGAAGAAAAAAAAAAGAACAAATTAATTTGTTAAAAATAAAAAAAAAAAAAAATCAAATAAGAAAACAATTTAAATAAATGAGTTTTGAGAAGCACTAAGGAAAACGAGAAAAAAATAAATTTAAATGGTTAAACAAATATATAAAAACAACACAAGTTAATACTAAATTGATATATTAGTAAATTAATAAATTAAATTCAATACTGGAATCTTCCCAATGTCATTACATCAATGGTACCAGCACAAGTAAGGCAATAAATTAGAAAAAGTACGTTTGCCAAAATCTGCATTTAGTTTATAAGGTGGGCTCATTTGAATTAGCCCGACCTAGTACTAGAGAGGCCAGACAGCAAACTCGGAGTTCAGCGTCAGGCGACGTGACGATGGGATGACGATGTGGGCGGAGTGGAGTGGTTGGGGAGAGGGGGGGGGGGTTGATAAAAAAAAAAGAACAGGAGCGTATCCTGGTTTATGTATTACGGGGTGCATGGTGATTCTCAATCTATCAAAAATACACACAAATTGATTTCAGTACGAAGTATCAAGTTTAAGTACTAACTTTTGAAATTATCTAATTTAAATTAGATTATTTCGGACCTGGTAATACAGCATATAACTTGAAAAAACAGGCTGGTATTTGCCCACCCTGCCCATTATTACCAGCCGTCCCTGTAAGACATTATCCAATAGAAAATTCAGAAAATCGACATCGTTATCAAAAAGAGTCACTCCTACCTTCTTTAATGAAGACAGCGCCACCACCAATGAAAAAAGCAAAACTAACAAAACTGCCTCTTCATTAAAGCCAAACGTTTCCAAAACGCCAGAGATGGTGGGAAAGGTGAAGGTTATCCATGATAAGACGAAGATTAAAGTGGACAAGGACAAAAGACTTTTTGTTATGATGGTGGCAATTTGTACCCTTTTCATCGTGTGCTACATTCCTGAAAATTTAAACATAATCATCTTTTACTTGATATTTAAGGAGTGTGACCCAAGGAATAGAAACACATTTAA
>NC_088368.1:41293709-41427916 GCF_034508935.2 Berghia stephanieae | reverse complement strand
AAAAAAGGAGTACAAAGCTAAATGGTACAAAAATATTGACACCCATTTGCTCCATCCCCTTCCCTTTTGATCATCTTTTCATCCAAGGCCGTCATGGGTTAGTACCACTATTCACATTTGGCAACAGTGTGTCTAGACTAATGTCATGGGCATGGGAATGTCATCAAAAATCATGCAGCTGAGCAGAGGTGTCAAAAAATGACAAAAGACATATTGGTGATTTTTCAGCTAAATTACCTCTTAGCCGAAAATGTTTGACACGGCAAAAACAGTTGAAAATTTCAGAAAAATCCTAAAATCGCGGAATTCCGCGGAAGATTATCATCACTGAGGGATGATGGTGTGATGGTAGTTATAGTAGTGGTTGTAGCTGTAGTGGTGGTGATGGTCGGGATGATGATGTGGTGGTAGGTGTCGTAGGGATGGTGGTGGTGGTAGGGATGATGATGGGGTTGGTTGTAGTATTAATGGTGATAGGTGGGAATGATGATGTGGTAGTAGTTGTAGTAGTGATGGTGGTGGTGATAGAGATGATGATGTGGTGGTGGTTGTAGTAGTAATGGTGATAGGGATGTTGATGTAGTGGTTGTGGTGAGTCTTTTTAAAAGGCGGAATTGTGATGGTGATGGGCAGAGATAAAACACCGTTTAGGCGGAAGATTCTCAGCCCTGATAGCCTTCACTGTCTCATTCACGAGGGGCAGGCGATTATCCGGATAAAGTGAGGATCGATAAATGTAAAAAGAAAAACGATTAAAAGTACAAAATTGTATGCAATAGCATTCAATTCAGACCTGCCAGCTAACAAAAAAAAAAAGCATTTTATTTTTATTGACAATTTAAAGACAAAAATCTGCATATAAACCCATAATGCACGAGTTGTGTTTGTCACTCTAAAATACTTGAATGAACTAAAATGCAACAGGCGCTCATCAAAATCAAGGGTTTAATGAATGACTGCAGAATTCCCAAAAAACGTCGCTTCATTGTCTTTGTAACATTTTCATGGCATACAAAAACGCAATAGAGTGGTCACCATTTATAATTAGTCCTCAGAAATCAAGCACTTATAACTGCATCGTACTCATAGTCAAATTCAAATTATATTTTGAAAAGTCTATGGACAACCATCAAATCTTAAAATTCCTTATCTGGAACAAAAACAAAAAAAAACAAAGACAAAAAAAAAAAGACTCAAAAAAATACCCCCACCTAGATCTGCTTATATTGTCTTACAGGACTTAATAGCGCTTGCAACACTATAAAAAGGATGATGATATGGTGACTGATTCAATAAATAGGGAACAGTAGATTTCACGAGCACCTCAAAGATGTACCAATTTTGACATTACCTCAAAGTCTCACCGAGACACAAGCAAAGGATCCTGCTAAAACATTTACATAATGCAATAATATTCAAAACCTATAACTATAACAGTACATAACAGAGAGATGATTTACAGTATAAAAAATCATCGCAAGAAGAAAGGTACTGTATTTGACTGTCTGCCTCCCAACTAAAGACCCCGCAAGGACCAGGAAAAAATGAGCAATCTTAATCCATAACAAAGACAGGGAGCAACATGGAAAGGGAAAACAAATATAAGGGATAGAAAAATGTGAACTCTCTGCCCAGAACCCTTCCAAGAAATTTTTTTTTTTAATAAAAAAATTACAAATTCTGGAACAGTCAATTTTGTCACAAGCTGGTCATCATCTCTCCATCTCAGTGCACCACCTTAAATGTATCGTAATAAAATATGAGTTGGAATGGCTGTTGTCCTTTAAACATTTGGTCCTGGTGTCAATAGTGCATTTACCTAACTAATCTATTACTATATATTACACTCAATAGATGGAGGGGGGAGGGACAATTAAGTACTGAAAATATAAAGTAGCAAGAAAAGAAAAAATATTACATATTTATTTTTAAAAATTGAGTCTAATTGCGACTAAAATAGAATTTGCGATTAATTGCTGTCAAGTGTAAAATTTTCGGCAGCGAAAAACTGCAGGGACAAAATGTCGATGGAAAATAACTATAAAATGAATGAGTCTTACAAATTTATCACATGGGTGATTTTCATGGTGGTGATTAGCCCCTGTAACCCTCAGAAACCAGTATTAATTTCAGAGTCCTGCATGGTAAGAAAAACTTTTTATTACAAAATAATAAAATTATCCACAACATAGTATGATAAAATATTAATAGCGTTGTCACTTGCATAACTCAATTGTGAAGGATTTCAACATGCAGATTATAGAGCAATTGAAAATAAATCTTAATAAGATATTCAATAATAATACTAATCCAGCGCAATCAGATACAATGAACAAATCAAGTCTTTCACTTTTTAAAACTGTTCTGGTAATAGTTGAACTATTGTCTTGCTGCATTACATCGTGCAGCCCGCCCACTGAAGACTGTAAATGAGCTGCAGATAGGCACACATTGCCTCTTCCTCTGGATGTTTTAAAATTCAGAATTAGTTTGATTGCTTTATTAAAATTGTCTTGGCAATCAAGATAGAAAAGCTGATGGAGATAATTTACTTCCGAGTTATTCTGAAATATTATAACCTTGTGCATATAATATTTTCATTTTTTTAAAATATGTAAAAGTAAAAAAACACCTCCTGCCCCCGTCCAAAAACAACCTCCTACCTCTGGTTAGGGCGAACTCCTTTGCTTGAGGTCAATCGCTTTTTGCCCTGCTTGCATTCATAGACACAAAAGTCATAAATTAGCCAACTTTCCTCAGGGTGATATGATGGAAGCTGAAAAACACGGAATAATATAAAAGATCATAACATAAACACCTAAATATTAAGTTAAAAATTGCAATATTTTCTCCAACTGAGACAAAGGTGTTACAGTTCAGTACGTTAGAAGAATAAGAAAGTAAGTCGAGAGTTTTCTCGAAGAACTTAAATTTGTGACGTGGTACTCAAATCAGGGACTAGGTCAAAAGCTGAATGGCACAAATGGAAAGCCAAAGGCATGTTGTTTTCAATATTTAAAGTCAATAAAAATTCAAATTCTGTGCATTCTAATATTAGGCAAACAACTACAGACCACACTAAATTGAATTGTATTAAGTAAAAGGATCTTGTCACATTCAATCAAGCTGTCATTTGAGAAAATTACTACATTATAAATTGAAGTTCAGATCGCTTGTTTGAAGCCGTATTATGAAAATTCATGTATCTGTGTATAAGCCAAGTTTCACCAAAATCACAGTGGCAACGAGTGTCTAATATTTGCCACCAGATACACTCGTAAAATTTGAGTGTAGGCCTATTTAGCAAAATCATATATTAGGAATGGTTTATACTACATCATAAAGTAGCGCATGCCCGTCATCATCCTGCATCTTTTTTATATATATATAAATATTAAAAAAAGAATTGAGCTTTCATAAGCCGCAATATCCACCAAACATGCTCAAAGCACTTTACAAAGGATCCATGACTAGCAGCAACACGTAACAAGTAGAACGTTTCTTCTGACAGACAACGCTCTTAGCGGATAGGAAATCATACACATGAGTACAGTGAGAGAATGTGAGTCCTTGGCGAGGCTCGACCCCAGGACCTTCCAATCCGGAAGTGAGTGCCACACAGCCGCATATATCTTGGCTGTTCTTGAGAATTTGCCAAACACCTACAAACTAATTAGTAAAAAGAGGGGAGATGGGCAGAAATAGACAGACAGATACACACTCAGAGAGAGAGAGAGAGAGAGAGAGAGAGAGGGAGAGAGAGAGAGAGAGAGAGAGAGAGAGAGAGAGAGAGAGAGAGAGAGAGAGAATAATATCAGATGCCTGTGGTGTCAGTCCGTTTAGGAGCGAGGTGGCGGAAGAAGTAGTCTAGCACTAGTACTTGGGTAGTAGTAGTAAGTAGTAAATAGGGGAGGTCTTCTGCACGTTCCTTGAGCTAAGGAAAGTATTCCTTCAACTAACCTTAAAATAAAAAATAAAACATTGTACATTTCCAACACTTGGACCTGCACTATGACCTATAACTAAAACTAACAGACAAAAAAAACCCCCGCTAAGACTCCTCTCCAGTACCTTTCAATATTTCAAATTGAATTATAATGGCTGCAGAAAACTAAAACAATGGTCATATAAGGAAATTTACAAATCAATCAAGTTGTTCTACAGGTTTTAAAATGAAAATATGAAGTAACAAGATATCACTCTAACATAGTGACACCTAACTAACACTAGACATCACACCAGCAGCAATGCTGAGCGGAGTAATTTTACTTTTTTCACTAGCAACCAAGTTGCCACATTGGATTTTCTTTCTTAACTTTTTTTTTTTTAGTGTTCTGCTAATGTGCAATCTACATTTAAAATAAAAAGTGGCATCTTTCATTTCTTCTAATTCTAAACAGACACGATTATTAAAACATGTCCACTTCACATCTCAACAACAGGGACAATTTTTTTCACTTCTTGAGGCAGTCTTTTCTTACTTCTTTTAAATTTCATTTTTTTAAAGCTTCTTTATTGATTTGTTTATAAGTTCTATTGTTCTTCTTATTATAATTTCATTGTCAATATCATTTTCATCAGCATACTTTTACGGCACTTTTACCATGTTCTTATTCTTACGCTCTTACAGTTACAGTACAGCAGAACGATACCTAACGCAGGCCTTTAAAGTGCTACTAAATTTGAAAAATTAAAATAAAACGTTTGACAAAAGATCCACAGTTCAAAAGCTAAAACAATTATAAAGTGAAACTACCTCGAGACTCGGGGAACATCGGGGTAAAGTCTCCCGCCCATACTGGGCACTGTGGGACTGGAAGTCTAGAGAGCTGCGCCGGTGGAACCCGTAATTTAGCTTCTTAAACAGTTCCGATCATTCAGGAGAGGAGTAGTATCTAGTTGTAGTTATAAGTAGAAGAAGAAGAAGAGAAGGAGCATGTTCAGGTTCAAGTTCAACCCTCTTAGTAGGCACTTGCAAGAAGTAGCTCTCGCGAGTTGAAAACAGGTGAGGATTTCTGTTTCCGTTTTTGAGGGGAAAAAATTTAGGAGTGATTTTAAAATGTTCATTCTTCTTTCTCAGTTGAATGAAATGGCATGTGTTATATATCATTGGAAAGGACATAAAATTCTACATACAATGATGCTAATATTATTATCTTCCTATAGGCTGCCTCTATTCTCCTCCCCCCCCCCCCCCCCCCCCCCCGGCCGATTGGATTACGGAAAAAAACGTCGCCGGCTTTTTGCGATTTGGATTTGATCGATTTTTTTTTTTACAAATTACTGCATTACAACCTTTGGATTAAACATACAACAATTGTGGACTACTATTATGAAGACTAGCATCCTAGTCCTAGACTAGGGGGATGAGAATAGTCACTCCCCTTCCTATACCATGATTTTGAGAAATCTTTGCGTAAAGAGAGTAGGTAGCCTATATGTGTTTAAACGCTTATAACTTTTAAACCAGAGATGGTCCTTCTTAATAAAAAAAATTCCTTCTGAGATACATATTAAAGTAGTTTCTCTGAAAATTTCAGAGCAAAATATGTTTGCACTCAAAAGTTAGAGCTCCCCAAAATACAAGTTATTGGCCTCGATTGTTTACAAAAGCTGCCATTTTCTTATACTGATTCACTTCCTGTCGTCTGCTGCGTTTGAGAGATAACTTTGTCAATCCACATCAAAACTTTACATCTTTATATCTTACAAAATATTCCATTTATGGAAGTTATTTTTGTTTTAAATTATTCAATTAATTGGCGTTTTCATGTCCATGCATTCATTTTATAATTTACAATTCTCTTCCTTTTTTTCCGATTGATTTTTCACTGCTGATTTTGACGTTTTTCATCCTTTGACGGAGGTCTGTCTAATTTCGGGGAACGGGGGAGGGGAAGTTTTTAAAATCACCTATTTTCGATCATTTAAAACACTAATACTACAACCTCAAACATTTATCAATCCATATCTCTGCTTTTATGAGGTCTATTTTCATTTTGAAAAGTTCAAAGTGAATAACTAAATGACGCTGATTCAGTGGTGTAGTTGGTCTATCTACATGTGAATAAATATTTAATTGTCGACTTTTCCAAAATTCCAATAGGTTTTGCATGTCGTGGTCTATTTTTCCTTGATTTCAGCTGTTTCAGCTCTAAACTATACTTTTCTTTCTCAATAAATATTTTTTTTTCTGTTTGCAATGTATTACAGAGATGTTGAATTACCACATGTAAAACTTTCAAAGTTGTATCTGAGGCCGTTTCTGAAATGTACTCGATTATCCATTGGGTTGCTGTGTTTTGGTCACATATTTTCCTATTCCTATTATTGATAGAGTTAGAGTGAGAATGACGAGAAAGATTGCCACTTAATTAAGGAAAAATTGTCGTATCTAGTTTACTTACCTTCTTTGTTGACTTTTAAATAAAAAGTACATTATTCTCATTTTCGAATGTTTTCAAATTGGAGAAAAGATGAGAATGTCTCGTTTACCGAGAGGGCCATTTTTTTTTTTTTTTGCTTCACACTAGTGTTGGGTTATTTGATCGCTTTTACTCGATCGACGACCGAGCGCCAAGCCACGAGTCAGTGCTCGATCTCAATGCCGGAAGAGCGAGTTAGTAAAACGATCACTCGATCGTAAAACGATCAGGCGGGTTGTGAGCTTGAGACGATCTTGACACGTGAGACGAGCTTGAGACGATCAGGATTCGAGCGAGCGGAGGGGTAACGAGTGTTTCGAATCATTTCAAATTCAAACGATCACAGTTTGCCATCCGATACCAATCGCCAATGTTTGCACACGGTAGTCTGTGGTTCTTCCACAGCCCTCACTCCTTGTCAGATGTTAGTGTGTCTGGGTGGCAGTGGCAGGGAAATTCGTATAGGTGTATCACGCGTGTGTGACAAGACTTCATTAAACCTACTAAAGTTTGACTATCACACACACACACACACACACACACACACACACACACTAAGGCTATTTCTATGACACACACGCATCCCTCTATCAATGAACACTCCTACAGTAGTGCGGCTATGTGGTCTAGTCATGACGTAACTATAGGTAGTACTCTAGTCGACCATGGGTCTCGTGCATTATAATGGTCTAGTGGTATGACACCCGCTTTGGGATCGGAAAGTCCTGGGTTCAAGCCTCGCGCTCGGTGCATAGTTGAGTCTTTGGACAAGGCTCTTTACTCACATTCTCTCACCGTACTCAGGTGTAAAATGAGTACCTGGCCGTTAACAGCGTTGTCTTTGTCTGAAAAATTGTAATATCGCCTAACAGGCGGCATGTCCCGTCCTTCATATTAAATGTTGCTGTTGACCGGGGACCCCTTTACAAAGCGCTTTGATCACATTTAGTGGATATTGTAAAGCTCAATTTTTTAAAGTAAAACATTAGCTTTGAATATGGAATGTTTCAATTTTAGATGCCTGTGTATTCTTTGTTAGTTCCCATCATCATCATCATCATCATCATCATCATCATCATCATCATCATCATCATCATCATCATCATCATCATCATCATCATCATCATCATCATCAGGGGCAGCGGTACGGTCTTTGGTTGGCACCCGAAAGGTACCGAGTTCGATCACCCGCCGCTGAGTGGTCTTGAGCAAGTCACCTTGCCCTAACTAAATTTGCGGCGCTGCACTGCGGCTATCGCTTGGGTTATTCCAGTCTTCCCTTAGAATAGACCCGAAAGACGAATCTCCCCTATGGGATGAATAAAGGGAATTATGTTTAATTTATTTATCATCACCATCATATCAGCGGGATCATCATCATCACCACCACCACCACCACCACCCTAATAATAATGGATAAAATAAATATCAACACATTTCAATGTAATAATCAATCTAAAATCAATCAGTGCTCCTAAAAGACCCTTTGATTTCTTTGTCTAATTCGTTCCATACTTTTGGAGTCCCGACAAAGAAAGATTTTCAGCTAACTATAGTTTATATATGGGAATATTAATCAGTCGTTTATATTGGAATCGGAGTTGTCTAGCAGGTGTATTAGTTCAAAGCGCATTTCCAAGGATTTACCATGCTCAATGAACTTCACAATATTTTATTTAATTTATTCCTCCGGCACGCCATATCGACCATACATCCATTTCGTACAGTAGGTACCGATCGCTGTTTGGAGTCTTTTTGTATTAAAGCTCTTTACAATACCCGTCATTGCTTATAAGATAAGAATACATTCACACCTGAGTCAAGTGCCTGACACACGGACTTAACGTCTGGATCACAATTTTTAACAATCACTGTCACTCATCCGGCCATTGACAAGGCTTGATTTTGTGACAAGAGACACCGTACCACTGAGCGACCGAACAAATAATCACCATCTGCGCCATCGTCATCATCATCATCATTATCATCATCCTCATCACAGCCGTAACAGCCAGCAAAACCACAATCATCATCTTCGGGTCCGGTCTATCCGTGTGGGGGGTGGGGGTGGAACCTGCTAAAGTATTTCATTTTTTAAACAGAAACACGAGAATCATCATCATCATCATCATCGTCATCCATTGTCGTCGGCATCGTTATCATCGTGTCCGGGCAATCCGTGGGTGTCTGGGTGTGGAACCTGCTAAATATTATTATTATCTACCTACCTAATAAAAACACACCATTCTTGTTCATTTATTTTTCAAATAATGAAATGAAAGGCACGACCTTTCCCGCACACACAAGAGGCGATGACGACCAGTGACAAATTATGGGAGGTGGGGGCGGCCAACAACTTTTGGCGCGACATAAATATGAAATGTTAAGGTGACAGCGGGATGATGGTGGTGGGAGGGGGGGGGGTCTCAACCCTTCACTATCAACAACTGTTTGATGGCGTGTGTGTGTGTGTGTGTGTATGTGTGTGTGTGTGTATGTGTGTGTGATGCGACGAACGATCATAATCAAGGCTGCCAGACAGCCAGATTTCTTCTTGCCCAAGTAGTCAAATAGACCCCAAATAGCCAAACACCACAAGCATTCTGACTCCCTTGAAAAACTCATTTGTTTTGATTAACAAAACAATCGACTACAGTTGGATAAACTTATCTTTTCATTTTTTTTAAATAAAAGATTTTTTTAAAAATGAATAATAATAGAAAAGCGTTTCTTAGTAACCAATTTTGAACTTGGCCATCTGGCAGCCCCCATCATAACCAGCTGCAGTCAAGCCAGCCACAGACATAAGAGAGGGAGGGGTATGTGAAGTTTCCTGTGGCAAACGAGTTACTCGTGTTTTGTTTTTTTTCAAACGAATCACTGCTCGATGACGTCACTGACTCGAAACCCGCCCGAAACCGACTCGATTTTAGAGGACTCGATCGAAAACCCGCTCGATTTGATCGTTTCAAACTCGACCCAGCACTACTTCACACTTCTCAAAGAAAGACCGCGAAAAGTGGAGTAGCTGGTCGGCTGGTCCTTGAAAGCTCACAAATGCAACTTTAAACGCATAAGAGTGCTGGGAGTAGCTACTCCCACGCCTCGTTCTGAAAAAAGTCCGCGAAATTAAAGGGGAGGCAAAAGAAAATCAGCTGATCGTTAAAATAGTAACAGAAAAGTGGAGGTGCTCGGCAATGAATGCAAGAAAGACATTTAAAACGCCGTAAAAATGTTTAAAAATCACTTAATGTTATAATTACCATCCATAACAACCTGTCAAATTCACATATGTAAGATGTCAAGCCAAAATTAATAATAAAATAATAAAGAACATGATTGACCGGTGGTCCGTTGACTACACATGCATACGAGTACCAGAAATATTTTTTAAACAATGTAACACAATATAATGTGTAAGTTTCAAAGCAAATGCAACCACAAATAACATCAAAGAACAATGTGGGACTACTGTTTTAATTTCATAAAACCAAACGTATATTTTCTGCCCCCGATATTGAACGTGTAGTTAGTATGTATCGTACAAACAACATTCGTTTAGACAGGTAGTCGGGATTCTAGCGCCAGTTTTATTTGGGCAACCATGATTGGGATTTCACTCAATGCACTTATTATTAATTATTATTATTATTATTATTATTATTATTATTATTATTATTATTATTATTATTATTATTATTATTATTATTATTATTATTATTATTATTATTATTATTATATATAATATAATAATAATAATAATAATAATAATAATAATAATAATAATAATAATAATAATAACAATAATAATAACAATAATAATAATAATAATAATAATAATAATAATAATAATAATAATAATAATAATAATATAATAATAATAATAATAATAATAATAATAATAATAATAATAATAATAATAATAATAAGCAGTTGAAAGGATATAGTCTTTGGTGTATAAGTGCATATGTACAATATTTCTTATATTAAATGCTTCAAAACAAAACTAAACTAAAAAAAAAATAAAGAATAAATGAATAAAAATATCTATTTGGGCATTTACTTACATTAATAGTCTTGAAAATCACAATCACAATCCATGAAAATTAAATATCCCAAAATCCGAAGAAGACATGAATTTAATCCAAAATCCAACACAGGAATGTATTTTAATAGGAGACAGATATCCTATTAAAACCATAGCATTACTTGCAACCACCAATACCCCACTCTGCGTTTAACGGGCTTGTGGCCGTCACATTGTAAATTGTGGCCGCATTAGGGTAATCGGTGTCCTAAAGACTGACATACTGACATACAATCAATGAGAACTATAAAGAATCCATTCTAGAATTCAACTACAAACTGAAAAGCATGATAAATATCACTCTCTCAAATAATTTCCTTTGCTCAGGTTCACTCACACTCTCCTTTATTGCAAAACATTGATAAGTGAGATAAAGTTTGTATTTCAATTATAAACTTAATCACATAACCTAAATGATGGAGAATAAAAACAGCTAATTATAAAAAAAATTCACAGATCAAGTTATCTATTTGAACTCCGCATATTTAGCTTAATTACTCATTGACCATATATTTTTTTAAATGGCATTGTTTCATTTAAACAAGACCATGACGCTTATGCCTGGATCGGGTATTCACAAATTCTGCTTTTGTGTTCCACTTTTCGAATCGAATTAATCTCTATCTTATCCGTTTATATCCAAAGTTTCTGCACTTTATAAATAAGACCATAGCGCTTATGTCTGGACCGGGCATTCGCAGATTCTGCGTTTGTGTTCCACTTTTCGAATCGAATGAATCTCTATCTTATCCGTTTATTTGCAAAGTTTCTGCACTTTATAAATAAGACCATAACGCTTATGTCTGGACCGGGCATTCGCAAATTCTGCTTTTGTGTTCCACTTTTCGAATCGAATGAATCTCTATCTTATCCGTTTATTTGCAAAGTTTCTGCACTTTATAAATAAGACCATAACGCTTATGTCTGGACCGGGCATTCGCAAATTCTGCTTTTGTGTTCCACTTTTCGAATCGAATGAATCTCTATCTTATCCGTTTATTTGCAAAGTTTCTGCACTTTATAAATAAAACCATAACGCTTATGTCTGGACCGGGCATTCGCAAATTCTGCTTTTGTGTTCCACTTTTCGAATCGAATGAATCTCTATCTTATCCGTTTATTTGCAAAGTTTCTGCACTTTATAAATAAGACCATAACGCTTATGTCTGGACCGGGCATTCGCAAATTCTGCTTTTGTGTTCCACTTTTCGAACCGAATGAATCTCTATCTTGTCCGTTTATTTTCAAAGTTTCTAGATTTTATAAATAAGACCATAACACTTATGTCTGGACCGGGCATTCGCAAATTCTGCTTTTGTGTTCCACTTTTCGAATCGAATTAATCTCTATTTTATCCGTTTATTTGCAAAGTTTCAAGATTTTATAATTAAGACCATAACGCTTATGTCTGGACCGGTTGTTCGCAAATTCTGCCTTTGTGTTCCACTGTTCGATTAGAATTAATCTGTTTTTTTCCGTTTATTTGCAAAGTTTCTGCACTTTATAAATAAGACCATAGCGCTTATGTCTGGACCGGGCATTCGCAAATTCTGCTTTTGTGTTCCACTTTTCGAATCGAATTAATCTCTATTTTATCCGTCTATTTGCAAAGATTCTGTACTGTATAAATGGACTATGACGCTTATGTCTGGACTGGGTATTCGCAAATTTTCCTTTTGTGTTCCACTTTTCGAATCGAAATAACATCTAGTCTATCCGTTTATTTGCAAAGTTTCTGCACTTTATAAATAAGACCATAACGCTTATGTCTGGACTGGGTATTCGCAAATTTTCCTTTTGTGTTCCATTTTTCGAATCGAATTTATCTCTATTTCATCAGTTTATTTGCAAAGATTCTGCACTTTATAAATAATACCATGACGCTTACGTGTGGACTGGGTATTCGCAAATTTTACTTTTGTGTAACACTTTTCGAATCGAAATAACATCTAGTCTATCCGTTTATTTGCAAAGTTTCTGCACTTTATAAATAAGACCATAACGCTTATGTCTGGACCGGGCATTCGCAAATTCTGCTTTTGTGTTCCACTTTTCGAATCGAATGAATCTCTATCTTATCCGTTTATTTGCAAAGTTTCTGCACTTTATAAATAAGACCATAACGCTTATGTCTGGACCGGGCATTCGCAAATTCTGCTTTTGTGTTCCACTTTTCGAATCGAATGAATCTCTATCTTATCCCTTTATTTGCAAAGTTTCTGCACTTTATAAATAAGACCATAACGCTTATGTCTGGACCGGGCATTCGCAAATTCTGCTTTTGTGTTCCACTTTTCGAATCGAATGAATCTCTATCTTATCCGTTTATTTGCAAAGTTTCTGCACTTTATAAATAAGACCATAACGCTTATGTCTGGACCGGGCATTCGCAAATTCTGCTTTTGTGTTCCACTTTTCGAATCGAATGAATCTCTATCTTATCCGTTTATTTGCAAAGTTTCTGCACTTTATAAATAAGACCATAACGCTTATGTATGGACCGGGCATTCGCAAATTCTGCTTTTGTGTTCCACTTTTCGAAACGAATGAATCTCTATCTTATCCGTTTATTTGCAAAGTTTCTGCACTTTATAAATAAGACCATAACGCTTATGTCTGGACCGGGCATTCGCAAATTCTGCTTTTATGTTCCACTTTTCGAATCGAATGAATCTCTATCTTGTCCGTTTATTTTCAAAGTTTCTAGATTTTATAAATAAGACCATAACACTTATGTCTGGACCGGGCATTCGCAAATTCTGCTTTTGTGTTCCACTTTTCGAATCGAATTAATCTCTATTTTATCCGTTTATTTGCAAAGATTCTGCACTTTATAAATAAGACCATGACGCTTATGTCTGGACCGGGTATTCGCAAATTCTCCTTTTGTGTTCCACTTTTCGAATCGAATTAATATCTAGTCTATCGGTTTATTTGCAAAGTTTCTGCATTTCATAAATAATAATAATTGTTCAAAATTTTACCTTACACCCGATATTACAAGTACAAGTGAGCCAGGTGAAGAAGATTGTCAAACAGTGTGACAGATGAAATAGGAAGAGAGGAGGGAGAGAGAAGAGAGAGAGAGAGAGAGAGAGAGAGAGAGAGAGAGAGAGAGAGAGAGAGAGAGAGAGAGAGAGAGAGATATTCGTTTTTTGTTCAAAATCTCTCTCTCTCTCTCTCATTGCACAAGGTTGTGCTATTTACTACTATTTATCAAGAACAGCCAAGCTGGCAACCCAGTCTCTGTATAAACTAAGCAAGATGGCAACAGGGACCTCGCTCCTTATCCAATGCCGAAGCTTTAGTTTGAGTCAAACGGTTTTGTTAAAAAAAAAAACACCCAAAATAAGTTCGTGTCGTAAGTGATGGAAGTTGAAGTCGGCTTATTATAAAATCGTTTTTATGGTCTGTTTGGATTACCCTTTTTAAATAGAAAAAGTGAATATATCATAAACTTGAAGAATAGGCAATCTAAATGAAATTTAAATTGACTGATTAAATGAGTACGCGAGGCTGAGTTGCGAACGACTACTGGGTTCCGACATTCCGATCCCAGTGTCATTCATGTTCACCGTACCGTGTTACTGTCTACACACTACACTGCATTGTTAGTGACTGGTCATGTCTTTTTTGTTTGTATGTTTTACGCAAGCTTAATAAAAATTAAATTGACTGATTAAATGAATACGTGAGGCAGAGTTGCGAACGACTCATGGGTTCCGACATTCCGATCCCAGTGTCAGTCATGTTCACCGTACTGTGTTACTGTCTACACACTACACGGCATTGTTAGTGACTGGTCATGCCTGTTTTGTTTGTATGTTTCTTTTAATATGGGTCAATTTACAAAGAATAATAATAGAAATGTTCAAAACAAAAACTAGATTCACTATTACGTGCCTGTAATGAAGTGCTTTCCACAAACCGTGAGCGAGAATGATGGTGGAGGTAATGGCAACCATGTGGGTTTGTTATTGTTTCTTACCTCCGTCAACCCGACAATCCGGTTGCGCACCCACGCTGATTCTGACCAATAGGTAAAGGAGCGGTGGTTTGCAACTTTAAACACATAAGAGTTCTGGGAGTACAAATAGTGAAAAGCGGTAGTTTTCGCTATTTGTAGTGGTAGTACAAATAACCACTTCGTTATTTTATTGCACCAACTTTACTGCTCTATACAATGACGAAAAAAAAAAATGTAAACGATTTTTTCACCCTAAATCCCAAAAATTTGACTGATCATCCCCCTTAAAGCGAATTGTTATTATTTGGAAAGAAGTATGAAATAAAATTGATCACATCGAGGAGGAAAAGAAGAGGACCAGGATGACGACGAAGAGGAGGATGGCGTCAATATGAAGAGTAGTAGTAGAAGAAGAAGAAGAAGAAGAAGAAGAAGAAGAAGAAGAAGAAGAAGAAGAAGAAGAAGAAGAAGAAGAAGAAGAAGAAGAAGGAGGAGGAGGAGAAGGAGAATGACGAATAAATTAAATTGCTGTTTGTCTGTCTGCTGTTGTAATGTTTATTAACCTAGTAAACATGAAAAGCAAAAACAAAATCGGAGTAGAAGGAGGAGGAAAAAAAAAAAAACAGCATCAGTCGGAAGATGAGAAAGAGTAGTAGTAGTAGTAGTAGTAGTAGTAGTAGTAGTAGTAGTAGTAGTAGTAGTAGTAGCAGCAGTAGCAGCAGCAGCAGCAGTAGTAGTAGTAGTAGTAGTAGTAGTAGTAGTAGTAGTAGTAGTAGTAGTAGTAGTAGTATGCAAATGTGCAGCTAGGCGTATCCTTTGTTGAGTATGTAACTAAGTATATGACCATATGTATATTATAGTAAATTATAATAATCTAAATGGTCTGACAGGACAGACGAACAAAACTGTCGAGAAATCACAATAACTGCAACACTTAATTTATTGTTACATTATCGTTAATTCGTCACATCAGGTAGGACGCCATCCATCCATCTCTCAGTCGTCCTTGGTGTTTCATTCACCGTGTTTTGCTGATAAAGAGTAAGCCCGAAACGTCCACAGTATGTCTTCATTTAATAAATTGGAGCTTACATTTCAGTACGTATCGTTAGGTACCTAAACCACAAAGAAGTACCTAACTAGTGTAATGAAACACTTAGATTTGAAAAGACACTCACAACATCGGCTCTCTTATTTTTCGTGAACTAGTGCTGGGTCGAGTTTGAAACGATCAAATCGAGCGGGTTTTCGATCGAGTCCTCTAAAATCGAGTCGGTTTCGGGCGGGTTTCGAGTCAGTGACGTCATCGAGCAGTGATTCGTTTGAAAAAAAAAAAACACGAGCATCTCGGTTGCCACAGGAAACTTCACAGTCCCCTCCCTCTCTTATGTCTGTGGCTGGCTTGACTGCAGCTGGTTATGATGGGGGCTGCCAGATGGCCAAGTTCAAAATTGGTTACTAAGAAATGTTTTTCTATTATTATTCATTTTTAAAAAAAAATCTTTTATTTAAAAAAAATGAAAAGATAAGTTTTATCCAACTGTAGTCGATTGTTTTATTAATTAAAATCAATGAGTTTTTCAAGGGAGTCAGGATGATTGTGGTGTTTGATAATGTGAGGTTCTATTTGACTATTTGGCCAAGAAAAAATCTGGCTGTTTGGAAGCCTTGATTTTATTTATTTTAATTAATTTTTTTTTATGATCGTTCGTCGCATCACACGCACACACCCACACACGCACGCACACACAGGCACACACACGCACACACACACACACACACACACGCCATCAAAACTGCATCAGTTGTTGATTTGGTGATGGGGTGGCACGTCAACCCCCCCCCCCCCCCCCCCTAATCAGAGAAGGAATACAGCGATATTCACCTTGACATATTTCATATTTATGTCGCGCCAAAAGTTGTCGGGTGTAACCTACATAACCGCCCCCACCTCACATTTGTCACTGGTCGTCATCGAGGCGCGCGCTTTCTTGCTTTGTCGGTTACCTTTCATCACACATGTTCAAATCTTTATCTTATAGCCTATTTACTACTGCTATTAATTTTATTTAAACAGGTGATATTACGGTTGTTGCCTTTCCTGCTCTCGGCTTAGTTAGGTTGCTTTAAAATTTGGGCAGGAATATGAATATTTAACATTGTTACTTCCTGTTTAGTTTTTCTTTGTGTATGTATGTATGTATGTGTGTGTGTGTGTGTGTGTGTGTGTGTGCTGTTGTTGTTGTTGTGGCTGTTGTTGTTTTGTTGAGTTTTGGGGTTTTTTTTTTTGTTTTGGTTTTTTTTTTTTTTTTTTTTTGGGGGGGGGGGGTGCTTTTCTGACATCCAAACACCAAACCCGAGACTATTTATTTATTTACATTTAGTTACTTTGTTTGGTTTCTTTTTTTTCTCTTCATTTTGTTTGTGTTTTTTTTTTTTTTTGGTGTTTTTTTTTTTTGTTTTGTTTGTTTTTGTTTCCTTTTTTTGGGAATGGGAAGAAGGGGTAGTTTTATCCTTAGTCTTTTTAAAAGATGTATGGGATTACCTAACTTGGAACGCACAATAGGGATCGGCGTCGTTTCTGAGTTCAGTCAATTTGTTTTTAATTTTTTTTATTGCTCAGTCCATTAAAGTGGAAGTAGGTATGTAGCTGGGTGGACGCTATTTTAGATCAACGGAAAGCACTTTTCGATTTACTAGCATTCTATTAAAAGTTTGGGGTCCCAATAGCTCAGTAGGTAGTGCACTCGCTTAACATGCAAGGGAACCGAGCTCGATTCCGGGTGAAGTAGATACATATATTCTGACCCCTTGTCTACCTAGTAGTGATTGGGAAGCAAAGTCTGTTAAATCTGGCGGAAAGTTCCTTGCGATAGACTAATGGGCAATTGCTTTCGTAAGTTTTCCGATATGGAAACCGGACTGAACTCCGGCTTCATCGGGCCCAATAGCTCTGAAGAAGTACTTTTTAAAAAAAAGATTAAAAGCATGCATTTGTTGCGATCCTTAATGTTGTGATTATTAGTTGTTCTGTGGCTCAGCGGTAAGGTGTCTCTTCTTGTCATAAATCAAGCGATGTTAAGCGTTGTAAGTGGTCGAGTGGGTGACAGTGATCCTGGAAAATTCTGATCCCGAAGTTAAGTCCTTGTGTAAGGCACTTACCACACATTACTTTACTCGACTCAGGTGTGAATGTATAACTATCTATAAGCAGTGACGGATACTATTAAGAGTTTTAGTACAAAAAAGACCCGAAACAGGCGACTGGTACTTTATGAAATGGATGTAGGTTTGTATGGCCTGCTAAGGGGAAAATTGAATTATTATGAAGTTCATTGATCCGTGGAAATGAGCTTTGAATTCATACACCTGCTTGACCACTCCGATTCCAATATAAACGACTGATTAATGTTCCCATATTATAAACTATAGTTAGCTGAAAATCTTTCTCTGTCGGGTCCCCAAAAGTATGGAATAAATTAGACAAAGAAATCAAAGACGCTCCCGAGCTTTAATAACTTTAGGATTCTTTTGAAACTATTCCTTTTCAGATAAGTTAGCAATAGTATTTGTTTTGTTTTGTTTTCCTAGGTATTGTCTTTTAGGAGCAATTTGTGAATTCTGCGAGCTGTTTTGATTGATGATTACATTAACATGTGTTGATATTTATTTTATTTATTATAATTAAGGTGATGATGATGCTGGGCTGCTGCTCCTGCTGATAATGATGGTGAAGATAAATAAATTATAAAAATAATAATAAATAAAATTCCCGTTATTCATCCCATAGGGGAGGTTTTTCTCTACGGTCTTTTCTAAGGGAAGACTGGAATAACCCAGGCGTCAGCCACAGTGCAGCGCCGCAAATTGAGCTAGGACGAGGTGACTTGCTCAAGGCCACACAGGGCAGCGGCGGGTGATCGAACTCGGTACCTTTGGGGTGCAGCTAAAAGGAGTAAAATGAAAGGTGGCCTAACCCACTGAGCTGCCTATCCACACCGCTATCGGAATATTTTAAATTCATAATATATGAGCTAAACATATTTCCACCATTTTTGCTTCCTTGTTGTGGTAGTTATTTTCATCTCTGATTCAAATAAGAATATGTTGTTGGATCTAGTTTTGTGGACGTGTGATACTAAACTGTATTGTCTTGTGCGAAGCAGGTAGTGTTGGGTTATTTGATCGCTTTTACTCGATCGACGACCGAGCGCCAAGCCACGAGTCAGTGCTCGATCTCAATGCCGGAAGAGCGAGTTAGTAAAACGATCACTCGATCGTAAAACGATCAAGCGGGTTGTGAGCTTGAGACGATCTTGACACGTGAGACGAGCTTGAGACGATCAGGATTCGAGCGAGCGGAGGGGTAACGAGTGTTTCGAATCATTTCAAATTCAAACGATCACAGTTTGCCATCCGATACCAATCGCCAATGTTTGCACACGGTAGTCTGTGGTTCTTCCACAGCCCTCACTCCTTGTCAGATGTTAGTGTGTCTGGGTGGCAGTGGCAGGGAAATTCGTATAGGTGTATCACGCGTGTGTGACAAGACTTCATTAAACCTACTAAAGTTTGACTATCACACACACACACACACACATACACACACACACACACACTAAGGCTATTTCTATGACACACACGCATCCCTCTATCAATGAACACTCCTACAGTAGTGCGGCTATGTGGTCTAGTCATGACGTAACTATAGGTAGTACTCTAGTCGACCATGGCTCTCGTGCATTATAATGGTCTAGTGGTATGACACCCGCTTTGGGATCGGAAAGTCCTGGGTTCGAGCCTCGCGCTCGGTGCATAGTTGAGTCTTTGGACAAGGCTCTTTACTCACATTCTCTCACCGTACTCAGGTGTAAAATGAGTACCTGGCCGTTAACAGCGTTGTCTTTGTCTGAAAAATTGTAATATCGCCTAACAGGTGGCATGTCCCGTCCTACATATTAAATGTTGCTGTTGACCGGGGACCCCTTTACAAAGCGCTTTGATCACATTTAGTGGATATTGTAAAGCTCAATTTTTTAAAGTAAAACATTAGCTTTGAATATGGAATGTTTCAATTTTAGATGCCTGTGTATTCTTTGTTAGTTCCCATCATCATCATCATCATCATCATCATCATCATCATCATCATCATCATCATCATCATCATCATCATCATCATCAGGGGCAGCGGTACGGTCTTTGGTTGGCACCCGAAAGGTACCGAGTTCGATCACCCGCCGCTGAGTGGTCTTGAGCAAGTCACCTTGCCCTAACTAAATTTGCGGCGCTGCACTGCGGCTATCGCTTGGGTTATTCCAGTCTTCCCTTAGAATAGACCCGAAAGACGAATCTCCCCTATGGGATGAATAAAGGGAATTATGTTTAATTTATTTATCATCACCATCATATCAGCGGGATCATCATCATCACCACCACCACCACCACCCTAATAATAATGGATAAAATAAATATCAACACATTTCAATGTAATAATCAATCTAAAATCAATCAGTGCTCCTAAAAGACCCTTTGATTTCTTTGTCTAATTCGTTCCATACTTTTGGAGTCCCGACAAAGAAAGATTTTCAGCTAACTATAGTTTATATATGGGAATATTAATCAGTCGTTTATATTGGAATCGGAGTTGTCTAGCAGGTGTATTAGTTCAAAGCGCATTTCCAAGGATTTACCATGCTCAATGAACTTCACAATATTTTATTTAATTTATTCCTCCGGCACGCCATATCGACCATACATCCATTTCGTACAGTAGGTACCGATCGCTGTTTGGAGTCTTTTTGTATTAAAGCTCTTTACAATACCCGTCATTGCTTATAAGATAAGAATACATTCACACCTGAGTCAAGTGCCTGACACACGGACTTAACGTCTGGATCACAATTTTCAACAATCACTGTCACTCATCCGGCCATTGACAAGGCTTGATTTTGTGACAAGAGACACCGTACCACTGAGCGACCGAACAAATAATCACCATCTGCGCCATCGTCATCATCATCATCATCATCATTATCATCATCCTCATCACAGCCGTAACAGCCAGCAAAACCACAATCATCATCTTCGGGTCCGGTCTATCCGTGTGGGGGGTGGGGGTGGAACCTGCTAAAGTATTTCATTTTTTAAACAGAAACACGATAATCATCATCATCATCATCATCGTCATCCATTGTCGTCGGCATCGTTATCATCGTGTCCGGGCAATCCGTGTGTGTCTGGGTGTGGAACCTGCTAAATATTATTATTATCTACCTACCTAATAAAAACACACCATTCTTGTTCATTTATTTTTCAAATAATGAAATGAAAGGCACGACCTTTCCCGCACACACAAGAGGCGATGACGACCAGTGACAAATTATGGGAGGTGGGGGCGGCCGACAACTTTTGGCGCGACATAAATATGAAATGTTAAGGTGACAGGGGGATGATGGTGGTGGGAGGGGGGGGGGGGGGGGTCTCAACCCTTCACCATCAACAACTGTTTGATGGCGTGTGTGTGTGTGTGTGTGTGTGTGTGTATGTGTGTGTGATGCGACGAACGATCATAATCAAGGCTGCCAGACAGCCAGATTTCTTCTTGCCCAAGTAGTCAAATAGACCCCAAATAGCCCAACACCACAAGCATTCTGACTCCCTTGAAAAACTCATTTGTTTTGATTAACAAAACAATCGACTACAGTTGGATAAACTTATCTTTTCATTTTTTTTAAATAAAAGATTTTTTTTTAATGAATAATAATAGAAAAGCGTTTCTTAGTAACCAATTTTGAACTTGGCCATCTGGCAGCCCCCATCATAACCAGCTGCAGTCAAGCCAGCCACAGACATAAGAGAGGGAGGGGTATGTGAAGTTTCCTGTGGCAAACGAGTTGCTCGTGTTTTTTTTTTTAATAATAATAATAATAATGCTGAAAACTTATATAGCGCTATAACTCCGAGACACCAGACTCTAAGCGCTTAAATTACAAATTACTTTGGCTGAAACATACTCATTCACACACACAAGCACACACACACACACACATACACACACACAACACAACACACAACACAAACCAAACCTATCTTGCTTCTCATACCATCTACTAAAATCGAAACAAATATGTTTTAAGCGAACGTTTAAAAATAGACAAAGATTCTTTTTCACGAATGCTCTGCGGTAAGGCGTTCCAAATAGAGGGTCCGAAATGAGAAAAGGATCTCATTCCAGCATTTTTTCCGAATTCGAGGGACAACTAGTTTTGTGGAATCACTGGCCGAACGTAAGGGACGGGGTTTTGAATATCTTTCAATTAGTTCTGAAAGGTAGGAAGGGGCAGTACCTTCAAGACAACGATACACTAAAACACAAGCTTTGAATTTAATTCTTTTCTCAACAGGCAGCCAATGCAGGTCATGAAGTAGAGGTCCGGCAGAGTCGCACCTACGCTTCATAAATACTAGTCTGGCAGCGCTGTTTTGGACAATCTGAAGACGTTTCAGATTGTATTGCGAAACGCCAAACAACAGAGCATTACAATAATCCAATTTCGATAGTACGAGGGACACAACCAGGTGCTTGGTCACATCCTCAGATATGAACCGTCTAATGGAAGCAATCTTTTTTAGTTGGAAAAAGAGAGATCTAACCAAATTATTAACCTGATGCTCCATCGACAGTCCAGAGTCTAAGAATGTGCCAAGGTTTTTCACTTTGTCAACAATTTGAATAGAGGCATCCCCCAACTTCAAATCTGTTTCACTTTTCCACTTCCTGTTCCCCACATACAGCACCTCCGTCTTATCATCATTCAGTTTCAGTCTGTTCTCATTCATCCATTTCTTAACACTTTGGATACAATTTTTACTATTGGCTGATACTTCTTGTAAATTTCTCATATTGGAAACGCAGTACAATTGCGTATCATCAGCGTATTGATGGTAAGACAGACCAAAACTTCTGATGATTTTAGACAGAGGGCCAACGTACAAAACAAAAAGAACGGGTCCAAGTACTGAACCCTGGGGAACCCCACAATCAAGAAAGATTTCCTCCGATCTATATTCATCCACCGTAATAATCTGTTTACGATTAAACAAATATGACCTAAACCAATCAAGCGCTGCACCAGACACGCCATAAGTAATTTCAAACGAATCACTGCTCGATGACGTCACTGACTCGAAACCCGCCCGAAACCGACTCGATTTTAGAGGACTCGATCGAAAACCCGCTCGATTTGATCGTTTCAAACTCGACCCAGCACTAGAAGCAGGCAGGAAAATAACAGGTGTGGGTTTTGGTCTTTGGGGCGAACAACACCATGGCCTAGGAATTCGTCCGCGACATAAAAATTATTTCCGGTCGTCCCCAAAATTGTGGCCAGAATGAGCAAATTATAGAAACAAGAGATGATCAATAAAGTTAACAGGTAGGTTGGTAATGAAAATTTAAATGGTTGGTGGACTATGAACAGATTTGATGATTAACAACTTTCTTCCTGGTTGAAAATAAAAAGTCGAATTGCCAGTTTGACGTTTTCAGATCAAAGTAACAAAAGAAATTTCATTGATCCATTTGCTTTAAAATATTTTTTTTAAAAAGAGCTGGATTTGACATTTGATCACTATTTACTTTCATCTTGTGTTAAATATCACTTGATATATTAACTGTTTTGGGACACAACCACTAGTATTTTTTCCAGAATATTTGGTATTTTTCACGCATAGTTTGGCATTTTGCATAAAATCTTTCTGCCCACTTGCTACAGGCGTCTGGGAATAATGACAGCCTTGTCATTGTGGGAGGGGGGGGGGGACTTTTTTTTAAAAAAAAGTCTCTCCCCTCCCAAAACCCCTACTAGACTTTAAAAAAAAAAAGTTTTCCCCCCTCCCAAACCCCCAGAATTATTTGGGTCCCCGAGTTTGCGGTATTACTATTACCTTAAAATTGGTTGGGTTGAATGAAAATAAAGCTGTCTTAGACAGGTTCGTCAAGCTCATTAAGAAGCTGTGATTATCCCCAGGGTATTACGGTTGGTCACATTGTATTTAAGGCGGCACAAATCCGAAATACAGAATCAAATTTTATTGGTCTAGTTAATTTAACTTAATTTGACCTACTTTGTATGTGTGTGTGTGTGTGTGTGTGTGTGTGTGTGTGTGTGGAGGGGGGTATTGCATTGTTTGCATATGTGCGTGTATTTGTGTGTGCGTGTATGTGTGTGTGTTAGAATATTAACGAGACGTACTCACAAAAGAGCATCAATGATCTTGGACAAAACTTGTCTGTTAACTTTCATCTGTTCATTATAACGACTCACAGACGCAGCATGTCCTGTTTCCAACTGATTTCATATATCTACAACGTTGAAAAGTTTATATTTAACAGCATCTGTGACATGGCTATTTCATTCAGAATGTTTCTTCAGTGCCTGAGAGATGTGCGCAATATCACTGAATCCTCCTGTTGTCCGTTATAGCATACATCACCAAATATCAAGCAATAAAAACAATGAAGCGTTTTAAAAATAATCATTATTAAATCGGCGCTGTCTCCTCGGTGTGTTAGAAACTAAGTTAAAATTCCCTGGTTTGTGTGGACCTAAATCTTTCACCGCTATTTTCTCTTGATGGGATAAGTGTCGGAATCGATTTTCAATTAAAAAATCAACATGATTCATGATTGGTTACAAATTACAGAAATAACTTTTTAAAATAAAATGATTCAAGATAAAAACAGGTAGGTTTCATAAACAATGACAACAGCGATAATACATTTTCTCTGAATACTAACGGTATGACACACAACTTTAGAATAATTGAATTTAAAAATCCACATTTAATTCCAAACGCAAAGCACTTGTTAACTTCACACACAATCAGCGACATCTTTATAATTATACTATTATTAGACAATGCACACAATACAAGTTGAGTAGGGATCGTTGGGAGTGTGCGGGGATGAAGGACTCCGTGGGGTCAGGGATTTTTATTTATAGTACCATGGGGCTCTTCTCGGTGCATACTTTGTTTACTGTTCTTTTTGATATTTAATATATATTTAAGCAAAACCAACAATGATAAAATATATATTTATTGCCATTCTCTTCATCCGTATATCTAAGTGAAGCAAAGCCTCTTCTTTCAGTGATAAAACTGATATGGTTTTAATTTATCCCAAGTAGGACCTCAGGGCGTGCATCGCTAGATTGTCCGTCTTGGCCTAATTATTTTAGCAGTGAAAGACAATAGTTAGTTGGGGAGGGAGGGTGGAGGGAGATTGGGGAGTGGTAACGACCTTTCTTCAAGGTACAACAGAGTATAGGATAAGGACAGGACGGCCAAACGAATACTGGCTCATATAAACAAACAAAAAAACTTCCCCACCACACCACACCCTCCGCTCATTGTCACCCCGCGCAGGCAACGGGGGAAAGATGAAACGTGCCGATTTGACGCTACCTTCGCGGAGCGACGCACGAGTCGTCAAATATTAAATTCAAAACAAAAAGCAGTATGTGCTAAATTTTTAATTTTTATCAAAATTTTAAAATTGAAGTTTTTTGTTTGGTTGACATGCTAATCTACGGAAAATAATAGGGCGGCACAAAACAACTTCGCTCTATTGACCGACCGCCAGTGTTAAGTAATATTAATATTACGTCCTTAATATTAACAGAGTTATTCCACACCCGAGTCGCGCATGCGCATTTTGAGAATTAGCTACTCAACTCTCAACGACTTCTGTCGTGTGAATTTATCAGCATGGTGGACGTAGGGCTAAATGGTTGTCTGAAGGCAGGGACTCATTAAAATGCTTAGGCTAGGGATTAAATGATCAGAACAATGAGCAATTTGAATGTAAACCCTTCATCCGCATAGAAATTGTCTAAACAAATAATAATAGACAGAATGTCGTGTGAGCTCCTTGTTGGATGGAATCTTAATGACACGAAAGCCTAGTATGCTGAGAGGAGCACAGTGGTTGAGCTGCTTGACTCTTAATTGGAAGTTCTTGGGTTCAAAGCCCAACGGGGAACCTTATTTTTTCAATACTATTTTTTTTTCCTATTTTATTATTTATTATTTCCTTTATATTTTAAAGCTTATTTATTTATTTTTTATATAGCCTATTATTGGTCTTATTATTATCATTCTATCATTCTTTTTCTAATTATTATTAATATATTATTATTACTTTTGTCTGTCAAATAAACATTGTTGTCACAATAGTTAATTTATGAAAGTCATTACAATCATGGGGAAAATTTCTGAGCGCCACGTTTTACACCTGAGTACGGAAAGAGAATGTGAGCTTTTTCCAACATAGGTGAGCAAAAGTGGGGCAAAAAGCCAGCTGAGGGAGGCACCTCAGCGAGGCACAAGTGAGACAACTTTTTTTGGCAGGTTAAAGTGCGCATGCGTCAATGCAGAATTACCAGTTTGGCAATAAAAAATATTAGTTTTAACTGGGTTTGATATTTGGTATTTTGGGAGTGTTTTGCTAAATCACTTAATTTTACCTAAATGACAGATAATTATACAGTATTATAATATGGTCAGCCAAGGTCAAATTATTATGACAGCGTGACAAACAATGAGGGTTTTTTTCTTTTATTATATGCATTTTTGCAGAAAAAAAGCGATATCTATAATATTTTATCTTTTTTTCCATAACTAGTGTGGCATGTTCTATAAAAATAATCTCACAATCCTGGCATATTTACACGTCCTTTTCAATCTCAAGATGGCGTATGGCAAGTATTTTTTAATTCAGAAAAGTGAGTGGAGCAGGCACTTATGTTGGTAACAACAAGATATGAAGTGAATAGAAAAGTGCCAGAAGACAATAGAGAATAGAATTTTATTCTCTATTGTCTTCTGGCACTTTTCTATTCACTTCATATCTTGTTGTTACCAACATAAGTGCCTGCTCCACTCACTTTTCTGAATTAAAAAATTCACCCCATACACCGGAGCATACTCAATGTCTCAATCGTTTCTATGTTATATGTTTGTGTTGAGAATATTGGCTATTAAGCTTAACTGCTGGTCAAAATTATTCGCGATGGTGGTGTACGAACGAATCGGCGGTCTCAAGAAGTGGGTGAGAGAGGGATCTAGTAATGACTTTGAGTTTGAAACGAATATTTTTGGTGTTCGTGGATAGCTCACACGGTAGAGCCACGCTCTCACCTGCCAGGCGGAGTTGTCGTACCAATAAGGTCGCAGGTTCAAACCCCACCACCGCCGCGAAAATTTTTTATTCTCTATTGTCTTCTGGCACTTTTCTATTCACTTCATATCTTGTCGTATGGCAAGTACTATTGCTATGAAATTGAAATGAGTAAGAAGACATTTAATTTTTCTTGTACTGCCGCTGAGGTTAATATGATATATTATTTATATTGTTGTTGTTGCTCTTTGTTTCAGTCATCCAAGGGTTGATGGGTCTTTGAAAAATGTCACTTGTTTTCACTGTGGCGGACTGAACGGTGGGAATGTGTGACATTCATTTTCATTTGGTTACGACGAGTGGGGTTTGGAGTTGGAGATGTTTGGATTGGCGTGATGTTGGATAGTGTCGTATTTCAACACATAGTATTAGATTTAGATAGTCTTGATATTTTAAGTAGAAAATAGTTCGTTTTGCATAGAACACTGATATGATTCATGATACTAAAACGGTTCGTTCCTTTTCCAGATTCCAAATTATGATGGATGGTGATAGTGATAAGGTACTGGTCACTGACACTTGTGCCAGTGCTAATTTGTTTTAGTTTTATGAAGTGACTGGTTACCGCAGAAACTTAAAGCACCATTCTTGGCACAATGCTTGGTATCGCAATAACATTTTCAGCCAGTGAGAGCTGCTTTGATCAGTTCGGTTTGTTTGTTTTTTGTCATCTCAAAAATAGGGTTACGATAGACATAAAAATAAAAAGTAAAAAAAAAAGAAAACCGATTCACATCCAGAATTTTATTCATGCCTAGATAAATCTTAAACAAATATTAATGTACAACAGACGTTAAAGACAATCGGAAAGCTCCTACATCCCCAGTATTCATTAAAGAATTAAAGGCTGTCATTATTCCCATTGAAAATTCGTTATCCCCAGACACCTTTTTACCGGACGGTGCAAGGGATAAATGTCCCGTCCCCCCACCCCTTTTTTTTTTTTTTTTTTTGAGCGAGTCTATTCTTTTCTCCCTTTTGTTTGGCCTTTTGTTCCGTTTCTGAGCATGAATTTCTTAAAATTGTTTTTATTTTTTTTTTTAATTGTTTTTTCTCCTCTGTCTGACCATTTGGTCACTCTCACTGAATATTTCTGTTTGTTTGCTCTTTAATTAATTATTCTTTTTAGACACTTTTTCAAATCGGAGTGGGGACGAATATGACAATTTGCTAGAAACTAGAAAGGAACCAAGAGAGAGTTTTTTTTAAAAAAAAAAAAAAAGGTGGGGTGAGGATGGATGGGACATTTATCCCTTTCAACGTTCTGTAAAAAGAAGACGGAATTTTTTAAAAAGTGGCAGAACCAGGATTTGAACCCACAACGCCGATTATGGTAAAACTGCCAGGGCAGACGACTAAACCATTCGGCCATGACACCCAATTCGAAGTCGACGCATATTGTGTATATGTAGTAACAACTGATTTATTGTTGGTTAATTTTGTTTTTATAGATATTTTATTAACTTTCCTTATTTCTATGTGCATTTGGAAACATTCCATATTCTGGAATCTGGGTAATTGTTTAAAAGAGCGGAGTTTCAAATATGTCTGGGGATAATGAATTTTCGTCATCCCCAGACAGGTGTCAGGGGAGGGATAACGAATTTGCATTATCCCCAGGTGTCTGGGGATAATCACAGCGATTTAAAAAAGTATGAAAAATCTCTTGGGAGAGTAGAGGGCTAGGATTTAGTGAGCTAAGACTAAGATCTGGTGTTAGTAAGATTGAATCTCGCCTTTAATGGGTTAAATCTTATTGTTTGATTTTTAAAAATTACAGAGTGAGTTTAAGTTTTATTTTTTTTTAAATGAAATATTTACTATTGTTATGACATTTACTGCTTTTTTATTTTTTCTTAAAGGTGGCGTCAATTGGCACAGTGGTCAATCTATATATGGTCTGTTAATTCTCACAGTCCGCAACTGCGACAAAGTCCTGGTAAACCGGTGATGTGTATTCAACATGGATGACAGATTGCATTTGGAAGCAATTTTTATTGTAACCTGAGTGAAGTTTTCAGATCCCACAGATTTGGTAAATGAAATGATTCTTATGTTACCGCAGTTATGAGAGATAAAAGTATTATTCTCTTTTAGACTTAAGTCAGGCCTGTAAATCTTCCGACTTTTGTCGGATTTCCGACAGTACGATTTTGCTCTATAAGTGCTAATATTTTAAAATACAATTAATAGTAAAAATATAATCCATAACGTCAAAGAACAGAACCAATAAAAAAAAAGAAAATAAATTACTTTTATTTCGTTCCTCGAAAAAATCTGATTTTATTCCCTTTCAAATGCTGATTTTAGACTTTAGGGAAAAAAATTGTTCTTTGTCGCATCAAACACAAAACAAAACTAGGCTGTCTATCAGTTAGCTATAATATTATCATGTCACCTACACGCTCCTCTAGACGTGGATGTATTCACTGCCTGGCTACTGTGCCACAACCGGCGAGAGACGGTTGGGAAGTTCGCGCGAGTCGTCAAACACAGACCTAGTCAGTAAATAATGCACGCACAGAAGTGTGTTGGAGCTTCTCGGACCGGAAGCAGGCCTGTAAATCTTCCAACAAATGTCGGAATTCCGACAGTACGATTTTGCTCTATAAATTCTGACATTAAAAAATATATATATATTCGCAACATCAATAGACAGAACCAACTAAAAATAAAAGAAAAATGTTTTATTTTGTGTCTCGACGAGAGTATTAAAAACATTTAGACCTGTAAATTCTCAGTCAATTAACTGAAATCAGTCAATTCGTAAAATTCAAATATTTTTTTAAAGGAAAGAAAGAATTCATGAATCGTAGTCGAATGACGTGAAGTAGTTAGGAATGTTCCACAGTGCTACGCATTGCTCAAGGGCGTTTATATTTACAATGGATATATTGTCAAGGCTTCTTAGAATTGTCGTGTCTGAACACACCCCAGTGTATTTTCACACAGCCTTTGTGAAATTATCTTTTCACTTTCCAACCCTGTCATGTTCCCAATGGTAGCCAATTTTAACTGAGCCGCCAAGCGATAAATTTCACTGTTTTGTCTAAGCCAAAGTTGACCACATTTACTTGGTAGAGCCTAAAAGTATGAGAAGATTAATGCGAAAGCCAGAAGTGCGTTATGGAGACACCTTCAAATCGAAAGTTTTATGATTGCTACAAGCTCATCTCGATTGCCTCACGTTGTAAACAAACTGGTTGACCGTTTCTTCACTGATGTGGGTACTTGATTATGAGAAACAATTGTAAGTAGCCTAATTGATTCCCACGTAAATTAGTTTTCTGCCATTGTTTTGCTCAAATGAGCTTGCTGTTTACTACAATTGTAAGTAGCCTAATTGATTCCCACGTAAATTAGTTTTCTGCCATTGTTTTGCTCAAATGAGCTTGCTGTTTACTATTCATCTCGATTCTTTGGATTTTTCTGATACGATACGAAGAGTTTCAGTCAATTTTTATAGAGCTCATTTACAGGTCTATACTTATTTCGTCAAAGACAAAACAAACCAGACAGCATTCTATCTTGTCAATAATTATCACCACCTCCACACTACCCGGACGTGTACTTGTTCACTGTCTACTGTCTGCCCACAGACTTGTGTGTCTACCTGCATGTAACTAGCCAGTGTCTGTCGCTCGCGTTCGCAAATCGTCGATCACAATTCGTAGTCAGTAATCAACTAACGCACATAGTGTGTTGGGGACCAGGCCGTTTCTTTCTATTTTGCTACAGACACACACACCTCGTTCCATTCTTCTTTTTTTCAGTTCAGTTCATTATCTCTATCCGGTTGAAAGTGAACCAGAAAAATATGAATGCGAAATAGATATTTTTCTTCGAATGAATACTTATATCAGAAGTTTTCACTCGTTTGGCATACGACCGATCTTCTTTTCCTCTATTCTCGCACGACCGTAGTTTTTCAGTTATTTATTAATTAAATTATTCTTCCTATTCATTATGCCTGAAGTATTTTTAGATCGCAGATCGGACTTACTTACCTTAGAAAAATGTGTTAAGAATAAATTTAAATGGTCGTGGCTTGAAGAACAAGACACCAACGGCGATTTCTTCTCTTGCTATGTGAGGAAAATTGAGGCACCAGGAATGGCATTTGTGTCATATCTGGGTTGTGTTGTTAATCCACTTTTTTGGTTTAGTTGTGTCTATTTTCGTATCCTCAAAAAGTTCAGACAATTTTTTCACCACCCATTGACAGGCCTGCGGAAGGTTTCTCTCTATTTTGCTACTGACACACATGCATTTCTCCGTGTCTTATTTCTTTTTCCCTGTGATTTATTGGTTCAGTCTGGATGTGAAATGGAAAAATAATAATGCGAAATAATTATTTTTCTTCGAAATATATATTCTTCTTCAGATGCTCTCACACGACCGCACCACCTCCTCCTCTTCTTCTATAATAATTAATCCAAATAAACGAAAGAATCAGCGTAAACAGAGCAATTATATATATATATATATATATATATAAATATATATATATATATATATATATATATATATATATATATATATAGAGAGAGAGAGAGAGAGAGAGAGAGAGAGAGAGAGAGAGAGAGAGTGAAACATTTTTTACGGGTATGTGTGGCGTATAAGCGGAGCGTGAGATTAAGCGGAGTGGACTCATTTACATTTGGCTCAAACATGTTAAATCATAGAGGAGTATTATTTGCAATTGTTTCAGTGAAATATGGATAAAAGTTATGGCAAATTATGTTTCTTATGTCTTCAATCATGTAACATTAGCTTCATATTATGTTCAGGCCTGTAAATCTTCCGTCTATTGTCGGATTTCCGAAAGTACTATTTTGCTCTATAAGTGCTAATATTTTTATTCCGTTTCAAATGTCGACTTTAAAAAAACAACAACTTTATTTGTCGCATCAAAGACAAAACAAAACGTCTATCGGTTAGCTATAATATTATCATGTCACCTCCACACTCCACTAGACGTGGATGTATTTACTGCCTGGCTACTGTGAGAGAGTGTCACGAAGCACAGATTATCTTTGTCGCAAAGGAAGTTAACGCGAGTCGTCGAACACACACCTAGTCAGTAAATAACGCACGCACAGAAGTGTGTCGAATCAGACCGGAAGGTTTCTCTCTATTTTGCTACCGACACATGCCTTTCTCCAGTTCTCATATCTTTTTCTCTATATTTTATTGGTTCAGTCTGGATGTGAGACGGAAAAGAAATAATGCGTAATAATTATTTTTCTTCTAAATATATATTCTTCTTCGAGACCTCTCTCTTCTTCTTCTTCTTCTTCTTCTTCTTCTTCTTCTTCTTCTTCTTCTTCTTCTTCTTCTTCTTCTTCTTCTTCTTTTATGAGAATTAATCCAAATAGACAAATGAATTAGCGTAAACATTGAACACAAACAAACAGGAGCGAAGAGTTCTGACAACTTTTTCACCAACAATTTACAGGCCTGTATGTTATGTGTTATTTTCAATTTTTTTCTTCCTCTATTTGATAGTCAAATCGACCTCCATGATATGGCAACCAAGAGCAGGGGAAGTGTCTACTTACAGGGATACCACAATCTTGGATCTTTCCTTCACTTGATGTTGTGTTTTTGTTTTTTACTTTTTCAGCAGTGTAAGGTGCCATTTCAAGCTTTTTGAAGAAGAAATACTCTGACCATTTGGCTAAGATGTCTTTCAGTGGCTATAGACCATTCCCTTTCAAGTACGGAGCTATGAAGTAAGTAGGCTACTTTGGCAATCTGGCATTGTTTATGTCGAATAAAAAAAATTATATGAGCACCTTATGTAATATCCAGTCCAACATCTTGTTTTAAGTTGCTTGTTGGCTTGGGAGCTATTGACAGGCTGTCTCTGGGTGGGTTTTTAAAAGTTATTTATTTCGACCTCCCATAGTGGACGATATTGTGCTAAGCCATGGATATATTTGAAAATTGACTTTCGGAGACCAAAAGAGCAGGGGATTTCAGTTCTGTTAGTTAGAGGTGTGTACTACCAGTCTCATACATTTTTCAGCCATGAGGTTTTTAATTCTGCTAATACATTTTACAATGTAATTAACAACTTGGCATAGTTTTAAAACATGATTATTCATCGTAAAGTGTCACTCAGTTTGTTCCAGTGGTACACAGAATTATCTAGATCTATAATTTCTTAGTCAGCTGACAAATCAACCAGAAATCATCGGATGATTATTTACCAACGTCAATGTATACGACAGTAATTGGAGCATGTTCATATTATTATTACTTGTCTTTCTTTCTTTTCTTTTTTTGTTATTTACGCTTAATTAATTTAAGATTTTTTAAATTATGCCCTTCTGCCGCAACATCATAAGACTAAGACATGAAGATATCGTCTAGGCATTCTCTTTCTCTCTCTCTCTCTCTCTCTCTCTCTCTCTCTCTCTCTCTCTCTCTCTCTCTCTCTCTCTCTCTCTCTCTCTCTCTCTCTCTCTGTGTGTGTGTGTGTGTTACATTTTATACAGTTTTGATTATGATTAGAGGAGAGAATAATTGTTTTAACTTTTTTAGACCTCCCCAGATGGACAGTCCGTATGAAATTGAATTGTGGTGAGGTTGATTGCAGTCTTCCGTCCAGTCACTTACCAAGGAGGCAAATGGTTAATATTGGACTCAGCTCATGTCTGACCCTGTAAAAGCTGAAGCTTACCAGATCCAGGAAACTGAATTTGAGAAAATACAGAGAGGATCTACCTCCTGAGGAAAAGGTATAAATGAAAGCAAAGCATGGTGAACAATTCAAAAAAGAGAGAAAGCATGTTTGAATGCTTTTGATACTTCGCTCTCTCTCCTTTTTAAAAAATGGGAAATGGGTGCCTCTGGTTTGTGTTGCATTTCTTTTTTTTTTTTTTTTTTTTTCGTGGTTTAAGTAACTCTAAAATTCTAGCACCTATCATGAAGAGAGAAAAAATGTTCTTCAGTTCATTGTTTCCAGTTTCACAAATGACCCTGCCACCTTGCAATACCAGAAATCTCCTTGGTTCATAGTGGAAGTCCTGGATGCAGTTTTTTATTTCTCATAGTGGATGGCTCTGTCCTCTATCACTATTTATCTTTTTCAAGCTTGCTTTCAGTCTTAGTCTTGAAATGAGATTACTTCATTCTTTCCTGATCTTGGTCAGTAGAGCATACATGCTGAATCTTACGAATTTTTCGTAATTTTACGAATTTTAGACAAATTTCATGGCCGAATAATAAGTTTTATGGAAAATTACAAATTTTTAATTCTTAGTAATACTTTATGATAATATTAATAATAATAATGAGAAGAAGAACAACTACTACTACTACTATAATAATGATAATAATAATAATATTGTGGTTGTTCATACAGTTCATACACAATTTCAGAAATTACGAATTTCCTTGTCAAATTACTAAAAATTGACATAAAAATTACTTAATTTGAAGTTTTCAATTTGGCATGTCTGGTAGAGTCAAATGTATAACTGTCGTTTTGGGAGATGATTTTTTTTTTCTTCTTGTAAATAATCTGTTATGCAGTGCAGCAGGGAAATCTCAACCGTGGGACCGGGCCTAGTTGTTCGAGATTTCTGTGTTCAGTATATTTTACAAAGCATGTGTGATGGTTAAATGCGGCATAACAGTCACAGGTGGCATAGTGTGTTCTATAATATGAAGACAAAGCCAGCCCATAGCACACACCCACGAATTACGTGCCTGAGCGAGCCTTTACTCACGGTATAGGTCAGGTTGACCTCAGGGTCAAGCGGTCAATCCTGCGGGTAAAGCTGCATACAATGCATTACGTTCCAAAAACATATAAATTGAGTAACGACGTTTCCTGTTTTCAGTCTACCGCCACTCCTCTTCTAGATTCACAACATATTTTTCAAAGCTTGGATATAACTGCATTTTTCTCCTTTGATATTTGTGTCTGGATTTCATTATTCTGCTGTGATTAGTTCTTTAGTTATTTACACCTGAAATACTCAATGAATAAAATCAATTACAGGAGCTATTTATTTTTTTTTAAATTAATATAAAACTTTTGACACAACCAATTTTTTAAAAAGTTGTATCGGCGCATCTAACATTCTCTGGGCTTTCTAATGATTAAAACCGTTTAATGGACTTGTCTTTTAATCTTTTATAATATTTTTTTTCTTGCAATGTACATACAAGTAAAATGATCACACTTTAGAGACCCACATGAAATCTTTAAATGAACTTTATAGTGTATGTGGCTATACAGCACTCATGCAAAAAGAAAAAAAAACGTAACCGCTAAAGATTACTGTGTAATGATTTCAAATGTGAAATACTTTTGTTATTTGATATTGATATTGGAAAAGACTTAGAAACAACTCATTCCCCAGTGACATTACAATGTGTACTGTGTACAAACCATTTACAAACATACGAGTCGGCTGCATTAAAGATAGGCAGTCAAGTGACATTCAAACCTTAGACACACATTCATCACACTCCACATAAATCACAGTAGACAATGTTATAATGACAACCAGTCTTCTTCAAGTTTCCCCTGACTTACAGTCTCATGTACCAGAAAAGAAGATAAGATTAGAAAATATCAAGTAAATTATCAAGAAACAATACAGGACAGTTTACAACGTATTAGACAGGTAGAGACACCTAAACAATTTGAAATTATAATGTGACTTTTGACTGAAAGAAAAGTGAAATAATAGAGCAGGAGCTTGGATTCCCTCCCTCTCCTGAGAATCATGTTTTTCCCCCATTTTTGTCTCTCTCTCTCTCTCTCTCTCTCTCTCTCTCTCTCTCTCTCTCTCTCTCTCTCTCTCTCTCTCTCTCTCTCTCTCTATATATATCTATCTATCTATTTTATTTATCTCTAATCTCTCTCTCTCTCTCTCTCTCTCTCTCTCTCTCTCTCTCTCTCTCTCTCTCTCTCTCTCTCCCCCACCCCCACCTCCCTCTCCTACGTCTTGACACACATACGCTCACGCCGACAGACAGTATTACAATCAATACACATACAAACATAAAGTCAGATAGATAATACACATAATTTACGCTTTGTACAAATAAATGTTTAAAACCATCCCGGAATTTGGAATTATCTATGTTTTCTGTTATTCAAACTGTGAGAAAAGATTGTCTTCATTGTGTACTTCAGTGATTTATACGAAACAATTTCGGTATCCCAAATATAAAAGGTTTACAATGAAATGATTGACAAGTCCATTTAGAGACGACGTAAGTAAATTCTCTTAATGTTTGTCTTTAAGTTGAACCAAGTTTTATTGCATTTGATCGTGTCGTTTTTTTGCAATTTGGGGGGTAAAGTTAAAAGTAAGTTAATTATTTCTCAAAATATGAGTAATTTATAATTAACAATAACTTTCTTTCAACTAACACTATGAAAATCAAATTAATATCATAATACCAATTATTTTCTAAATATTTTCTTTCTGTAAATTTCTTGCGTTCATGATCATATTAAACTTTGGATAGCAGGTTTACAAAGTAAACAAACACACGTAATGACTGTGAGTAAGAATCATTCAACAGGTAATTGTTATCATGACCCCGAGGTCACGCCCCCACAAAGGCGAAGGGGGCTGACTGGGTGGTAAGGCATGCGGTCAGGTTGAGTTCACTGAACAACTAAAGGCACGGCTTTTCATTTCCGTGAGCATTGCTGGTTACACACTCAGCGCTTGCCATCTTTATCTATGAATCCGCTATCTAATCACTGTCACTTCTCATCTCTCCCAGCGCCTCTCTTCTCACCCAACCTTAAAAGGCAAAATGAAAACAAATGGTGTAGGTCAAATTAACCAAATGCATATGGTCAATTAAAAGTTTGCACTTCCTCTTTTCTGGTTTAGCAAAATGTTGACATTTGAGTTTCAGGTTTAAGTCTGGTGTTCGCTGGGATAATACAGACCTGCCAACCAGTACGATTTTGATCCAATTATGCTGATACGATTCCAAGGGATATAGTACGATCTTTTTAAAGATATGTGATGTGAATTATGTTGATGATACATTTGATGCATTGATACACACATGTCTTACACCTACTACCGTGTTTCTGAATGAATGATGCATCACATTTAGTATTATAGTTATCATTTCAGTTGCTTATATGATGCCGGTTTTCACCAATATTTTTCTCATACATTTTTTGAGGATTTGCATAGAATTATGCATATATATCAGCTTATTTTATACGTTAAATAGTCTCAGACATTTAAGTTTTTGCCACTTATTAAATAGAATATTCTAAGTGAAAATTTAATTTTACTAACATCTTTGACTAGGAAGCCTTCAATTAAAAACTGTCTTGCTAACAAGCTAAAACATAAATGGGTTATTTCCTTTTATTGATAATAAGTAAAATTACTCTATTTTGCTTTATAAAATTTATAATGATCTTTTTTCTTCTATATTATTTTGTACGAGTCTTGAATTACAAAGTGGGCAGCTTTAGGAATGGTATTTGGTTCAAAATGAATTCTCTAGAACCATTTAAGTATTTAACTTGTCTTTGCATAGTACATACTTGCGAATTTCCTATCATTTGACCAAAGTAATAGTATTGGTAGTATGTAGTAGTAGTGAATGCTCAAAAAAAAAGAGAGAGATATTGTCGGATTTCCGACAGTACGATTTTCTCTATAAGTGCTAATATATTATTTTAAAAAATTAATAGTAAAAATAAAATTCGTAACGTCAAAGAACAGAACCAATAAAAAAGAAAATAAAATACTTTTATTTCGTTCCTCGAAAAAATATTTTATTCCATTTCAAATGCCGACTTTAAAAGACAAGACAAAACAAAAGCTATAATATTATCGTGTCACCTACATGCTCCGCTAGCCGTGGATGTATTCACTGCCTGCCTACTGTGCCACAGCCAGCGAGAGAGAGGTCGCAAAGTTCGCACGATTCGTCTTCACACACACACACCTAGTCAGTAAATAACGCACACACAAAAGTGTGTCGAACCGAACCGGAAGGTTTCTCTCTATTTTGCTACCGACACACATGCGTATCTCCGGTTCTTATTTCTCAGTCTCTATATTTTTTGGTTCCGTCCAGATGTAAGACGGAAATAAATAATGCGAAATAATTGTTTTTCTTCGAAATATATATTCTTCTTCAAAAGCTCTCGCACCACCTCCTCCTCTTCTTTTTCATTGTCGTCGTTGTCTTCTTCTTCTTCTATAAGAGTTAATCCAAATAAACGAAAGAATCAGCGTAAACATTTAACACAAACAAGAGCGAAGTTACACCTCCTTCAAAAGGGTAGGAATTGTTCTCTTCCTTTCATTTTACAACTAACTCAGACCTGGGCCCTCAAATAATTGGGATTTTTTTTTTTTTTTGTTTTTTTTTTTTTTGGTACCATAAAATAAGGACCTCGTTATAAATAAGTAGGGGAAAGTGACACGATTTGACTAGTCAATTGACGTATCATATCTGTGTTGTGTTTTTTAATTAATCCATATTTTTGTCCTGTTGTGTCTATTTTCGTGTGTTCAAAAAGTTCCGACAACTTTTTCACCAACCATTTACAGGCCTGGTTTGGTGTTAGCTTTTATATAAATTTTTGTATAGCGTGTACTTTTTTTTCCACATGTGCGGACAAAATACACTTTTTTGCTCTAAAAAATACACTTTTTAGGGACATAGAATACTTTTCGTCCTGGGAAGGTTGGCAGGTCTGATAATAGTCGAGGTTGGTTCTAAGATGATGTATTCTTGTGTACCACCGAAATAATTTTCCTATATAGCAGTTTCCCAATTCAGTGGATGAAAAACTTTCCTGACTTAATATCAAAATTTTCACGCATACTCTTTGAAGCCTGCAGTAAGCAAATCTGTCATCTGCATTATCTGCGGCCTTAAATATCAGGGCGATCTGCAGATTTTGGCAAATTTCCCCAAATTGGTAAAATTAGGCAAATTTTTGTAAAAAGAAAGAAGCATCGAAAACAAAATAACGAAAAAAGGTATGAAATTGAGGAATGTTGCAGCTTTGCCTGAGCCTAGACTCTAAACACCAAGTGAAGCTGCTCTCTACCAACGACGATCTTTCAAAATCTTGGTGACATCACTGCTCATACTTACATCTAAAGTCTAAAGTCATACCTAGTCACTTCCAACTTCCGTCATGGATCTCCTCGACTAAAGACTCAAAGGACTAGATTTCCTTTGTGATGCCTAATTTTTATTTTTTTTTATTTTGGAGTAGTAAAGGAAAACTAGGCCTTTGATGATTCTGAGAGAAAGTTTCGTTTGGGATAGTCTGTAGGCGGTAGGTGTGAAAGTTTGATAAATCTGATACTGTGAATGACTATGACTGAGTTGAATGTTCGCCAGTGTAAGTGTTCTATTCCACAGTATGTGTGAGTGTGATTGTTTGAAATTTGGGCGCATAAATCGCATTGCGGTGCGGAAAATAATAAATGCAGCCTCCTTTAAGTGTAATAAGATGTCTTTTATATTTATTTTTCCACATAGCGTGTTAAGTTCGGATATTATTTTTCTGACTTTTCTTTTTCTTCTTTCTTCCTTCTTTTTTTTTTTTATATATATATAAATATAGTTGAAGATTGTGATTATCTTTTCTCTATCTTTTTTTTTTTTTCCAGCTAAGGTTTGTTGAGAACGAGAAGAAAGGAAGCTGTGACTACGCAGATGATGGAAGGAATCGACGTTGAATTTCACAACGGGAGAGGAGAGCTAACCTGTCATCACAAGAAAGAGGAAAGGAAGAGTTCCGCTCTTACATCTGGTCATCTGCTGTCCATCGTTTTAAAAAACTATTAGGATCAGATTAGAACTTTCTTAATGGAAAGCATCTTATTAGGGCAACTCATCGTCAACAGGCAACTGCGCTTAATGCACTCAGGATAGCTTATATATCCTCACTGTCTACCAAAGGTTTGCTGGCTGTCCTTATAACAGTCAACAGTGTTGGGCGGTTGAAGCCACTTTGCAATAATGCAACCTTCAATGTCTATGGATTATAGTACAAGTTGCAATCACGGTGATGAATAAATGCTTCCTAAGACATTATGGTGTCCACAAGAGCAATGTGTGAAAACTTTACAAACTAAAATAAGGAAATTTCCACAGATTGTGTTGTGTTATGAAGAAAATTCTGTAATTCTTTTTTAGGTTAAAACAGTGTGGAGTAAAGTTTAGTGCCAAGAAAAGACTAGGCTTATCGGGCTGCAAAACAGTTTTAGAAAATTCTTAGGGGTTTGTATAGTATTCTTTCCTTTTTTCTTAAGCAGCCGAAAAACTTTTTAAGTCTTATGTAAATTCACTTATCTTCAATGCTTATGTGAAGAATGTATAAACACCATGCTATAGATTAAAATGTTAGGACAGTTTTGTGGAGGGAGGGGGAGTGTTAAATGTAAATGTCCTTGTAGAGATGACTGTGAGAACATGTTTATTTTTTAAATATTTCCTTGTATTTTGATCAGTGATGATAATCTTCCGGGATTTTGGGATTTTCTTCGAAATGTCCTGTGGCTCCGCAGTAGATGGATGACTGGGTGGGATATGACCTAAATGTGTTGCAAGCCCTGTAAAAAAAAATTAAAAACAAAACTAGTCTTGAGTCCTTGGCTGGGATGGAAACAAGTCGAATGTATAGTTAAAGTTTTGGGAGATGATATTTTTTTCCTTGTAAATCATCTCTCTGTTATGTCCTGTATTTTTTTTTTGTGGTTATTAATGGTATCAGTTTATTTTTTGGTTCCATTTACCTTTTCTTTTCTTTTTTTTCCACTTTCGTGTAGATTGTCCTCAAATTGTGTGATTTATTGGCGAAAGCCTAAGATTGAATAAACTTTGATGTTTTAAAAATATTTTTAACATATGATTTGTAAACATTTGAGTGTATTCCTCTTAGTAGGGACCTGTGCTGGTGTTTGGGTGAGACTTTCAGGTGTTCTCAAACTAATTACACTGATACTGTGCTCTTGGAATCTACATCTGTTCCCTATTTGAGCGATTTCCCCTATGTCTTACTTTTTCCTTTAGTCTTTTTAATTGTACATCTAGAATATTTTTCTGGGTGGGGATCCTGACCTCCCATAGCGGGCAGGGAGGTACATACTGTGTCTTCTATCCCCTTATATCTGTTATCCAACATGCTTTCTGTCTTTGTCTCGGAATGAGATTACTTGGTTTTGTCCTGGCACTGGCCGGAATCCTAGCTGGGAGGGAAACAGTCAAATGCAGTTATTGTTTTGGGAGATGATATTTTTTTCCTTGTAAATCATCTCTGTTCAGGGGTGTCAGAATTCCGCGATTTTCCGCGGTTGGCCGCATTTTCGATTTTCCGCGGTTGACCGCGTTTCCGATTTTCCGCGGTTGGCCGCGTTTTTGATTTTCAGAGGTTGGCCGCCATTTTCGATTTTTCGCGGTTGGCTGCCAATTTCGATGTTCCGCGCTTCGCGGATATCTGCTTTTATTTCGTTTCGTTGCTATCCATGGGGATAACTTTTTGGAATCTAATGACAAAGAAAAAGTAGATCCAAAACATTAACTTCCGGAGTAACGAAAAACGAAATTCGGGCTTTATAAATAAAGCGTACACTGATCATCAAGGTTTATTCTGTTTAATTTTCTGTTGTGGAAGCGTGGACTCTTGGATTTTAAAAAAGCGTGTACTTGTTTTTCTGAATTATTTTGTGAATTACAACTCTTTCCTTTTTTGTGTGTGTAGCAACGTTTACCGTCATTAAAATAAAATGGTATTCGAATTTCTGAAAAAGGGCGAGGAAGCCTTAATTCAGGAGATCGACAAAACGTGCAAAAACAAATGGAAATTTTCTTGGCTGGATCAACAGGTTAGTGTGGAGACGGTGGGTGTTGTAAAGATAGGAGACAGCATTGGGAAGATTAATTTGAGTGGAAAGGCAAGATGCGAGTGGTGCAATTCCCTGTTGTCATACAGTGGCAAGGGGCTTAGTACTTTAAAAGAACATGTAAAAACAGAGACACATGTAAAGAACATAAAGTTGAGACAGTCCAACTACGGATTGGGAAGTTTTGCTATGGCCTCCTCAGCAAAGAAACTTTTCCCTATTTTTGCAAAACCCCAATTGCAGAAACCGTCTTCAGTGATAGAGGAAACTACTGGGAATCAGGATCCAAGTCCAAGTGTTAGTAGTGAGGTACTCATGCCTCGAATCCCCTATTCAGATAGAGTGAGCACAATGGAGGCCATGATTGTTGCATACATGGCAGAAAACTCGTTGCCCTTGACTATGGCTGCAGGCTTAGTAGACTTTGCTAAGGCGTGTAGTCGAGATCTCCAGGCTTTGTCTGGTGTTCGCCTTGGAAAGTCTTCTGCTGCTTATAAGATTAAGTTTGGTGTGGCAAAAACTATAAAGGAGGCTCTTGTCGAGGATTTGAAGAGTACACCATTCTCTTTAAATATTGATGAGGCCACCAGCACAAATAATAAAAAGGTGTTGTCAATTCTTGTTAGTTACACAAAAGAGACGGAGGTAAGGATTCATCATCTTGCATCGGTGGAACTTTTAAGGGCGACATCTTCAAATATTTATGAAGCCATTTGTTGTGCTTTTGATCGGAATGAACTGCCATGGGACAACCTTGTTTCTGTCCTAAGTGATAGCTGTGCTGTCATGAGAGGCCATATTTCAGGAGTGGAAACTCGAATTCGTCAGGAAAAGGCACCCCATTTATTAGATGTTGATGGTGATTCTTGTCACCATATGCAAATAATAGCCCAGAGTTTTTGTTCACCCTTTGAGCGAAAATTACAATGCCTATTTTCTGACTTGTACACTGACTTTAAATGGTGTAGTGAACACAAGTCGAGCCTAAAAGAACTTTGTGACATCTTGAAAGTATCTTTCACTGTGCCTCAAATGTATGCAGGTACTAGGTGGTTGTCTAGGTATGACAGAGCTTTAGAAACAGTCAGGATGTTTGATGCGTATCAACTTTTTTACTTTTTTTTTTCCTGAATGTAATTGATAAAAAGGCTTATCGCCCAGTCATCAAATCCCTGTTGAAGAAGTATGAACTATCTAGTTCTGCAAGAAAGCAGGTGCATGAGATTTTGGAGAATTTAACAGGGAGGAGGATGACGGTTGAAGGCAGGACAAGGAAAGATAGGATTATCAAGGCTATCTTTCACACCTCGAGTGATACCATGCTTCAGTTGGAGTTGTTTACGTCTGTTTTACCCATCTTTAAGCAATATGTCAGTTTTTTTCAGACAACCACTCCCATGGTTCATAAATTATCAGATTTCCAGATGTCTGCTGTTAAAAAATTCTTGACATGCTTTATGAGACCAGAAAATATAACCAACAACCTGTTGAAGACAGAAATCTGCAATCCCTCCTCTCAATTACCCCTTACCGACATATTTGTAGGCCATCCATCTGTGGAAGCATCATTAACCTTTAGAGAAAAGGCTTTGCAGGGATATATAGCAGCAGCCAAGGCCATGTTCAAAAAATTGCCTCTTAACAGCCCAACTTTGGTATCTTTGTCAGCTCTTGACCCCAGTTTGACAAATCACACTGCTGTCAAAAAGAACTTGGATAGGTTGGTTGGGATGTCGCACTTTATTTTGTCTAAAAGTAACAGTGATGCATGTCTTGATGAGGTGAGGGCTTACGTAAATGACGACAAGTTGCCCGATTATAACGACGATGAAGGAAGAGTGGATTGGTGGTAGACTCAAGATAGCCTAGTCAGGAAGTACCCTAATTTGACAAAAGTTGCTTCTGCTATGCTTTCCATTTTTCATGGACCTCAAGTTGAGTCAACATTTTCAGTTATGTCTAGAATAATTACAAATCAAACTGCAAGCACAACAATACCATTCTTAAGTGCTATACAAACCATAAAGTATGAGTTGCGTTTACATAAAGCGACAGCTCTATCCTATTTTGAAAGAAAGAAGCCATCGACTGATGCTGTTAGTCTGTCTCTTTGTCGGAACATGAAAACCGCATTTTGCAACTATGAAAAGGAAAGAAAAGCCGATCAAGCCAGACGGGAGATGAAGCAGAAAGCCATGGAGAGAGTTAAAAAATCATCATCAACAACCACCGCTTCTGCTGTTGTTAAGAGAGCCCTGATTGTGACTGCAAAGAAACGCCAATTAGATCATCATACGACTAAATGCAGTCAACCCCTTGCAAAGAAAAGAAAATTGTCCAACCTATAATGAATGTCTTATTCTTGCATCAATTCCCCCTTAACCTCTCAGTTCCCACCAACACCATTCATTCAACAGCTTCTTTTATATTGTTATTACCACCTCCCCATCAACAGCATCAGTTATTTTGTTATTACCACCTCCCCATCAACAGCATCAGTTATTTTGTTATTACCACCTCCCCATCAACAGCATCAGTTATTTTGTTATTACCACCTCCCCACCAACAGCATCAGTTATTTTGTTATTACCACCTCCCCATCAACAGCATCAGTTATTTTGTTATTACCACCTCCCCACCAACAGCATCTTTGTTATTACCACCTCCCCACCAACAGCATCAGTTATTTTGTTATTACCACCTCCCCATCAATAGCATCAGTTATTTTGTTATTTTCACCTCCCCATCAACAGCATCAGTTATTTTGTTATTACCACCCTCAAATCAGCTGCATCATTTTTGTTATTGATACCACCCTTTGAACTGCATCTATTACTTTGTTATTACCCCTCCACATCAACTGCATAAGTTGCTACCACCCTCTTTCCATTTTCAACTATAGCAGTTGTTACACCTCATCTTTCAACTGCATCAGTTGCTACAGCCCCTCTCCTTTCAACAACTTTAGTTGCTACCATCCCATTAACTGCCTCAGTTACTACCACCTGCCTTAGCCATCAACTACCACCTGCCTCAACAATCAACTACCACCTGCCTTAGCCATCAACTACAAACCTGCCTCAACAATCAACTACCACCTGCCTCAACAATCAACAACCACCTGCCTCAACAATCAACTACCACCTGCCTCAACAATCAACTACCACCTGCCTCAACAATCAACTACCACTTGCCTCAACAATCAACTACCACCTGCCTCAACAATCAACTACCACCTGCCTCAACAATCAACTACCACCTGCCTCAACAATCAACTACCACTTGCCTCAACAATCAACTACCACCTGCCTCAACAATCAACTACCACTTGCCTCAAACCATCAACTACCACCTGCCTCAACAATCAACTACCACCTGCCTTAGCCATCAACAACCACTTGCCTCAACAATCAACTACCACCTGCCTCAACAATCAACTACCACTTGCCTCAACAATCAACTACCACCTGCCTCAACAATCAACTACCACCTGCCTCAACAATCAACTACCACTTGCCTCAACCATCAACTACCACTTGCCTCAACAATCAACTATCACCTGCCTCAACAATCAACTACCACTTGCCTCAACCATCAACTACCACTTGCCTCAACCATCAACTACCACCTGCCTCAACAATCAACTACCACTTGCCTCAACAATCAACTACCACTTGCCTCAACCATCAACTACCACCTGCCTCAACAATCAACTACCACCTGCCTCAACAATCAACTACCACCTGCCTCAACAATCAACTACCACCTGCCTCAACAATCAACTACCACTTGCCTCAACAATCAACTACCACCTGCCTTAGCCATCAACTACCACCTGCCTCAACAATCAACTACCACTTGCCTCAACAATCAACTACCACCTGTCTCAGCCATCAACAACCACCTGTCTCAGCCATCAACTACCACTTGTCTCTGCCATCAGACACCACTACCTATCTCTCCAAAAATTCTCACCTTTCAGGTAAGTGTCAAACCATATACTTGAATCAAAGTAATGAAGTGTTCCTTTAGAATATTCCACATTATTCACTCTTTCCCATGGGTTTGTCATATGGTGTGAATGGCTCGTCATGCTTTCGCGTGTCTTTGTATGAATTTCGAAAAAGTTCAGGGGTTGCAACAATTTCACTCTGACACCCCTGTCTGTTATGTATTATTATTTTTATTTTGAATTTATAATGTAAGCATTTGAGTGTGTTCTTCTTTGTTGGATTTTGTGCTTGTGTCTGGATGAGACTTGTAGGTGATTTCAAACTAAGTACATTGGTGGTGTGCTCTTGGAATCTACATCTGATCCCTATTTGTTCTCAATTCCCCTTTGTCTTACTTTTTCTTGGGTGCTTTAATTGTAATTCTAGAACTTTTCACTATCCCATTTTCTTCCTTTTTACTGGCGCTGGTATAACCTAAATGTGTTGCAAGCGCCGTAAAACCCTTAAAAACAAAAAAACAAAAACAATATTTTTACTGTCCAATTTTCTTCCTTTTTACTAGTGCTGATATGACCTAAATGTGTTGCACGTGCCGTAAAACCCTAAAAAATAAAAAAAAAACAATTTAGCCTACTACTACTATGGCTGGATATGACAGTCCATTGTCGAGTACTTTACTCCTTCAAATGCCAATTTTGGTTGGCAATTCTCTATAGTGACTTTTTTTCTGGTCTCAAGAATGTCATTATTGAGATGTACTGTATATACATTGTCTCATGTGCGTTTTTTTTTCCTCGTATTAAATGTTATGCTTACTATGATATGCCATAGAAACAATATGCCACATGAATTTGTTTATTGGTTGTGTCGAGTATCTCGGATATGTAGTCTTGTACGTTAAAATGATACTTGAATTTTGTCATGCTTTTTTATCCATGATTATTTCTGTTGATTCCAGTTGTTTGACCTGAATAAAATTATGATGATAGCTCTATCATTCCTTGTTTTCTTTGATGTTTCATTTTTCTTTCAACACTTTTACAGTGTCAGTGTCATCAATGGCCATATGGGCAGATCACTTGCTGTGTTTTCTATCCTCCTATATGTTTTCGGTGTTGCTTTATATATTTGTCTTGGAATGGGATTACTTGGTTTTGTGCTGGAATCCTTGGCTGTGACTAACAGTGTGAGTGAAACAGTCAAATGCCTTGTGTTAGTTTTGGGATGTGATATTTTTTTTTCAATGTAAATCATCTCCGTTATGTACTTTTATATTTTGGTTTGAATATATTTATAATGATTTGTAAACATTTGAATGTATTCCTCTTAATGAGATACAGTACTTGGGTCTGGAAGAGACATTAAGTAAGGTGATCTTAAACTTAGCATACACTGTTGTGTGCTCTTGGAATCTACATATGTTCCTATTTGAACTATTCTCCTTTGTCTTACTTTTTCTCCTGTACTTTCAATTGGAAATCTAGCAATTTTGACTATCCAATTTTCTTCCTTTTTACTTGCTCCGAAATGAGCTAAATATGTCGCAAACGCAGTAAAACCCTTACAGACAATCAATACTTTTGTCTTACTTTTTCTTGTGCTTTCAGTTGTAAATCTATAGTTTTTTTGACTACCCCATGTATCTACCTCTTTACTGGTGCCGTTCGCAGCTTTTTGTCTTTGGAATGAGATGAATTCCTCTTTATGGGGACCTGTGCTTGTGTTTGGATGAGACATAATACTCATGTGATCTCAAGCTAAGTACATTGATGATAGTGTGCTCTTGGAATCTAGATTTGTTCCGTTTTGAACCATTCATTTGTCTTGCTTTTTCTTCCTCTTTACTGGCCCCGAAATGACATAAACGTTTTGCAAACGCCGTACCACCCTTACAAAATCATACATTGCGATGGTCAATCGCCTATGCCTCTTTAACTCGTTGCCTGACACTTCCTTAAAAACTTAAAATGACCTGGTATTACACGATTATCATAAGAGAGTTGTTAGTCGTGCTCAAGGAAACGAAACTTTGCCGTGAACCATGTGTGAGTTACTTGTGAGAGTCTGTTTCTGGGCCCGTTTTCATGAGCGTGGGCCTGATTTATTTACTTACAAGTCTAGAAAATGACTAGCTAATATTAAGCCTAAATGAAGCAAGTGACCAACAAAATCTGATTTCATGAACGCTTTCTAGTCTCGGACTAGCTAGTCTCTTGCCTAGAACTAGAAGTGGGCTTTGTCAGGACGGTGACCAATTCCTGATTTTGTGCGGGTAACACCCGCTCTCCAGTACACGACGGCAGGTAATAGCTATACCCGTCTTCATACTTTCAACGCAAAAGATTTCCAAAGAGGAATTAGCAACACATCCGGTATAGATTGTATGCGCTTGGCTAAGAAGCTCACAACATTGCCATCCGGAAGGATAAGGGACCGACACACAACTATGTGTAACCATGAACATTTAGTCTGGTTCATACACTTTAGTGAGAAGTACTCATAAACGTGGATGGCAAAAACAATAACAAAGACCTGAGTGACGTCAGCTTCGTTCTATCCATAGATAATATTTATTTCATTATTTTCATATTTTAACTTACCTTTGTCAGATGAATCAAATCACGCGATATTGACATTCGACAGCTGGACTAAAATGATGGTTCCGATGAATCACATTATTTCAGTCAGTAGTTACAATGCCAGCAGAATAACTTTTGTCTCCACTATACTTTCTAATCATTTATTTGGTTGTTCTTTGTCGCAAATCATTCGATTACGAATCTCGTGTCACTCACGACTCACTTAGCCGATTAGATTGTTTTGTTTTGGTTTTTTTTTTTTTTTTTTTTTTTGGTTTTTTTTTTGGGGGGGGGGGGGGGGTAGTTTTTACTCACAAAAATGTGTACTCTCAACGATCTGCACTATTTTATAGTTTTTAAAGCTAGTGTGAATAGCAACAGGACAGTTTTTGCCTCTGTCATTCGTAACCCATGTATTTTCCATACGAATCGAGGCTCTCTCATTTAAAAATAGCTGCTATCTTGTTGACGCTATGCCGTATCCTAGTTACCCGTCTCAATCTACTGAGCTTGTGAAGTCCTGCCTCAACAAATGACTAAAACTTGACCAAGCATAGTCCGAAGGTGCTGTGACGAACGATTTTCTTTCTCTTATGATTTCTTTATCATTCGTCAGCGTCTAATTCAAAACCACTTCAAATTTTAGTAGACAACAATATTTGCGAAGGGAAATTACAACTTGAGTTAAAACACTGAACATGGACAGTTTTATTATACAGTTAAGCTAATGTAAACATACACTCGTCAAAGCCATTGTATAACGGGACGCTATCTTAATCTTACCACTCACTTCCCGCTTTGTGGGCTTAGTCATCTGTTCAATGGCCTGTCCATTGACTGCATATCTCCTGCTGATAGTCCTTTCCAAACAAGACTTCAGGTGTGTTTATGCCCTCAGGTTCGCGTCTTGTTCAAGAGTAGCTAAAATTGCAATTAATATTCTAGCTCTCCGTTATCTCCCTACCCAGTTGTTAATCAAAAGCATCTAAACGTCATTGGTTATCTAAATAGGAACATTCTTTCTGATTGGCTATCCCCATAATTGTTGGCGTGGCCTTATTTTACAAAACCAAATTTATCTCAGAAGTGAGACACACACACCAAGAATCCCAAGGAAGAAGAACCAATTCTTAAACTTCAAACTTGTAAAAAGTTCAACTATCTCTCGGATGAAGGTAAATTATTATTGGTTAACTTATTCATAGTGGAACGAGATATTACTGTTAATTCAATGCTTAACCTACCATTACTATTATAATTTGTGTATATTTTATTTGTGCTTTATTCTATGAATGTTTGTAAGTTGAAATACTTGTACAAAACTATATCTATAAGTATATTATACTATAGTTAACATTTGTTTATGGCCTATGCTATTATTTCATGTATATGTAATAGAGTCAGACAACCGGGTAGTTGATGCCGGCGAGTGGTAGTAGTAGTATTGGCAGAGTGTAGAGGCCGTGGTGGGAGTGAATGGACTCGGTCCCGGGGTCGACTTAAGAGTTCCAGACTGTAACTGTAACTGCGGCGGTGGTGCTCAAGTGAGGAAGATAGATCGAGACAATGAAGTGACAGTTTAGTACTACTGTTAGTGATAGTAGCATGACTTCATGTGTCAGAAGTAGAAGTAGGGAGTTGATTTCATGAGTGAAGAGCACACACCACATCAGTCGGAGCACCTATCTACCCGAGTCCTAGCCCATCCACTCCAGGGTAGTGGAGGCGATCAAACAACAAAGGCCAGGATGTAAAATGATGAAGTCTTTATTCAGGAACAATGGAACAGATCATTCTTTTGGTATATCGTAGTCTATAGGCGTGTAGCAATGAATGGATCAATGAATGAATGAAAAGAATAGCAGAAGAATCTTACATAATATTAGCTATAGCAGTTAAAAATAGATTTAGCGCGGACGTCAGGGAAAGCACCTACGTCACTGGTCCAGGTAAAGTGATGCGTAGACTGAAGTGAGTAAACTCGATCGAGTTGTGTGCATCTTCATGATTTAAACAAATTAATGTAAATAACATGGGACATGTATGAAGGAACGAATTAGTCTAAACTAAAGAGTTATGCTACAAAATCAATCATAGTGAATTGCAGAGTTAAAGAGTAAATGTTTAGCTCGTAATTAGTAATCAAAGGCGTTAACGTTATGGCTGTATGAAATATTTAAGTAGCAATTATTAAGTATTCAGAAGAACAAAGTAGATTAAGATGACTCAAGGTAGGTGGCTAGAAAGCTATGATTTGCCAGAATTAGTGATATAAATTTGTAAATGATCATAGTTGTTAAAATGAAGTTATAACGATGTGAAGTGGTGAAAGAAAGCACACAAAAATATAGTATCAGGCAGGGCCTTCTAAAAATAGGATCGGGCCTGTCCAACCGAATTGCGCGAGTTCTCTGCTGGGCTTAAAATTTAAAACCCCGCGATATTAATTTGATTGTCAACAAAGTTTGTGTGTACACATTACACACCACAGTTACGCTGGATTACCTGTTGATACAATGAATTTATCGCGTCGTTTGTTATTATTTCTGTTCATGGATATATATATATATATTCATTGTGATTGCCAATCCCACCATGATGTTTGTTGTGTGTATCTTTTAAAATCTAATTTAGCAATTGAAAAATAATTTAAAGGTAATTTAAAAACTATAGTGTCATCTAAGCCATCATCTGTCGTCGAGCAAAACCTTGAACTGTTGCCTTGAGTCAAAACAAAACCGGATGATCTTGTACTTATACTCATCAAAATAAAATTGTCATTAATAGTCTATTTATCTTAATTCTTAACTTATTTGACTCCTCTATGTTATAAAAGTAATTTTGAAATAAAGTATATCTAAACATTATTCTCTCATACGAAATAAAAAGACAGACAGATTAACAGAGCTCAAGTAAAGCGATCCAGGATAGCCATTTTGATTTCACTTCACTGACTTCACCAACTCATTCAACAATGCAAATAGTAAAATTAAAAGTCTATTTAAAAGAAAACATTGTCTAACAATATTCTCTTAACATTTCAATCGCATTTGATTTGGTGGCATTGGCATTTAGAGTGTTTAAAAATATTTTTGTCTCTATTCATTTTCAGTGCTATTGTTACCATCCTTATCCCGATATTATCATATATGACTATGATGAATTGAAACTGTGACTATTATATTATTTGACTAACTTTAACTGTGATTGTGAAGTAGATGAAGTCTTCTTCTTCCCAATGCCTTTATATCTGGAGTCTCGTTTCGAAGATGAAGGTACTCGTCTTTTCGAGTTCTTCTTGTGGGTCGAAAAGTTTGTTGTTTTTTTTTTAATGTAGAGAAGTTGCAATGAAGTGACATTGATTAAAAGAGATAAGCTAATTCTCCGAACTTATGCGACATGAAATTTTGTTACCATGCCTCGTAAGTGTTCAGTATTTGGTTGTCGTACCGATTATAATCCATCCAAAAAAGCTAGAAATAGAAACCTCGAGAATAGGAATGAAGCTGAAGTAGTGAGAGTGCACGGGTTTCCAACTGATAAGGACGAATGTCGAAAATGGATTGCTGCACTGCCTAATGCCAACCTAACTATTGAAAAAGTCACTGAACACATTGGAGTCTGTGCAAAGCATTGGCCTGCTGATGCACCCAAAAAGTTTCGTGGAAGATATCTTTGTCCATCTGTACCTCCATCAATTTTCTCATCAGAGATCCCCAAGTCGTCAATACCTGCTACATCTGATATTCCACGTCCAACTTATAAAGCTCTAAATTCAGCCCGCAATCCCGACATTGACCAAACACATGATTTTTTTCAATCTGACCGCTTTGTCTCTCTTGAAATTGATGAATTCCATATTAAATTCAATGAAATTTTGTCTACAAAAGGGAATGTTGTATTTAATGACACTAGGACCGAATATGTTGTTCTTAGTCCTGCACGAGATGGACCAATATTTGATTATATGCTGATTTTTAATATTCATGAAGATGATCGTAATGCTATTTCTAATGTTGAATTTGTGGCTTGTCGTAAACTTAAAGTCCTTGCTGTTCCATATGGAGATAATGGAAAACTTTCGTCATGGAGTCAACTTGCAGAAGTTATGCGGTTTGTCCCTGTAAACCAAAATGAGGATAGCAAGACTGATTTCATTTTGAGACAAATAAAACTTATTAATTCTCCAAAAAACACCCGTTTGTATGACCATAATGATTTATGCCAAGCTTTTAGTTGGTATTCAAGATCCCGCGCTCTTTACTCAGAACTCCGAAATCATATGCAGTTACCATCCCTTACAACGCTAAAAAGGATAACAAGAGCATCCAAGAATATGAGCGACACTGTATTGTATAAAAGTTTCTTTGAAGCTCAGGAACAGCGGAGTCGAAACTGCATTTTGATTGTTGATGAAGTATATATTAAATCGTCAATAACATACTCAGGAGGAGTACTGTTTGGATATTCTAAAGATAACCCTCGGAAATTAGCTACTACACTTCTATGTATTATGGTTAAATGTATGTTTTCATCCAAGAAATTCCTGGCCAAACTTGTTCCTTGTCACGCCCTTACATCTGAATTCCAGTTCAAATGTGTTCAAGGCCTTATCTCTTTTGGAAGACTGCGGAGCAACTGTCTTGGCAATCATTAATGATAACAACAGAGTTAACCAGTCTTTCTTCAAAATGTTCCCCGGTTGGTCGATGCAATCTCCATATCTTGTTCAGTCACCATCCTCAGATAAGCCATTGTATCTTCTTTTCGACCCTGTCCATATAATAAAAAACATCAGAAACAACTGGATAACTGAAAGGACTCAAACCCTCAAGTTTCCATCCGATGGTGCTCAACGCCCAGGACGAAAGTATGCAAAATTGAAGTAGACAAATATGCACGATTATCCAAATTAACGAAAGCAACTGTTTACCCATCAAGTATGGACAAGCAAAAGGTGTCTCTAGTGTTAAATATTTTTTGTGACAGTACTGTTGCAGCATTGAAGACCTCGGAATCAAGTACAGAATCATGGAAAAACACCGCAGAATTTATTGCAATGGTCCTGAAACTGTGGAAATTATTGAATTGCAAGACACCAGTTCAAGACATCCGACTTTGTGACCCTGACCGGACAGTCATAAATAATGGTGAGAAAGGACAGAGAGGTCTCCAAACACTACTTGAATGGGCAAACATCGCTTCTCTGATGGACTCTCCTGGTTGTGATCGCATGGAAAGCTTCACACGAGACACATCCCTCGCTCTTCAATGGACATGTGTAGGCCTGGCTGCTCTATGTCAATTCCTTCTGACAACAACATCATCCGCAAAACACAAATATGTTTGTCTTGGCTTTTTTCCAGCAAGATGATATAGAACGTCACTTTGGCCATTTTCGCAGGTCTGCAGGCTGCAACTACTACATCACTGTCTGCGAGATTTTTAACACACACGGGTTAGATCGAGCAAAATTAATGCTATCTATAGATATTGACTTGGCGAATGTAGCAGATCATCATCAGTGTGACCTTTACACAGCCTCCATCAATGAAACCGAATTAATTATTCTAGATGAAATGACCAATAGTGATATGAATGATAGTATATCGAAAGATGAGAGGATGGCGATTTTTTATATAGCAGGTTATGTAGCTTTTAAACATAAGCAGTTAGCAAGTAGTACAGCCAATGTTTCGACAGAATTAAAGGCATATTTTAATGCAATTAACAGGAAAAATTTAACACAGCCATCAGAACAGTTTCTTCATTTTATGTTGTTAGCATATTATTATTTCACTCATAGTCAGGAGGCATTCTGTAGACAGAAGTTAGCAACAACACTGGCAACATTTCCAAGTTTTTTTTCTCTGGATATTGAATTACCAAAAAAATCACTGTTGAGGATTTCTAATATCTTACTCAACAACTTCAGAAAGAAATATAAACAGAATGGTCAGGATTCAGCCAGAAAACAAGCAAAGCTCACCTCTCAATCAACATCAACATCATCTTGCTAGAAATTGTAAGTTACCATATTATTATTTAACACCATCAATACAATTCTTCTCATCTCCTCCTTTTCATCAACCTCCATCCCCTTCACCTCATCACCATCATCATCATCATCATCATCATCATCATCATCATCATCAGATACCCCCCTCCAAAATTCTAACCATTCATTTAATCACGGTATTAATCAAAGTTGCATCATTCATTTTTTCATCATCAAATTAATCGGCAATGACTGTATTACCGTTATGAAATGAAAATATTGAAATATCACTTGCCTCCTTACTTTCCCCGCCTCGTCCTCCTCCCCCCCCCCCCTCACCCCCTCTTCTTCTTTCCATTTGATTTCTTTTTTGGTCCGGCATAACTAAATGAAAGATAGAGGGGAGATGAACTATAAAAGACTGCGAAGAGAGAGAGAGAGAGAGAGAGAGAGAGAGAGAGAGAGAGAGAGAGAGAGAGAGAGAGAGTGAGTGAGAGAGAGAGAGAGAAACGAACAATTACTAAACGAGATATATATATATATATATATATATATATATATATATATATATATATATATATATATATATATATATATAGAGAGAGAGAGAGAGAGAGAGAGATGGGCAGGTTATAAACTAATAAACACGAGAGAGAGAGTTGGCTCGAGCGGTAGTCTGTGCGCAGAACTAAGCCCAGCAGAGAAAGTGGGTCATGCGCGGTGGCTCTGCCTATCTCTTTTGGTCGCCTCGGTATCAGGTCCCCCCTTAAGCGAGAGTTGATTTTAACGTAGTTTTAAAGGGACTGCAGTGTAATTAATTGAGTTGCTTTCGACAGCTGTGTCGTTTCAAGTTTGTGTATTTGTTTTTTGAAGGGTTTGTTTTATGGTAACAAGGAGAGAGGGAGAGAGTGTGTGAGAGAGAGAGAAGGAGATAGAGAAGGAGGGAAAGGGAGAGAGAGATAATGAGGGAGAGAGAGAGAGGGAGAGAGAGATAGAGAGAGAGAGAGAGGGAGAAACAGAGAGAAAAATAGAGAGTCAGAGAGGGGGAGACAGAGAAAAAAGAAAGAGTGAGAGGGGGAGGGAGAGAATGAGAGAGAGAGGGGGAGAGGGAAGGTGGGAGAGAGAGATAGAGAAGGAGAGAGAGAGGGGGGGGGAGGGAAGTAGAGAGAGGGAAGGTGGGAGAGAAAGAGAGAGGGAGAGGAAGAGAATGACAAAACAAAACCCTATGTTTCATCAGATAGAGCGTTTGAATGGAAATACACTTTTCGTTACTTGCGCCTCTATGTGGTCTTGTGGTGAGACATAGCTATTGGATTGGAAGGTCCTGAGTTCGAGCCGCGCTCGGCGCATAGTTGAGTCCTTGGAAAAGACTCTTTATTCACATTCTCTCAACGCAATCATGTGTAAAATGAGTACCTGGCCGTTTACAGCGCTGAATCTTTGAAAAAAAAAAATGGTAATATCGCCTGAAAGGAGTCTTGTCACATAATAATTGTTGCTGTTGGACACGGACCCCATGTAAAGCGCGTTTATTGGATATTGCCCTGTATAAAAAGCTCAATTTTTTTGTTTTGCTATAAAATGATGTACCAAGTATATAATTGACACAAGGGATAGGCATCATCATCATCGTAATCGTTACCATCATCATCATCTTCATCATCATCATCATCATCATTATCACCATCATCATCAACATCATCATCATAATCATCATTATCACCATCATCATCACCATCAACATCGTCATCATCACCATCATCATCATCATCATTATCATCATCATCATCATCATCATCATCATCACCGCCACCACCATGACCCACAGTGATAAGTAATACTATATTTGATTTACTTGTTTACCTACAGTAATCTGATTTTATTGATTTTGTTGATTCACATTTGCTCATATGGTGTGTGTGTCTGTGTGTGTGTGTTCATGAGTGTGTGGAGTGCCTGCTCCATCTGTAATAGACACCTAGATAACCATGCCCCTCGGACAGTTGTCATAATGTAGTCCATGGCAGTGATTGGTAAACATAGCAAACTACACAGGTTTTAGTATCGATGGTATAAGCAAAATACCCACTGTTCTACCGCTCGATCAGTTGAACCAACACAGAAAACAACTAGAAAACTTTAACGTTTATAATCTGATCGAGAAAATCGTGTGATATCAAGTCACCTATTTTGTGGTGTAGAAAAACAATAACAATGATCAGAGAGATGTCGATTTTATTCAAGCTATTATTTATAAATAGCCAACTATGTTTGTCCGAGCACGTGTGAAGATATGTCACGAATTCCATGTTTTGATTGATCAAAAATCCACTGGTTAATTCTAACGTTTAACGAGCATTTTATCAATTGGGAAGTGGGCGTGATACTCGACTATCGTCTTGTTATGTCATTTTATATAAGCATGCAGTCATCCAACCTCCTGACATATTTTAAATTGGGCTCTCTTCTTTGCTTTGTGTCCTTGAGTAAGACAGATAACTCTATTCAACTCCAGTAAATAATTTTAAACGTAATTTTTCATACAGCGCAATAATTACATACTGTGCATAAATCGCATTAGGGGGGAGAACAAGCCGTAGCTTCAACGACACTTGGCGTATAGAGCAAATTATAACTTCTGCTTGGTGTCATGCTTTTGATTTTATTCGACAACGAAAACGGTGTTACTGACATGAAACTCGTGTATGGTGAGAAAGTGTTAGTTAAGACTTTTACATGGATCAACGTTTCGTAGTTGATAAAACCCCGGCCATTTATTTACCACTGTCTCAAACTGCTCATACTTGAATTAAATAGGGTTTTAGTTTAGATATACATGACCTACTTACCGACTTCGTGGATGAGACCATCAGGGGTGAGAATGACTGGTCACAAAAAAGGAGAAAATTTTTCATCATGAAGATCCTGACCCATCCATGCGACCATAACCTATAAATTTGAATTTCACTAAAATCAGGGGTGAAATGACCGGTCATTAAAAAGGAGGAAATTTTTCAGCGCTAAGATCAAGAAGCATCCATGCAAAAATAACCTATAAATTTAAATTTCATTAAAATATATTGTGATGCAATCCAAAATGTGTCTCGCAGCAATTTCTGACACCACTCGGAGGAATTTCAAAAACTGAAAGTGTAATTATAACATGGTGGTTGTAGTAATGGTAGTCGTAGGTATGATGATGTGGTGGTGGTGTAGTAGTTGTGGTAGGGATGATGTGGTGATGGTTGTAGTAGTAGTGATAGTCGCCACATTTCCCTTATTCACAGATTCACTAATGCCCACCTCCCATTGTTTCAAGTTTACCAGAGACGCCAACTGAAAATTTGGCTCACGTAAATTTCAGAAACAATTCCGAATAATTTCAATGCTTAAACAGGAATTTCTGCAAACTAAATATAATCTATTGAGATTTATAATCATCCCAATACCCCTTGTTTCAAATCAAGTAAAGTTCCAAAACCAATTTCATTATGACGTATAAAATATAAAAATTAATGGTAGGGTTGGTGGTAATAATGATATGATGGTGGATGTTGTACTGGTGGCAGTAATGATAATGATGATGTATGTGGTTGTGGTGGTTGAAGAAGTGGTGGTGGTGATATTGTTGTGTTGGAGGAGGCTGTAGTAGTGGTGGTAAGGATGTGGTAGTGGTTCTTGTTTTAATGGTGATAGTGTTTTGATGTCGTCGTCGTCGTGGTGGTGGTATTGATGGTGATGATGATGATGTGGTGGAGGTGGTTGTAGTAGTAGTAGTGGTGGTCCTTCATGAAATGATAGTGTGGCGATGGTGGTGGTTGTAGTAGTAGTAGTAGTAGTAGTAGTAGTAGTAGTAGTAGTAGTTGTTGTAGTAGTGGCAGTGATGATGATGATGACGATGATGATGATGAAGATGATGATAATGATTGAGTATTGAGTGAACGTTATTGTTATGTGTATTGTGTTTTATTTGTTAATCGTAAATATTAAGTTAACGTATGTTTCATGTTGGAAATTGCCAGAAATTTAACATTTAATAGAATCATATGTATATATATATATATATATATATATATATAATATATATATATATATATATATATATATATATATATATATATGTGTGTGTGTGTGTGTGTGTGTGTATCACTGTTAAGTATAGGATTATGAAAAATGAAAACATATTTAGGCTAAAGAACTGGGTGCTCTTTACTGATTTGTGTGTGTGTGTGTGTGAGGGAGGCAGAGAGAGAGAGAGAGAGAGAGAGAGAGAGAGAGAGAGAGAGAGAGAGAGAGAGAGAGAGAGAGAGAGAGAGAGAGAGAGAGCTCAAAGTAAATCTAGTGATGAGTACAGAACGATGAAAGTGAAAAATAAATCAGGCTAAAGAACTGAGTGAACTTTATTTATTTGTATGTGAACGTGCATATGTGTGTATGATAGTGAGAGAGAGAGAGAGAGAGAGAGAGAGAGAGAGAGAGAGAGAGAGAGAGAGAGAGAGAGAGAGAGAGAGATTGAAGTCAAGGTGTTTGTGAAGACCTGTTATTGGTAAGTAGTGGAGGATGACCATGGAAGCTAATCGGGACTAAAGAAATAAGTGTGCTTTATTGATTTATGTGTCTATGAGTGTTTGTGTAAAGAGAGATAGATGGATAGAGAGAGAGAGAGAGAGAGAGAGAGAGAGAGAGAGAGAGAGAGAGAGAGAGAGAGAGAGTTTTGAGCTATTTGTTCGAAGGGTTTTTACGGCGCTTGCTTCACTTTTACTTGTAGGTCATTTCAGCACCACTTAAAAGATAAAAATGGGGCTGTAAAAAAATATAGATTTAAGTAAGGTCAAAAGTAACGGACAAAAGGTGAGACTGGTTTAATTAGGTGACTTCAAACTAACTACATTGATAGTTTGATCTTGGAGTCCGTTTGTGAGAAACGGACACGAAGATCAAACTATCAATGTAGTTAGTTTAAAGTCACCTAAAAGTTTCACCAAGACACAAGCACAGAATCCTTGTAAGCGTAATACAAAATTTAGAACAACAAATCTAACGTCACACAAAAGAGAGATTATTTACGAAGACAAACACATCATCTCCCAAAAACCATGACTATACATTTAATTGCTTCCCTCCCTGCCAATGAATCTGGCCGGCCAGGAAAAGGATCAAGCCAAGACAAAGACAGAAAGCAATTCTGACTTATGCAAGTAAAGACGCCACCAGGAAGATGATGTGAAAGTGGTGCTTGCACCAGAGGTGGTACTGATTATAATGATGACAGTGATGATGTGGTTGTGGAGATGGTGTTACTGATGATAATGTGATAGTTGCTTTTGTAGTGGGGATGGTCATGATGTCATGATGGTTCAGGAGTGAGAATGACGGGTCACGAAAATGGAGGAAATTTTTCAGCGAATATTTCAAGACCCATCTATGCGACGATAACGTATAAATTTGAATTTCATTAAAATATTCTGAGATGCAATCCAAAATGCGTCTCGCAATAATTTCTGTCACCACTTGGAGGAATTTCAAAAGTTGAAAGTGTAATTACAACATATTGTACTTGCAGTTAAAAAAGGTAGCGGTAGGGATGATGATGCAGTGGTGGTTGTAGTAGGGTCGTGATAAGGATGATGATATGGTGGTTGTAGTTGTAGAGGTGTTGGGAATGATCGTGTGGTGGTGGTTGTAATAGTTGTGGAAGGGATCATGTGGTGGTAGTATTAGTAGTGATAGTTGGGATGATGTGGTGGCGAAGGATGTAGTTGTATTGGTAATAGGAATGATGATGTGGTGGTGGTTGTTGTAGTAGTGGTTGTAGTTTGTTTGTTTGTTGCTTTAGGTCTCTTCCAACACAATTGAGGTTATATGAGAGACCGCTGAAACAAAAAAACAAGCAATCTAACAAAAATAGTACAAATGTAAATCAAAATCATAACCTAAAGATATCATAAGCTAAATTATAAATAACCAAGAGCAAACAGGCAGAAGATTTACAGAAAAAAAACATCCCCTGTCAAAAGTACAATCACAAACCAAAGAAGCAGGATAGGCTAGTAAAGAGAAGAAGAAACGACATCACTATCGGATCGTACACCCATGCGAACATCATAGGTATATGATTCAAGGGTGATGCTCCCATCCAACCACCCGCGTAGTGGTTGTAGGGATCAGTGATGATAATGATAATTTGTAAAAAAAGGAGCAAAATCTCTCGGCCCGTCTGTCAAGCCCAAATCTAATGCAAAAAATAACACAGCTATTCATTGTTACTTAATATTACGTAATATATTACTAACTTCTAAAACACGTCTATTCTGATCACAGGATATTACTGACTTTTTGTAAATATAATTTTTAAAATTGTCATTTCCAATTAAAAATTTTAGAGCTCTATAATGCTTCCCACTATATCAAGAGATTATAATAAACTTTTGGCCAAAAGGAGGTATTTTTTTATACTACAAACACGACTAGTGTGTGTGTATTACTGCAACCTTGTGGTTATGCAGCTTATGATAAGAATCTTTAATCAATTGCAAAACATATTCCATCAAATGAGCGAATCTAAATCAAGCCTTTAAAAAAATTATTACTTAAATCGATCGGCCAAACTTACTGTTGTATTTTCTCTCTATTACAAAGTGATATCTATAAACATAATAATGTGAAGTTAGAAGGTAAGCTGAGAAATAAAAGATGGAAAAGAAAAAAAGAAAAAGAGTGAGAGATAGATAGATAGATAGATAGATAGATAGACAAAGAAAGAGAAGAGAGAGAGAGAGAGAGAGAGAGAGAGAGAGAGAGAGAGAGAGAGAGAGAGAGAGAGAGAGAGCGAGACCACTCTGATTTTTGTTTTAATTGGTAATTAGAGATAAGTTATAATGAATTCAATTGAATTCAGACAAACAAACAAACAAACAAAAAAAAGGAGTACAAAGCTAAATGGTACAAAAATATTGACACCCATTTGCTCCATCCCCTTCCCTTTTGATCATCTTTTCATCCAAGGCCGTCATGGGTTAGTACCACTATTCACATTTGGCAACAGTGTGTCTAGACTAATGTCATGGGCATGGAATGTCATCAAAAATCATGCAGCTGAGCAGAGGTGTCAAAAAATGACAAAAGACATATTGGTGATTTTTCAGCTAAATTACCTCTTAGCCGAAAATGTTTGACACGGCAAAAACAGTTGAAAATTTCAGAAAAATCCTAAAATCGCGGAATTCCGCGGAAGATTATCATCACTGAGGGATGATGGTGTGATGGTAGTTATAGTAGTGGTTGTAGCTGTAGTGGTGGTGATGGTCCGGATGATGATGTGGTGGTAGGTTGTCGTAGGGATGGTGGTGGTGGTAGGGATGATGATGGGGTTGGTTGTAGTATTAATGGTGATAGGTGGGAATGATGATGTGGTAGTAGTTGTAGTAGTGATGGTGTGGTGATAGAGATGATGATGTGGTGGTGGTTGTAGTAGTAATGGTGATAGGGATGTTGATGTAGTGGTTGTGGTGAGTCTTTTTAAAAGGCGGAATTGTGATGGTGATGGGCGGAGATAAAACACCGTTTAGGCGGAAATCCGCCTTTAGGCGGAAGATTCTCAGCCCTGATAGCCTTCACTGTCTCATTCACGAGGGGCAGGCGATTCTCCGGATAAAGTGAGGATGGATAAATGTAAAAAGAAAAAAGATTAAAAGTACAAAATTGTATGCAATAGCATTCAATTCAGACCTGCCAGCTAACAAAAAAAAAAAGCATTTTATTTTTTATTGACAATTTAAAGACAAAAATCTGCATATAAACCCATAATGCACGAGTTGTGTTTGTCACTCTAAAATACTTGAATGAACTAAAATGCAACAGGCGCTCATCAAATTCAAGGGTTTAATGAATGACTGCAGAATTCCCAAAAAACGTCGCTTCATTGTCTTTGTAACATTTTCATGGCATACAAAAACGCAATAGAGTGGTCACCATCTATAATTAGTCCTCAGAAATCAAGCACTTATAACTGCATCGTACTCATAGTCAAATTCAAATTATATTTTGAAAAGTCTATGGACAACCATCAAATCTTAAAATTCCTTATCTGGAACAAAAAAAAAAAAAACAAAGACAAAAAAAAAAAGACTCAAAAAAATACCCCCACCTAGATCTGCTTATATTGTCTTACAGGACTTAATAGCGCTTGCAACACTATAAAAAGGATGATGATATGGTGACTGATTCAATAAATAGGGAACAGTAGATTTCACGAGCACCTCAAAGATGTACCAATTTTGACATTACCTCAAAGTCTCACCGAGACACAAGCAAAGGATCCTGCTAAAACATTTACATAATGCAATAATATTCAAAACCTATAACTATAACAGTACATAACAGAGAGATGATTTACAGTATAAAAAATCATCGCAAGAAGAAAGGTACTGTATTTGACTGTCTGCCTCCCAACTAAAGACCCCGCAAGGACCAGGAAAAAATGAGCAATCTTAATCCATAACAAAGACAGGGAGCAACATGGAAAGGGAAAACAAATATAAGGGATAGAAAAATGTGAACTCTCTGCCCAGAACCCTTCCAAGAAATTTTTTTTTTAATAAAAAAAATTACAAATTCTGGAACAGTCAATTTTTGTCACAAGCTGGTCATCATCTCTCCATCTCAGTGCGCCACCTTGAATGTATCGTAATAAAATATGAGTTGGAATGGCTGTTGTCCTTTAAACATTTGGTCCTGGTGTCAATAGTGCATTTACCTAACTAATCTATTACTATATATTACACTCAATAGATGGAGGGGGGAGGGACAATTAAGTACTGAAAATATAAAGTAGCAAGAAAAGAAAAAATATTACATATTTATTTTTAAAAATTGAGTCTAATTGCGACTAAAATAGAATTTGCGATTAATTGCTGTCAAGGTAAAATTTTCGGCAGCGAAAAACTGCAGGGACAAAATGTCGATGGAAAATAACTATAAAATGAATGAGTCTTACAAATTTATGACATGGGTGATTTTCATGGTGGTGATTAGCCCCTGTAACCCTCAGAAACCAGTATTAATTTCAGAGTCCTGCATGGTAAGAAAAACTTTTTATTACAAAATAATAAAATTATCCACAACATAGTATGATAAAATATTAATAGCGTTGTCACTTGCATAACTCAATTGTGAAGGATTTCAACATGCAGATTATAGAGCAATTGAAAATAAATCTTAATAAGATATTCAATAATAATACTAATCCAGCGCAATCAGATACAATGAACAAATCAAGTCTTTCACTTTTTAAAACTGTTCTGGTAATAGTTGAACTATTGTCTTGCTGCATTACATCGTGCAGCCCGCCCACTGAAGACTGTAAATGAGCTGCAGATAGGCACACATTGCCTCTTCCTCTGGATGTTTTAAAATTCAGAATTAGTTTGATTGCTTTATTAAAATTGTCTTGGCAATCAAGATAGAAAAGCTGATGGAGATAATTTACTTCCGAGTTATTCTGAAATATCATAACCTTGTGCATATAATATTTTCATTTTTTTAAATATGTAAAAGTAAAAAAACACCTCCTGCCCCCGTCCAAAAACAACCTCCTACCTCTGGTTAGGGCGAACTCCTTTGCTTGAGGTCAATCGCTTTTTGCCCTGCTTGCATTCATAGACACAAAAGTCATAAATTAGCCAACTTTCCTCAGGGTGATATGATGGAAGCTGAAAAACACGGAATAATATAAAAGATCATAACATAAACACCTAAATATTAAGTTAAAAATTGCAATATTTTCTCCAACTGAGACAAAGGTGTTACAGTTCAGTACGTTAGAAGAATAAGAAAGTAAGTCGAGAGTTTTCTCGAAGAACTTAAATTTGTGACGTGGTACTCAAATCAGGGACTAGGTCAAAAGCTGAATGGCACAAATGGAAAGCCAAAGGCATGTTGTTTTCAATATTTAAAGTCAATAAAAATTCAAATTCTGTGCATTCTAATATTAGGCAAACAACTACAGACCACACTAAATTGAATTGTATTAAGTAAAAGGATCTTGTCACATTCAATCAAGCTGTCATTTGAGAAAAATTACTACATTATAAATTGAAGTTCAGATCGCTTGTTTGAAGCCGTATTATGAAAATTCATGTATCTGTGTATAAGCCAAGTTTCACCAAAATCACAGTGGCAACGAGTGTCTAATATTTGCCACCAGATACACTCGTAAAATTTGAGTGTAGGCCTATTTAGCAAAATCATATATTAGGAATGGTTTATACTACATCATAAAGTAGCGCATGCCCGTCATCATCCTGCATCTTTTTTATATATATATAAATATTAAAAAAAGAATTGAGCTTTCATAAGCCGCAATATCCACCAAACATGCTCAAAGCACTTTACAAAGGATCCATGACTAGCAGCAACACGTAACAAGTAGAACGTTTCTTCTGACAGACAACGCTCTTAGCGGATAGGAAATCATACACATGAGTACAGTGAGAGAATGTGAGTCCTTGGCGAGGCTCGACCCCAGGACCTTCCAATCCGGAAGTGAGTGCCACACAGCCGCATATATCTTGGCTGTTCTTGAGAATTTGCCAAACACCTACAAACTAATTAGTAAAAAGAGGGGAGATGGGCAGAAATAGACAGACAGATACACACTCAGAGAGAGAGAGAGAGAGAGAGAGAGAGAAGAGAGAGAGAGAGGAGAGAGAGAGAGAGAGAGAGAGAGAGAGAGAGAGAGAGAGAGAGAGAGAGAGAGAGAAAAAAAATAATATCAGATGCCTGTGGTGTCAGTCCGTTTAGGAGCGAGGTGGCGGAAGAAGTAGTCTAGCACTAGTACTTGGGTAGTAGTAGTAAGTAGTAAATAGGGGAGGTCTTCTGCACGTTCCTTGAGCTAAGGAAAGTATTCCTTCAACTAACCTTAAAATAAAAAATAAAACATTGTACATTTCCAACACTTGGACCTGCACTATGACCTATAACTAAAACTAACAGACAAAAAAAACCCCCGCTAAGACTCCTCTCCAGTACCTTTCAATATTTCAAATTGAATTATAATGGCTGCAGAAAACTAAAACAATGGTCATATAAGGAAATTTACAAATCAATCAAGTTGTTCTACAGGTTTTAAAATGAAAATATGAAGTAACAAGATATCACTCTAACATAGTGACACCTAACTAACACTAGACATCACACCAGCAGCAATGCTGAGCGGAGTAATTTTACTTTTTTCACTAGCAACCAAGTTGCCACATTGGATTTTCTTTCTTAACTTTTTTTTTTTTAGTGTTCTGCTAATGTGCAATCTACATTTAAAATAAAAAGTGGCATCTTTCATTTCTTCTAATTCTAAACAGACACGATTATTAAAACATGTCCACTTCACATCTCAACAACAGGGACAATTTTTTTCACTTCTTGAGGCAGTCTTTTCTTACTTCTTTTAAATTTCATTTTTTTAAAGCTTCTTTATTGATTTGTTTATAAGTTCTATTGTTCTTCTTATTATAATTTCATTGTCAATATCATTTTCATCAGCATACTTTTACGGCACTTTTACCATGTTCTTATTCTTACGCTCTTACAGTTACAGTACAGCAGAACGATACCTAACGCAGGCCTTTAAAGTGCTACTAAATTTGAAAAATTAAAATAAAACGTTTGACAAAAGATCCACAGTTCAAAAGCTAAAACAATTATAAAGTGAAACTACCTCGAGACTCGGGGAACATCGGGGTAAAGTCTCCCGCCCATACTGGGCACTGTGGGACTGGAAGTCTAGAGAGCTGCGCCGGTGGAACCCGTAATTTAGCTTCTTAAACAGTTCCGATCATTCAGGAGAGGAGTAGTATCTAGTTGTAGTTATAAGTAGAAGAAGAAGAAGAGAAGGAGCATGTTCAGGTTCAAGTTCAACCCTCTTAGTAGGCACTTGCAAGAAGTAGCTCTCGCGAGTTGAAAACAGGTGAGGATTTCTGTTTCCGTTTTTGAGGGGAAAAAATTTAGGAGTGATTTTAAAATGTTCATTCTTCTTTCTCAGTTGAATGAAATGGCATGTGTTATATATCATTGGAAAGGACATAAAATTCTACATACAATGATGCTAATATTATTATCTTCCTATAGGCTGCCTCTATTCTCATCCCCCCCCCCCCCCCCGGCCGATTGGATTACGGAAAAAAACGTCGCCGGCTTTTTGCGATTTGGATTTGATTGATTTTTTTTTTTACAAATTACTGCATTACAACCTTTGGATTAAACATACAACAATTGTGGACTACTATTATGAAGACTAGCATCCTAGTCCTAGACTAGGGGGATGAGAATAGTCACTCCCCTTCCTATACCATGATTTTGAGAAATCTTTGCGTAAAGAGAGTAGGTAGCCTATATGTGTTTAAACGCTTATAACTTTTAAACCAGAGATGGTCCTTCTTAATAAAAAAAATTCCTTCTGAGATACATATTAAAGTAGTTTCTCTGAAAATTTCAGAGCAAAATATGTTTGCACTCAAAAGTTAGAGCTCCCCAAAAAACAAGTTATTGGCCTCGATTGTTTACAAAAGCTGCCATTTTCTTATACTGATTCACTTCCTGTCGTCTGCTGCGTTTGAGAGATAACTTCGTCAATCCACATCAAAACTTTACATCTTTATATCTTACAAAATATTCCATTTATGGAAGTTATTTTTGTTTTAAATTATTCAATTAATTGGCGTTTTCATGTCCATGCATTCATTTTATAATTTACAATTCTCTTCCTTTTTTTCCGATTGATTTTTCACTGCTGATTTTGACGTTTTTCATCCTTTGACGGAGGTCTGTCCAATTTCGGGGAACGGGGGAGGGGAAGTTTTTAAAATCACCTATTTTCGATCATTTAAAACACTAACACTACAACCTCAAACATTTATCAATCCATATCTCTGCTTTTATGAGGTCTATTTTCATTTTGAAAAGTTCAAAGTGAATAACTAAATGACGCTGATTCAGTGGTCTAGTTGGTCTATCTACATGTGAATAAATATTTAATTGTCGACTTTTCCAAAATTCCAATAGGTTTTGCATGTCGTGGTCTATTTTTCCTTGACTTCAGCTGTTTCAGCTCTAAACTATACTTTTCTTTCTCAATAAATAATTTTTTTTCTGTTTGCAATGTATTACAGAGATGTTGAATTACCACATGTAAAACTTTCAAAGTTGTATCTGAGGCCGTTTCTGAATTATACTCGATTATCCATTGGGTTGCTGTGTTTTTTGGTCACATATTTTCCTATTCCTATTATTGATAGTGATAGAGTTAGAGTGAGAATGACGAGAAAGATTGCCACTTAATTAAGGAAAAAATTGTCGTATCTAGTTTACTTACCTTCTTTGTTGACTTTTAAATAAAAAGTACATTATTCTCATTTTCGAATGTTTTCAAATTGGAGAAAAGATGAGAATGTCTCGTTTACCGAGAGGGCCATTTTTTTTTTTTTTTGCTTCACACTTCTCAAAGAAAGACCGCGAAAAGTGGAGTAGCTGGTCGGCTGGTCCTTGAAAGCTCACAAATGCAACTTTAAACGCATAAGAGTGCTGGGAGTAGCTACAAATAGGTAAAGGAGCGGTGGTTTGCAACTTTAAACACATAAGAGTTCTGGGAGTACAAATAGTGAAAAGCGGTAGTTTTCGCTATTTGTAGTGGTAGTACAAATAACCACTTCGTTATTTTATTGCACCAACTTTACTGCTCTATACAATGACGAAAAAAAATGTAAACGATTTTTTCACCCTAAATCCCAAAAATTTGACTGATCATCCCCCTTAAAGCGAATTGTTATTATTTGGAAAGAAGTATGAAATAAAATTGATCACATCGAGGAGGAAAAGAAGAGGACCAGGATGACGACGAAGAGGAGGATGGCGTCAATATGAAGAGTAGTAGTAGAAGAAGAAGAAGAAGAAGAAGAAGAAGAAGAAAGAAGAAGAAGAAGAAGAAGAAGAAGAAGAAGAAGAAGAAGAAGAAGAAGAAGAAGAAGAAGAAGAAGAAGAAGAAGAAGAAGAAGAAGAAGAAGAAGAAGAAGAAGAAGAAGAAGAAGAAGAAGAAGAAGAAGAAGAAGAAGAAGAAGAAGAAGAAGAAGAAGAGAAGAAGAAGAAGAAGAAGAAGAAGAAGAAGAAGAAGAAGAAGAAGAAGAAGAAGAAGAAGAAGAAGAAGAAGAAGAGAAGAAGAAGAAGAAGAAGAAGAAGAAGAAGAAGAAGAAGAAGAAGAAGAAGAAGAAGAAGAAGAAGAAGAAGAAGAAGAAGAAAGAAGAAGAAGAAGAAGAAGAAGAAGAAGAAGAAGAAGAAGAAGAAGAAGAAGAAGAAGAAGAAGAAGAAGAAGAAGAAGAAGAAGAAGAAGAAGAAGAAGAAGAAGAAGAAGAAGAAGAAGAAGAAGAAAGAAGAAGAAGAAGAAGAAGAAGAAGAAGAAGAAGAAGAAGAAGAAGAAGAAGAAGAAGAAGAAGAAGAAGAAGAAGAAGAAGAAGAAGAAGAAGAAGAAGAAGAAGAAGAAGAAGAAGAAGAAGAAGAAGAAGAAGGAAGAAGAAGAAGAAGAAGAAGAAGAAGAAGAAGAAGAAGAAGAAGAAGAAGAAGAAGAAGAAGAAGAAGAAGAAGAAGAAGAAGAAGAAGAAGAAGAAAGAAGAAGAAGAAGAAGAAGAAGAAGAAGAAGAAGAAGAAGAAGAAGAAGAAGAAGAAGAAGAAGAAGAAGAAGAAGAAGAAGAAGAAGAAGAAGAAGAAGAAGAAGAGAAGAGAAGAAGAAGAAGAAGAAGAAGAAGAAGAAGAAGAAGAAGAAGAAGAAGAAGAAGAAGAAGAAGAAGAAGAAGAAGAAGAAGAAGAAGAAGAAGAAGAAGAAGGAGGAGGAGGAGAAGGAGAATGACGAATAAATTAAATTGCTGTTTGTCTGTCTGCTGTTGTAATGTTTATTAACCTAGTAAACATGAAAAGCAAAAACAAAATCGGAGTAGAAGGAGGAGGAAAAAAAAACAGCATCAGTCGGAAGATGAGAAAGAGGAGTAGTAGTAGTAGTAGTAGTAGTAGTAGTAGTAGTAGTAGTAGTAGTAGTAGTAGTAGTAGTAGCAGCAGCAGCAGCAGCAGCAGTAGTAGTAGTAGTAGTAGTAGTAGTAGTAGTAGTAGTAGTAGTATTAGTAGTAGTAGTAGTAGTAGTAGTAGTAGTAGTAGTAGTAGTAGTAGTAGTAGTAGTAGTAGTAGTAGTAGTAGTAGTAGTAGTAGTAGTAGTAGTAGTAGTATGCAAATGTGCAGCTAGGCGTATCCTTTGTTGAGTATGTAACAAAGTATATGACCATATGTATATTATAGTAAATTATAATAATCTAAATGGTCTGACAGGACAGACGAACAAAACTGTCGAGAAATCACAATAACTGCAACACTTAATTTATTGTTACATTATCGTTAATTCGTCACATCAGGTAGGACGCCATCCATCCATCTCTCAGTCGTCCTTGGTGTTTCATTCACCGTGTTTTGCTGATAAAGAGTAAGCCCGAAACGTCCACAGTATGTCTTCATTTAATAAATTGGAGCTTACATTTCAGTACGTATCGTTAGGTACCTAAACCACAAAGAAGTACCTAACTAGTGTAATGAAACACTTAGATTTGAAAAGACACTCACAACATCGGCTCTCTTATTTTTCGTGAACCCAATGTCCCGTCTGTTGTCTGCCATAGGTATTCTAAATCGAGCCATCCTAAATTTGATTGAGTCTTGACTCTATTATTTCCCATATGCAGGAAGGTTTGTAATTTGATGATTGTTTGGAAAAATATGATTAAACAAAATTATACGAAGAGCTCTTTAATTAACAAAATCAAGACATCGAGCTTCAGTAGCAGACGCATGCTGCTCAGTTGTCAACGTAAACAATGACAGTGACCAAAGCAGCAGTCACTAAAAATTAGATTTTGGCCAATTTGAACAAATAATTAGGTATTTAAAAAAAAAACCAATGCACAATTATTATATATTAGATAGCAATTTAAAACGAGAACAGCGATGGGTTAATTTTTATTTGGACCTCCTCAACCGTCAACCTCAATCTCAAATCTAACTCAACTAACTGATTTTCTAGCAAGACGTTTCCGTTTCGTTAATTGAAGTCTTGGAAGAGAATAATTGCCAGCCTATATACAAATATCTAGCAACTGTATGCCTATGAAGCACAAAGGTTTCTTGACTCAAGGTTGTTTAAGAATCACATGACAAAATAAGCTGGAATTTAAGACATTATCAATAATAATAGTTAGTTTAGTATTTTTCATAGAATTCAAGAGGTACACTATAGATAACAAAATTGGCATCATGCTATGGTGAAGATCTTCTGAGATTGATGGGGTTGTGGATAGCTCATCGCCACCGTGAAGTTTGTATTCTCTGTTGTCTTCTAGAACTTTCCTACTCATTTCATTTCTTGCTATCAACATAAGTACCAGCTCCACTCACTTTTCTGAATTATCATCTTGGAGTGTAGCTGACCAAGGAAGGAACAGAAGTCAAATCAAGGATAGGCATGGCGACAGCGTTGATGGCGAGACTCAACAAGATTTGGAAAAGCCAGATGAGCTTCCAATCAAATTTCGATTGTACAGGTCACTTGTACTATCCGTGCTACCATATGTGTGGCTATGTGGTCAAGTGATATGACATTCGCTTTCGGATCGGAAGGTCTTGGGTTCAAGCCTCGCTTGTGCATAGTTGAGTCCTTGGAGAAGGCTCTTTACTCACAATCTCTCACCGTACTATGTAATATCGTCTAACAGGCGTCATGTCCCGTCCTAAGTGTTAAATGTTGCTGTTGACCTGGGACCCCTTGTAAAGCGCTTTGAGTATGTTTAGTGGATTTTGCGTTATACAAAAGCTCAATTTAATTTATAGGCTTGTGAAGCCTGGACAATGAATGCGGAATTAGAGAGGCGAATCAAGGTTTTTCGAGAGCAGGAGTTACAGGAAAATGCTACGAGTTTCATATCTGGAACATAAAACTAATAAAGAGGTTCTTGAAGATGTGGAAAAACTAGTGGGAAGTCAGGAACCTTTGGTGGACGTTCAAAGGAGAACAGGAAGATAAAAGGCAAAAATGTGGCTGGATAACATCAAAGAATGGACAGGATTGACGCTGTATGAGCTGACAGAGAGAGCCAGTAACCGATATGTGTGGTTCCATTTGTGAAGGCTTGCACCCCGCAAGTCCTCCCAATGACCATCTGGTCATGGGTGTGAGTGAGTGAATCATAGTACGGCAAGACTTGACGACTGAGGGGTCACTAAAATTTTATTTCATTTTAAGGTCTCTTTGCTGGGCGGGCAGGGAGGCACTTACTGTGTCTTCTATCCCCTTTTATCTGTTTATCCAACATGCTTTTCGTCTGCCTTGGGATGAGATTACTTGGTTTTGTCCTGGCCCTGGCCAGATACCCTAGCAGGAGGGAAACAGTCAAATGTATAGTCAGTTTTGGGAGATGATATTTTTCGTCTTGTAAGTCATTTCTCTGTTATGCACTGTATTGTATTGTGTTTACATATTATATATGATTTGTAAATATTTGAGTATATTCCTCTTAGTGGGGGCCTGTGCTTGTGTCTGGATGAGACTTTAAGGTGATCTCAAACTAAGTACTTTGATGGTGTGCTCTTGGAATCTACATCTGTTTCCTATTTGAACCAATTGCCCTTTTTGTCTTACCTTTTCTTGGGTGATTTACTTGTCATTCTAGAACTTTTTACTATCCCATTTTCTTCATTTTTACTGATGCTGATATGACCTTAATGTGTTGAAAGCGCTGTAAAATCCTTAAAGACAAACAACATAAACGAATCTGAAACTTTGCGTCACACATTCCCACAATTTTAAATTCAGAACACTGAGTGGAGCAGGTACTTATGTTGAAAGCAAAAAATAAATGAAGTGGGTCGTGGATAGCTCATACGGTAGAGTCACACGATCTTCCCTGCCAGGCGGCGTTGTCGTACCAGTAAGGTCACGGGTTCGAGCCCCCATTGCTGCTGCGAACTTTTTATTCTCTGCTGTCTCCTGGCACTTTCCTACTCACTTCATTCTTTGTTGTTACATTTCCACAATGCGATGATAATCTGTTTGCATGAATTTTATTTTTATTTCTTGCAAACAATTAATGTTATTCCAATCTTTAACCACTTTTCAGATATTTTCAATTGAGATTTCCAATGAAAAATTCAAGACCTGAAAGTAGCTGATGGTGATGACGGATGCGATGTCAGTTCAATTAGAGGAAATGTAGTCACCAGAGGTAGCAGTAACATATAGTCTGAAAACACGACCATGTCGTTAGAGCTTAAAGATACATTGGAGGTGGAGACTCCTTTGAGCACCAGCCAGATACAGCTCCTGCTTGGAGACATAACCAAACTACCCCTTGAGGAAAAGGTGGATTTTGTGTTTACCTCAGCTTTTGTTGGTATGTGAAATGTTTTCTCTGATATATAATCTAAATATTGTTGCTCGAAGCTCGAAGAAATAAATAACAATGTGAAATTGAATTTAAGCTTCAATTTAATATACGAAAACAGATAAACTAGACGTTTGACCACATTATCTCATTCGCCTGTACACTGCGTGGAATCAGCGCTATTTCAGTTGGAACTCCCAAGGGACCAATAACCCTTCCTGCTCACTACCTGCATGAGGTCATTGGAGTTCAACTGGTATCAGGCAGTGCCGTGTCCAATGGGGGCAATTATGGATATTTATGGTCTTATAATATGTCTGTATAGCGGGAAAACAATAACAGGCTCTTTCACTTCATTATTTTGATTTGAAAAATCAGTTGTCTTTCTAAACATCAGTGAAAATTTGACATTCTTGTGGTTAATAGTTTTCTTTGGATATCACAAATTGTTGATCTAATTTTAAGTGCTTGTAAATTATGGTGCACTTAAATTAAAAATTTGTTATTCAAAACTCAGCGGCAGTAGCTCAAGAATTTTAATAAATATCAAAAGTACATATATGCATCTATGTTCCTGTGCAATATTATCATATTGGCAGTTGATTTTCTTGATTTGTTCATGGTTTTGTAAGTTCTGTATATTGTTTTTACCAATTCCGTTCCTCTCAAACAGTTGTGTTGATCATAACAGTAAACTGATATGATTTATGTCTTTATGTGGTAAAATAACTCATAAAGATAATATTTTATTGACCAGTAAAGACTAAAAACCAATATTGTGTATGATGTCAATATCTCAATTTACTATCAATCTGCCTATAAAGTATGACCTCTTTACAAGAAAAAAATTCAATTACCCAACAAGGTTACTGGACATGCTACAAATATTGCAGTAACAATCATCAATTACAACTAACACTAAGCACTGGTACTGTTAAATTAAATGATTTGCTCAAACAGACGGACACAGTATGTGGACAAAAGAGGATTCAAAATTATGAGGGCATATAGTTTATTCCAAGTTGTAACCTTTTTTTCCTTATTGACCAACTACATTCAAAACGAACACATTGTCCATACAGGTTATATAGAATCATCTCCTTTCCTCCAAGAATACACATTTAGTCATTGTCTTATAAAGTCATCTGATATACCATTGTACTCCAGTCAGTCAAATTTAGAGATAAAACAACTGAATAACAACCAGAGTCAAATCAATACAACACCACAGGCATACCACAGTAAGATCATTTAATTTTTGGGAAATCACTGCCATATATATCTGGACACTTCATTCTATAAAAAGTTAACACATTCACTTGTGCACAAAAGGAGAACTTGAACTTACATTATATATATTACTTATTCAACATGCAAGAATACCCTAAACATTGACACCTATATGACACTATAAAGTCGGCATTTCCTGAGACAACCACACAAAAGCAGTACCGTATACATCTTCAAACTATAATGCCTAACAGTCATAAAAAAAATATAATTTTGACTTGAATCGTAAGGGATTTAAGTATAGAAAAAAGTTATCAAGCCATTGAAAAGTTGGCTTTCAAATGTGCCCAAAACTCATAATTTTTAAATAAGTTAAATGCTTAAAAAATAATATATTAGTATTATTTTCGTCTAATGGTTTATATTTTATTCCTAAACTGATATTTGGACATAATTCATGGCATGGAATACTATGGGAGAGAAATAAGGATCTCACCAAGTCATGTCAAATAAGAAATTTACAATAAAAAATTCATATCTTTTAAGGTTTTACTGCCCGGACAACAAAACTTGGCATGTGTCAAGGTCATCATTTTTACTTTACAATGATGCTTGTTTCAATCATTTCCTGCCGCTGGGAATTAAATTATTGATATGCAAATTACAACAAATTAATTTCATTGATAGCTCAAAAACCACTGAATTGACACATCTCTTATGAGCAGCCTTAAGGGGATACATTATTATCAACCATGGCATATGATGAAAGAAACCTTTGCTTTGCTTGTGGTGAGGGAACAATTTTCATATTTGTGTTAGCAACTGAGCAATACCATGAAATATTGCAACAATTAATTACCATCAGTGGCATCACAGATTCCTACTGACCGCTACCTGTTCCACCCATGGGCTGACCCCACTAATGGGGAATAAATACTTCATATTCACTGTTTTCCATTTTCCATGCTCGCTCAATGTAATGTAATGAAATGTAAATTGGGTAGGTGGTCTTATGGTACGACACTCGTTTTTGCATTGGAAAGTTCTGGGTTCGAGCCTTGCTCGCGGCATTGTTGAGTACTTGTCTTATCCCTTTATTTATTCAATCATTTTTTTTTTTCTTCATTTTTCTTTTTATTGATTTTAAGCGTCACCATTTCCATATATATGGATATTGACCATATAATAAAGTAAAGTCTGCAGTTACAAATGACAGGAAAAAAAATAGTTATAAACAAATATAGGAATAAATCCCGTTGACATCAGACATCTTGTTTGATGGATTATCTATATCCTTTTCATGGAATGCCAAATCAACGGTACCTAATGATGTCATGGCAGAAGCGTATAATTTTTTCAAACATTTTATAGCAATAAATAAATATGTATAAATGAATTATAAATTAGCCAAAAAAAATTTTTTTTTTAAATACACGTTTCCCTTATTTCGTCTCAATGTACTTTAACCTTTCAGGTAACTATACTCCTGTTCATGGGACTCTTATTGGAAGCCTTAGACACAATCTGGACATCAATGTGGGTAATTTGGCCAAAAGGAAAGAGATGGACTTGAGACAACAGTTCTCCTGCTGGCTGTCTGCCCCCTTGGGTGATCATTTGCCCTATCGACGTCTAGTTTGTTTTGAGCAGTAAGTATCACGTGGGAGTCGGAAAAAGGAAATGTGGAACAGTGCAGGGCTGCCAACTGAACACGAAAAAAGGCATATTTGTAAAGCGCTTTGAGCACATTTAGTGGATATTGCGCTAAATAAAAGCTCGAAATAAATCTCACTTTGTATGCTTTTTTAACAATTGTAAGATTGTATGCTTTTTCTCTCAGATTGTACCTTTTTTTTTTTTTTATGAGACTCAAATCTTAACATTATAAAGTCAAAATTGTTTTAATTCTGTTTTTTCATAAGGTGTTTTTGGCATTCTCCATATTTCCTAAACTGCATGCTTTAACAATTGATTGTTGTTTGATAGATTTAAGTGGTCTGTTTGCATTGCTTCATCATTTTCAATTTTCTTGACGTCTCTTAAGTTCCCCCCCCCCCCCCCCACCCAAACTTGTTGCAAGAATTTATCTACTCCAACTATTTTTTTTCTTGTAAATCATCTCTCTGTTATGTATTATTATGTTTGTTATTTTGAATATATAATAATATAAGCATTTGAGTGTATTCCTCTCGGTGGGATCTAGTGCTGGTGTATGGGTGAGATATTTAGGTGATCTCAAACTAAGTACACTGATAGTGTGCTCTTGGAATCTACATATGTTCCCTATTTGAACCACTCCCCTTTGTCTTATTTTTTTCCTCATGTCCTTTTATGTGGTACATCTAGAATCTTTTCACTATCCAATTTTCTTCCTTTTTACTGGCGCTGATATGACCTAAATGTGTTGCAAGCGCTGTAAAACCCTTAAAACAAACAAACCATATCTACTCCAATGTTACCTGACGGAAGGGAGTGGTATGACTGAAGGCTTCTATTTTCAAATTGTACACCTTTTCTCCATATCTTACTCTTGTTGAGTGGTTGGGGTTCCTGACCTCCCACAGTGGGCAGGGAGGTCACTTACTGTGGCTTCGATCCCCTTATATCTGTTTTCCAACATGCTTTCTGTCTTTGTCTTGGAATTGAGATTACTTGGTTTTGTCCTACCCTGGCTGAGAGGGAAACAGTCAAATGTATAGTTGGTTTTGGGAGATGATATTTGTTTTCCTTGCAAGTAATCTCTCTGTTTTGCACTGTATTATGTTTTGTTTACATATTATAATATGATTTGTAATCATTTGAGTGTATTCCTCTTAGTGGGAACCTGTGCTTGTGTCTGGATGAGACCTTTAGGCGAATGTCTTGCTTTTTAAACTTACATGTGTCATAAATTGTCGGGTCTTGATAGCTCAGTTGGTAGAGCACTCGCTTCACACTCAAAGGGACTAAAATCGATCCTGGATGCAGTCAAGATTTTTTTCTGATTCTCCCGTCCACCCAGCAGTGATTGGGTAGCTGGGTCAGTTATAACTAGCGGAAATTACATTGCAATAGACTAGCTTCCTATCCAAAGGGTAGCAAGCAATTGTCATTGCCCATTTCATGCTAAGAAACAAGGGATAAACTCTGGCTCCATGAGCCTAATGGCTCTGATAAAAATATAAATAAATAAAGTAAAATTCCATCTATTCATCTCCAAGGGGAAATCTGTCTTTATGGTCTTTTTCAAGGGAAGACTGGAATAATCCAGGCATCAGCCGCAGTGCACTGCTGCAAAGTGAGCTATAGCGAGTTGACTTGCTCAAGGCCACACAGAAAGCCGGGTAACCATACCGCTGAGTCAGCCACGCTGCCCTAAACTTGTTGAACTTACTTCTTCCTTTTTTGTCCCTTCCAAGGATTGCCAGTGATGATGTAGATATACAACTGTCCAGATTGTTCCGTGCTATGATGCCGATATTCAACAACCAAGACACGTCGGTCATCACACCTGTACTAGCCACAGGAAATCAGGTATAGAATTTTTTCCCCAGCTTCTTTTTTTTTTTTTGGAGGGGGGCTGGGGGGGGGGGGGGGGGAGTGTGAGGGTCCTGATTGTTGAGTTGGTAGAACACTCACTTCACACACAGAGGATCATCGATTGAGATTTTTTTCAACCCCCCCCCTTCTCTCCTTGCCCTGTCCAGTTAACAATAATTGTATAGCTGAGTCTCATAAAATTCACAAAAAGTGTGGAGCGGGTGTTTGTAACACTAATGATGAGAAAAATAGGGTATGGAGAATTAGTGCCAAATGAAAACAGAGAATGAAAAGTCACGGGGTCGGTCAGTGCCACACTCGGGATCCAAATAACTTGACACCCTCCGCCTGGCCGAGAGAGAGTGAGAGAGAGAGAGATGAGAGAGAGAGAGATGAGAGAGAGAGAGAGAGAGAGATGAGAGAGAGAGGTCGCACAACTGACTGAGCTATCCAGCCACACAAAAAAATGGCTTTCAAACTTGGTACCAATCATGCGCCCCTCTACTCTCGGCTACTGTGGAGACCACAACGAGGCTGGCTAGCAAACCTGTGAACTCTGTCTACTGGGTGAAAGAAATAATATTATGAAATTGATTGTAGGCTTCAATTTAATTACAAAAACAGATCAAATGAACGTTTCGGGTTTCCCCTTTATCAACAAAACAGGATGAACGAAACACCACAGATGAATGAGATAGTGTGGTAGTGGCGTAGTTAAGATGGATTACATTACCTAGTATACTGGGTGAGCAAATTAAGCTATCCACTCTCCTCTGTATGAAACAAGACATGGTAACATATAAGCATGTGCGCTATGCGGTCTTGTGGTATGACACTCGCTTTCGGATCGGAAGGTCCCAAGTTCGAGCCTCGCTCGGTGCATAGTTGAGTCCTTGGAAAAGGATCTTTACTCACATTTTCTCACCATACTCAGGTGTAAAATGAGTACCTGGCCGTTAACAGTGTTGTCAATGTCCTAAAAAATTGTTATACCGCCTAACAGTCGTTAAAAGCTCAATTTAAAAAAAAAAAAAAAAAAAAAAGTATCTAGGAAACTCATGAAATAGCTCCATATTGGGTTGAATAAAATTCAGAAAGTGTGTGGAGCGTTTTGGGGTCCACTGCTTATTTAAAATGAGGGATTGCATTGTTATGGATATGCATCATTTTACCTTTGAGGGATTGCATTGTTATGGATATGCATCATTTTACCTTTGAGGGATTGCATTGTTATGGATATGCATCATTTTACCTTTGAGACATACAATGTCACAACTTTAAAATGTTTTCCATCTGTTTTCTTTACTTTGAATCCTCCAGATTTAAAACGAGTGATTGCACATAGATTAATATGCAACTATGTGGTCTTGTGGTATGACACTCGACTTTAAATTGGGATGTCCTGGATTCGAGTCCAGCTCTGAGCGGCACATAGTTGAGTCCTGGAAAGGCTCTTTACTCACATTATCTTACTTTACTCAGATGTACAATGAGTACCTGGACGTTAACAGCGTTGTCTGTCAAAAAAAAAAAAGATTGTAATATCGCCTAACAGGCGTCATGTTTCATCCTACATGTTGCTGTTGGCTAGGGACCCTTTGTAAAGCATTTTGAACACGTTTAGTGCATATTGCATTATATAAATGCTCATTGTTTTTTTAAAAAAATCATTATTACTTTAAATGTGAGACCATTTTGTCCATCTGTTTTTCTACCCTTTGACTCCTCCAGCGTAAGCCTATCCAGCTAGTATTGAAAGCCATGGTAACGGCAGCTGTAGAATGGATAAAGGCTGGACTTCCATTACGATGTTTCAAAGTTGTTCTCTATGCCGCCGATCTGTCCAAGATGAACAAACAGAACACGGAATGTCTGCAGGTTTTTGCCAAATTGAAAAAGAAAATATTGAAAGGAGAGGAAAAGGCAGTGAGTTTTCTATTCATTTATGTGAAATTATGTGAAAAAATTATTTTCTATTAACTGTCTCCTTATAAGTCTATTTTAGAATTTTCCCTTAAACTTCACACCTAACATGAAAATAGAATTTTCCTACTCTAACAGAAAAGCAACACAAGTATTTTCTATTCATAATAATGTTCAGAACATGACTTGTACAACACAATGCCAAGTTTTTATAGCTATAACAAATATACATTTTAAAATTTTGTGATGAGGAAAGGAAATCAGTAAAAGGCATTTTATTTTATTTTGCCTGTATGATTTTTTTCTGTCAAAGAATTCCAAATGCAATGATCTACTGAATTCTTTACTCAGGTGATTGGGGTGGTGATTGTTCTTTGAGATAAAATCAATATTGTTCGATGTTTATAAAAACACTGTGTGCGTTTACTTGTATGTGTTAGGTTGTAATATGAACTTGTTTTTAACTCTTTCAGCGCCATTGGCTACACTGTGCAGCCAGAGCACAATCTGTTCTACTGGCCAATGGCCGCACAGTGCGGCCCGTCTTGAAAGGCAAAAATGATAATGGGATCCAATCCTACTTTCTACAAAAGTACTATAAATTGGTATCATTTCTTTCATCAGAACATTCAATTGGCCCTAGGGGGGTATTTTAATTGAGATTTTGTGCTGAATTTGAAAGTCCCTTTGTCTTAGCTTGTCATTCTCATGCTGCCTCAATCAGGTGTCAGCCATTTTGAGACAGAAATGCCAATATACCCTCAGCGCTCAAAGAGTTAACTCACTCAAACCTAACACCGACTATATCTGCAGTTTACCCAGCTTACTTTTACTCCATGCCTATTTATTACATTTTTCTGAAACAAAATATAGGCGTATATCAAATCTATTTTTTTTTGTTTAGTTTTTGCATGTTCATAGTAGTTAAATAAAACTATGTACATGCTCATTTTTAATACATTTTTCCAATTTTGAAAAGTAGCAAAAATCTCTAGGATTGAGTGAGTTAATCGGTATAAAGAACAGCTATGTGGTCTAGTCGTATAACACTCGCTTTCGGATCGGAAGCTCCTGGGTTCGAGCCTCGTTCTGTGCATAGTCGAGTCCTTGGAAAAGGCTATTTACTCATATTGTCTCACTGTACTCAGGTGTAAAATGAGTACCTGGCCGTTAACTGCGTTGTCTCTGTCTGAAAAAAATTGTGATATCGCTTAACAGGCGTTTTGTCTCGTCCTATATGTTAAGTATTGCTGTTAGCCAGTTAACCCTTGTAAAGCGCTTTGAGCACGTTTAGTGGATATTGTTCTATATAAAAGCTCAATTATAAATCCCAGCAGTCCAGCAAGCTTTTGAACGTGGATTTTGCTCAAAATGGCATTCTCTCGATATTTCATTTTTGTGGTCATTTAAAAAAGAAAATTATCACCTTTTATCTTACTTTTATGGGTGGGGTTCCTGACCTCCCATAGTGGACAGGGGGGTACATACTGTGTCTTCTATCCCCCTATGTCTGTTTTCCAACATGCTTTCTGTCTTTGTCTTGGAATGAGATTACTTGGTTTTGTCCTGGCCCTGGCCGGATACCCTGGCTGGGAGGGAAACACTCAAATATATAGTTATTTTTTGGAGATGATATTTTTTCCTTGTAAATCATCTCTCTATTATGCACTGTATTATGTTTTGTTTAAATATTATTTATGATTTGTAAACATTTGAGTATATTCCTCTTAGTGAGGGGCCAGTGCTTATGTCTGGATGAGAGATTTAGATGATCTCAAACTAAGTACTTTGGTAGTGTGCTCTTGGAATCTACATCTGTTTCCTATTTGAACCAATTCCCCTTTGTCTTACCTTCTCTTGGGTGCTTTTAATTGTAATTCTAGAACCTTTTTACTATCCAATTTTCTTCCTTTTTACTGGCGCTGATATGACCTAAATGTGTTGCAAGCGCCGTAAACCCTTAAAAACAAACATCTCAAAGGCATCAAGGAAACTTTACTTTTACAAAACAATTTATTGTCACTTTGACAGATGATCAAGACCCAAAGCTACGATGTCTGCTTATCGTTCAGCGAGGACAACAAGGATCTAGCGCTGATGGTGGTACAAGCCCTACTCGACCAAAACTCTCAACTATCCGTCCACTCGGAGAGGTTTAAGTTCAAACCAGACGTTCTTTGGCAGGAACACATCTACCACGTCATGACTAATTCCAAAAGGTGAGTATTGATTTGTGGCTATGTGGTCTAGTGGAGTGAGATTTGCCTTCAGATTTCATCATCATCATCATCGTCATCATCATCATCATCATCATCATCGTCATCATCATCAAAATCATCATCATCATTATTTATTATTATTATTATTATTATTATTATTATTATTATTATTATTTTATTATTATTATTATTATTATTATTATTATTATTATTATATTATATTATTATTGTTATTTTTATTATTATTTTTATTATTATTATTATTATTATTATTATTATTATTATTATTATTATTATTATTATTATTATTATTATTATTATTTATTATTATTATTATTATTATATTATTATTTATATTATCATTATTTGTTTACTTTTTAAACAAATATTGATTTTTAAAAGTTTTTTTTTTTTTTTTTTTTAATTTATGTATTAATGATAATTTAAAAAATATTATTATTATCATTATTCCTTTCAAACTTTCTTTGTGTCCACAGAATCATAACATTAGTGACCCCGTCCTTTGTAAAATATGCCGAATGCTTAGAACAGTTCAGTATGGCCCTGTGCTGTAATCGCATCAAGAAGCAGGAGTCTGTCATGCCTTTCTACTTGGAGACGTGCGACGCTTTACCCAGCTACATGAGTCTTGTGCAATACATTGAATGCAGGTTATGACGATAAAAAAATAGTCCTTTCTTTTGTAGTCTTTATACTCTGTCCTTACCAGCCATTTTCTGAATTTTAGCTTAATCTTTAACTCACTCAATCCTAGAGATTTTTGTTACTTTTCAAAATAGGAAAAAAATGTATTAAAAATGAGCATGTTATTGATATGTTACTTCAACTAGCATTAAAACTAAAATCATTAGCTTTGATACTACACCCATAATTTGTTTCAGAAAAAATGTAATAAATAGGTATGGGGTAAAAGTAACCCTGGTAAACTACGGATATAGTCAGTGTTAGGGTTGAGTGAGTTAAACCTACCCGACACAAAAATAGATTTTTCTTACTCAAACAGAAAAGCATTAAATACATTCTATACATGATTTTGTTTAGCAAAATAAGCTCTGCAACACAGTGTCAAGTTTTTATAGGTATAACAAATGGGATATTATAAAATTTTGTTATGTGCAAATGAAATTAAAACGAGAAAAGAATAATAGTAAGCAGAGGCTATCTAATCGAATAATAATAATATATTAGATTGAATTTATACATGACAATGTGAAAATCTCAAAGTACTTTACATGCATAGAATTCAGAAACAGTGTAGAGCAGGCACTTGTATCAAGAATGTTGAGAAATATAGGGTAGTGTCAGATGAAAACACAGAATGAAAATTCACTCAGGATTTATTTGATACGATACCGTCTGCCTGGCTGAGAAAGAGAGATGGATATAGACCTGTAAATTCTCAGTCAATTAACTGAAATCAGTCAATTCGTCAAATTCAAATATTTTAAAAAAGGAAAGAAAGAAATGAAGAAAGAAAGAATTCATGAATTGTAGTCGAATGACCGTGAAGTAATTAGGAATGTTCCACAGCGCTACCCATAGCTCATGGGCCGTTTATATTTACGATAGATATATTGCCAAGGCTAAGCGACGCTTCTTAGAATTGCCGTGTCTGAACACATCCCAGTATATTTTCACACAGCCTTCGTGAAATTATTTTATCACTTTCCAAACCTGTCGTGATCCCAATGGTAGCCAATTTTAACTGAGCCGCTAAGCGATAAATTTCACTGTTTCGTCTAAACCAAAATTGACCACATTTACTTGGTGGAACCTAAAAGTATTAAAATCTTTAATGCAAAAGCCGGAAGTGCGTTATGAAGACACTTTCAAATTGAAAGTTATATGATTGCTACAAGCACATCTTGATTGCCTCACGTTGTAAACAAACTGGTTGACCGTTTCTTCACTGATTGGGTACCTAATTATAAGAAACAATTGTAAGTAGCCTAATTAATTCCCACGTAAATTAGTTTTCTGCCATTGTTTTGCTCAAGTGAGCTTGCTATTTACTATTCATCTCGATTTATTTGATTTTTCTGATACAAAGAGTTTCAATGAAGTTCAGTTTCAGTCTCAGTTAATTTTTATAGAGTTCATTTACAGGTCTATGGACAATCAACCACACTCGCCACTGTGTTATCCAGCCATTGTCTCAATTGCATCCCGATTTTGACTCTCTGACACTGTGATATTTTTATTCTCTGTTTCTATCTGGCACTTTGGGGGTTCTGATAGCTAAGTTGGTAGAGCACTCGCTTCACATGCAAAGGGACAAAGATCAATCCCAGGTACAGTCGAGATTTATCTCTAACCCCTGCTAGTCCACTCAGCAATGATTTGGTAGCTGGTTTTGTCAGAGCCAGTGGAAAGTACTTTGCGATAGACATAGAATCCCTTCTGAAGGATAGAAAACAACTGCTATTTTTTATTTCAAGCTATAGAAACTGGGATAAACTCCTGCTTCCGGATGGGGTTCCTGACCTCCCATAGTGGGCATGGAGGTACTTATTGTGTCTTCTATCCCCCTATGTCTGTTTTCCAATATGCTTTCTGTCTTTGTCTTGGAATGAAATTACTTAATTTTGTCCTGGCCCTGACCGGATACCCTTGGTGAGAGGAAACAGTCAAATGTATAGTTAGTTTTGGGAGATGATATATTTTTCCTTGTAAATCATCTCTCTGTTATGTAATATATTACGTTTTGTTTACATATTATATATGGTTTGTAAACATTTGAGTGTATTCCTCTTAGTGGAGACCTGTGCTTGTGACTGGATAAGACTTTTAGGTGATCTCAAACTAAGTACTTCGATAGTGTTCTCTTGGAATCTACATCTGTTCCCTATTTGATCCACTTCTCCTTTTTCTTACTTTTTCTTGGGTGCTTTAATTGTAATTCAAGAACTTATTATTATCCCATTTTCTTCCTTTTTACTGGCGCTGATATGACCTTAATGTGTTGCAAGCGCCGTAAAACCCTTAAAAACAAAAAAAAACATAAAACAAACTCTGACTTCATGGGCCTAATCGTTCTGAAGGACTACTTTTTTTGTGAATACTGCAAAAAGACAAGTTTACATACATCTATAACTATGCTGATAACTGTGAACAGAATTGCATCAACGCCGTAAAAATAGCCATGAGAACCGTCTTTACGAGACTATGAAAATAGCCCACGGCGACTAAAACTCGAACTTTTAGTTTGAGCCAGCGCTCCACCAGTGGGAGGGTAATTAATCAAGTTGTGACAGATCGATGACTCATCATGCTACCGGCATCGGCATTTTCGCTACCTGTATTTTTTCTCTCCGATTCTGCATTTTATTGATATTTTCAAATAATCGTTGCTCAATAATCCGTTGACGTAACTTTTTCTTATTCATATATTCTTGTTCTTCATAATGTAAAGAATATTGTCATACCATTTGTATGGCTATGAACCGAATGGTTTTACAACGCCACTCTCCACGAGTTGTACTATAATTCAATGCAAGATCATAACTATAATTGGTAAGAAACATGTGAATAAATAGCATAAGTCACCGTACAGGCAAATAATTTTGGGATAATCAGAAGCAGAAGAGAATGAGGAAAAAGTGTATGTAAGTTTTATGGCCTGTTCAGACCTGGCAGTCCTGTGAGAGGTCTTGATATTGTGGTAACTCCTTATCAAATCCACCAGTATCCTGTCCACAAATTAGCCAGTCACAGTGATGACTGGAAGGTATGTGTTAGTGTGTGTCTTATAAAACTGATATCCAATCATTCCTTATGAATAAGATTCACTTGATGACATATTTCATTAATTAATAATATAAATTCTATGGTCTGTCACGTTCCCGATCACATTGTCAGTAATAAATTTACTAAGAAATATTTCTATCACTCTCTCTCTTCTATTTTCACACATCACAACTAACAAAGTTTCATGTCTAATCACAATGCATGCAACACCATTATGAAAACAAATAAACAAGTTTAACAATAGTTTCTCATCTATTTTCAACACCAACCAGAAAGGAGAGATATCATTCTAATATTTAGGATTATTATTAGGGGCCTTTATGAAGTACTGACGTCTGGTTCAACTTGAAGCAATGATGTTTCCATTGTGAAAGACAATTTTGCTTTTTCACTTCGAAGTCCTCCTGCTCTTTTTTCAATCTTCCCTATGCTAGAATGGAGCAGTTGACCACCTTGCTCGCCATGGAATCCTAAACCTATCTTATATCGCTTCAACCAGTAAATGCAGTGCATTTCCAATATATGTAATTTGGGGGTAATTGAGTGAGGAATGCTTCTCTGTAATTCTGCAAATACCTTGCGACGGCTTCCTCTGCTCTTTTAATTTCTTCTGATGACATGGGATTTGAATGGGATACTAATTTATGTACATCGCTGTAGCTGTCATTTAAAGTATTATATTTGATCTCAAGTTGAATTATTTTCGTGATTAGGGTGTCTCTTTGGGTGTTTGTACTAACTGCATGTATAGCTGTCTTTGTAAGGTGTCTGTAGATTACTTTCTTTATGTATTTGTGGCAGTGATTGGCAATGAAGTGGCCACCTTGAAATGCTTGTCTGACAATTTTATTCTGATCTAAAACATTTTGTATTGCTTTTCTAACTGGTCCGATGATACTTTATTTACATTCTTTCATGTCATGCAATTTTTTCTTTATCTTTTTAAATTGCTTCTCCCACCTCCTCTTTTCAAACATCTTTTGCCACAAAGTCTACATAGATTATTTAGTTTTGTTATATGAGTTTCAAGAGAATGTTCCATCCTTGTCTGAAGTACAAAAAAAATTATTTCAGTACCACAAATAAAATTAATATAAAAAAATAAAATCACTCAACCAAAAATAATAATGTTATTTCACACAACGGATTGCCCAGATTTTAAATAATCATAACTTTTTTATTTCGTGTGAATTAAGCGTACTTCTTGGACATACTAATTGCAAATTTATTGAATTATTTGAGGGTGTAAGAAAATATGACCCTCATGGTGACAAAACATGTTTTAAAAATATTTTAATCAATGATATACGGTGGACAGAACAATTTCACTCACTAATTTGAAATATTCTTATCTGCTTTATAATCCAATTGGCACTTCACAAAAATATATATAATTACGACAGAAATTTAAAATATTAAAAAAAAATAAGAAGAAATTGTGTGTGACACATAGGTTTCCAGTATTAAGTGATGTAAGGAGTGCATTTCTTATGAATTTTTTGACAATATCACCCTTGTTTTCGGACCTCGCTTACCTCCCCTTGTTTCAACTGACGAAGGTGCAGGTAATTAATCACTTGTGACAGGTGAAGTTCCCTGTTATCAGTGATTTGCCTGTGATCAGGGGAGTGGAATGGGCGACAGGGGAAGATGCACAGTGGGTGGCACGGGGGATACAGCAAGATCAAAGCAAAAACTAAAGAGTCAAAAATTAAGTTAGTTTTATTCGCCGTGAGCCCCGAGAACCATCTTTACGGGACTGTGAAAATAGCCCCGAGAACCATCTTTACAGGACTATAAAAATAGCCACTGCGTTTTAAAAATGCCATCTGGCATTTCTCCATACTCTATATTTCTTATCATAATTTACATTTATTTTATTTAACTTCTAAAGTAAAAAAAAAATAACGATAAGCATGGAATTGTAAGATACAATTGATTAGACGAAGACAGATACTGTGAACATATTGGGTTTCCCCTTTATCAACAAAACAGGATGAATGAAACACTACAGACGAATGAGATAATATGACAGTGGCGTTATTAAGGTGAATAAACAAAAACATTGATGGGGCAGGAAATAATATACTCCTTTGTAAGGAAGCACGAATTAAAATAGAGCAATAGCTATTAATAAAAGGTGCGCAATCAATTAAGTCAAAAAGAAAAAAAAGGGAGGTGGAGAGGTACTGTCTCTTGCCCCATTAAAGTTTTTATTTCTTCACCTTAACAACGCCACTATCCCATTATTTCATTTGTCTGTAGTGTTTCATTCATCCTGTTTTGTTGATAAAGGGGAAACCTGAAACGTCTTCATCCATACTTATCGTTATTTGTTCCTTCGAGCTTCACGTAGCAACATTTTCATTAAAATTAAAATAAGTTACGTGTCTGGTGGCATCTAGTGTTGGTTTTTTGTTGCTTTTTGAACTCTTTCATCGCTGAGGCTATATTCTCATTTCCATCACAAAATGTTCTGACCACCTGATTGAGGCAGCATGAGAGTGACAAGCTAAGACAAAGTGACATTCGAATTTGGCGCAAAATCTCAATTAAAATACTTCCCTAGGGCCAATTGAATGTTCTTATGAAAGAAATGATACCGTTGGTTCAATTTATAGTACTTTTGTAGAAAGTTAGGATTTGATAACATTATTGTTTTGGCCTTTCAAGAATGGCTGCACTGTGCGGCCATTGGCCAGTAAAACAGATTCTGCTCTGTCCACACAATGTTGCCAATGGCGCTGAAAGAGTTAAATTATATATTTTTCTCCTTCTATCTGCAGACGGAAAGATCCGAGTGATGACATTTCACCGTTGATTAGAAATGCAGCTCAGGGGGTCATTGAATCACTGTCCCTATCATCTTCATCTCCCTCAAAATTACCATCATCATCATCGTCATTGTCACCATCATCATCATCGAGTAAAAGACAAACAGATCAATCAAAACCTTCTTCAACCACCACCAATAAATCGCTATCTAAAGAGTCTTCCTCTCCCAAACAGAACAGCACCACTACTACAACAAGCAATCATGTAGCAGATGAAGTGTTTCCAAGTTTAGTTAATAACGCCACTTCTGCAAGCAATCGTGTGGCTGGTGAAGTGGTTCAGAGTAATGATAAGAAGTACGACATCTTCATTTCCTATTCACACCAGCACGGAGAAGACCCAAAACGGTTGGTGGAATATTTGCAATCTCTCAACTCAAACTTGGAAATTTTCTTCGATGCGGACGGGTTGAAGGCAGGTATGTGATTGTTATTTTTTTAAAATTTAGGCCTAGTTGGGATGGTTTATGTGGTCTAGTGGTATGTCACTCGCCTCCACATCGGAGAGACCTGGGTTAGAGTCCAGCTCTGAACGGTGCATAATTGAGCCCTTGGAAAGAAAAGCCCTTTACTCACATTCTCTCACCATACTCGGGTGTAAAATGAGTACCTGGAAATTAACAGCATTGTCTCTGTCTGAAAAAAATAATAATTGTAATATCGCCTAACAGGCGTTGTGTCTCGTCCTACATGTTAACTGCTGTTGCTGTTGCTGTCATAAAAAAATCTCTACTTCACCCCAGATTGATCTCGGTCTCTTTGTGTGTGAAGCGAATGCTCTACCAGCTGAGCAGTTGGGACACCTACCAGATTAAAAATGCTTTGAAATTTTTAGAGCTCTTGCTATGATTTTAAACTTCCTTTTCTATGTTCAAATAGCATCCATTCTATTGTAGAATGTTTTTAAAAAGTTATAAATGAAAGCAGCTTTTGAGGGAAAGTGGCAGTTTGTCCATTCTGAAAACACAGATGATTAAAATCATTAAAAGAAAGAACAAAAGAACCTGCTGGCAAAATGAGATAAAGAAAGAAAAGAAAAAGATAACTCATTAATTTGTCTTTAGTGTTTCATTCATTGGTATTGGCAAACGGGCACAACGATTATTATTAACAGAAAATGTTGATTTGAATTCATCATCACCACCGTCATCATCATCATCTTCTTCTTCTTCTTCTTCTTCTTCTTCTTCTTCTTCTTCTTCTTCTTCTTCTTCTTCTTCTTCTTCTTCTTCTTCTTCTTCTTCTTCTTCTTCTTCTTCTTCTTCTTCTTCTTCTCTTCTCCTTCTCCTTTCTCCTTCTCTTCTCTTCTCTCTTCTCCTTCTTCTTCTTCTTCTTCTTCTTCTTCTTCTTCTTCTCTTCTTCTTCTTCTCTTCTCTTCTTCTTCTTCTTCTCCTTCCTTCTCTTCTTCTTCTTCTTCTTCTTCTTCTTCTTTTCTTCTTCTCTTCTCCTCCTCTCCTCCTTCTCTCTCTCCTTCTTCTTCTTCTTCTTCTTCTTCTTCTTCTCTCTTCTCTTCTTCTTCTTCTTCTTCTCCTTCTTCTTCTCTTCTTCTTCTTCTTCTTCTTCTTCTTCTTCTTCTTCTTCTTCTTCTTCTTCTTCTTCTTCTTCTTCTTCTTCTTCTTCTTCTTCTTCTTCTTCTTCTTCTCTTCTTCTTCTTCTTCTTCTCTCTTCTCTTCTTCTCTTCCTTCTTCTTCTTCTTCTTCTTCTTCTTCTTCTTTCTTCTTCTTCTTCTTCTTCTTCTTCTTCTTCTTCTTCTTCTTCTTCTCTTCTTCCTTCTTCTTCTTCTTCTTCTTCTTCTTCTTCTTCTTCTTCTTCTTCTTCTTCTCTCTTCTTCTTCTTCTTCTTCTTCTTCTCTTCTTCTTCTTTCTTCTTCTTCTTCTTCTTCTTCTTCTTCTCTCTTCTTCTTCTTCTTCTTCTTCTTCTTCTTCTTCTTCTTCTTCTTCTTCTCTCTTCTTCTTCTTCTTCTTCTTCTTCTTCTTCTTCTCTTCTTCTTCTTCTTCTTCTTCTTCTTCTTCTTCTTCTTCTTCTTCTTCTTCTTCTTCTTCTTCTTCTTCTTCTTCTTCTTCTTCTTCTTCTCTTCTTCTTCTTCTTCTTCTTCTTCTTCTTCTTCTTCTTCTTCTTCTCCTCCTAATTGAATTTATCTCCTCTCACCTTACAGGCAACCTATGGCAGCAAACACTCTATAACGCCATAGAAAACTCACACTGCATGGTGGCCTTTTTAACTCAAGGGTACTTATCTTCTCCTGTGTGCAATGAGGAATTTAACCTAGCCACTGCCAGGCAATTTGCTAAGGTCAGTAGTATTACTTTGTGAATTCTGTCTGATTTTATTAAATTTATGAAGCATTCCCATCCACACACACGCACACACACACACACGCACACACACACGCACACACACACACACACACGTGCATGCACAACACACACACACGCACACCTTACTTTTTCTTTGTCTCTCCCCTCACCCTTTACTCCCCCTCCTATCCATCTCTCCCAGGTCGTAATATGACTTCAATATATAAATGTAATATAAATGTATTTTTCTTCTCTCTTCTCCATCTGCTTGTGTCATCATCATCATCCATCGTGGCTCGTACTCTTGAGCAGGTTGCCGGTCAGCTGTCTCCACGAATCACGATGGTCTGCAGTGCCCATGAAATCTGTGTTGCTTTTTAAATAAATCACTTTTGGCCATTCTTAGGTTATTTAGATATGTCATTCTTTGTCTTCCTCTAGCTCTATTTCCTTCGATCATCTCAGATGTTAGCATTTTTTCTATTCCGTCACTTCTCCACACGTGTCCCAGAAACCATAACGTGTCTCTTTCTGATGGTATCGATCAACATTCTTCCCTTTCTCACCTTCTCCAACACTTCCTCGTTCGTATACCTGTCTGTCCATGATAGCCTCATCTCTCTTTTTATTATGCTGAACCTTCCATAGTCTGGGTGGGGTTCCTGACCTCCCATAGTGGGCAGGGAGGTACTTACTGTGTCTTCTATCCCCCTATATCTGTTTTTCAACTAGCTTTCTATCTTTGTCTTGGAATGAGATTACTTGGTTTTGTCCTGGCACTGGCTGGGAGGGAAACAGTCAAATGTATAGTTTTGGGAGGTGATATTTTTTTCCTTGTAAATCATCTCTCTGTTATGCACTGTATTATATTTTCTTTGTATTATATATGATTTGTAAAAAATGTTAGTGTATTCCTCTTAGTGGGGAGGCCTGTGCTTGTATCTGGATGGACTTTTAGGTGATCTCAAACTAATTACTTTGATGGTATGCTCTTGGAACTTACATCTATTTCCTGTTTGAACCAATTCTCCTTTGTCTTACCTTTCTTAGGTTCTCTGATTGTAATTCTAGAACTTTTTCTAACCCATTTTATTCCTTTTTACTGGCGCTGATATGACTTAATGTGTTGCAAGCGCCGTAAAACTCTTAAAAACAAAAACAAAACGAACCTTCCATAGTTATCAAATCGGTGCGGCTATGTGGTCTTGTGGTATGACACTCGCTTTCGGATCGGGAGGTTCTGGGTTCCAAACTCGCTTGGCGCATTGTTGAGTCCTTGGAAAAGGCTCTTTACTCACATTCTCTCATTGTACTCAGGTGTAAAATGAGTACCTGGCCGTTAACAGCGTTGTCTCTGTCCGAAAACAAAATGTAATATCGCCTAACAGGCGTCATGTCCCATCCTAAATGTTAAAGGTTGCTGTTTGCCTGGGACCCCTTGTTGAGCGTTTGAGCATGCTTAGTGAATTATATTGCGCTACATAAAAGTTCAAATTAATTTAAATGTAAAGTCATGAGCAAAAATGAGTATTACGTCTTCGAAAAAGAATAAGATAACAAAAACAGAGTGTTTTGAGCTCAAAACCCATCTTCAGCCAATAACAAACAATCAAAACATTAACTTTATTTCTTATACCATTTCCGAATTGAGAACAATTGAATAGAATCACGTGACTTGTCAGTTCATGTTCCACTCTGAGCAGGCCAGACGGGTTTTGTGCAGACCTGCCAACCATCCCGGATTTTCCGGGACTATCCCGGATTTAAGCCACCATTCCGGAATCCCGGAATTGAGCTTATAATCCCGGAATGTCGAAATTTTTTTTTTTTTTTTTTTTTTTTTTTTTTTTTTTTTGCGAATTTTTTTTTTTATTTGGTCACTGACCACAAAAACGAGTTTTTTTCAATTTGTTTCATGTGGCTTAGTATGGTTTGATCCTGACCTCCTCGTATATTGTACATACAGTTTATTTCTAGTTTTGGTGAGTACAATTTTATTTTCTCGACATTTTCCTTATATCCCTGATTGGGATGAAAAATCCTGATTTTGCTCCTCAAAATCCCTGATTGGCATAATCACATGTTGGCAGGTCTGGTTTTGTGTTTTAAAAACAAAACAAACAAAATACTTTTCTTTGACAGGACTCTTTTCTCCACCTCCCCATCCACACCGGCGTGATCGACAAACTACCCAAGTGGTTCAGTCACGTGCCCTGCGTGGACTTGAGGGAGGAGAAGGACGGGCTGGAGACCCTAGCCAGACAATTGAACGACATGATTGGACAGTTTAAGGTTACTCCAAAGGTATGTCAAAAATAAATTAAACATTTTTTTTAATGATAAAAATAAAATATGACTTTTGTTTATCCTCAGGGGTGTCCAGATGGCTCAGTTGGTAGAGTACTCGCCTTACATGCAAAGGGACCGTGATCAATCAAAATACAAAATAATGAATATAAAATATGACCTTTGTTTCATCCTCAGGGGTGTCCCAGATAGCTCAGTTGGTAGAGCACTGGCTTTACATGCAAAGGGACTGAGATCAATCAAAATACAAAATAATGAATATAAAATATGACCTTTGTTTCATCCTCAGGGGTGTCCCAGATAGCTCAGTTGGTAGAGCACTGGCTTTACATGCAAAGGGACTGAGATCAATCAAAATACAAAATAATGAATATAAAATATGACAATTTGTTTCATCCTCAGGGGTGTCCCAGATAGCTCAGTTGGTAGAGCACTTGCTTTACATGCAAAGGGACTGAGATCAATCAAAATACAAAATAATGAATATAAAATATGACAATTTGTTTCATCCTCAGTGGTGTCCCAGATAGCTCAGTTGGTGGAGCACTGGCTTTACATGCAAAGGGACTGAGATCAATCAAAATACAAAATAATGAATATAAAATATGACAATTTGTTTCATCCTCAGGGGTGTCCCAGATAGCTCAGTTGGTGGAGCACTGGCTTTACATGCAAAGGGACTGAGATCAATCAAAATACAAAATAATGAATATAAAATATGACAATTTGTTTCATCCTCAGGGGTGTCCCAGATAGCTCAGTTGGTAGAGCACTGGCTTTACATGCAAAGGGACTGAGATCAATCAAAATACAAAATAATGAATATAAAATATGACAATTTGTTTCATCCTCAGGGGTGTCCCAGATAGCTCAGTTGGTAGAGCACTGGCTTTACATGCAAAGGGACTGAGATCAATCAAAATACAAAATAATGAATATAAAATATGACAATTTGTTTCATCCTCAGGGGTGTCCCAGATAGCTCAGTTGGTAGAGCACTGGCTTTACATGCAAAGGGACTGAGATCAATCAAAATACAAAATAATGAATATAAAATATGACAATTTGTTTCATCCTCAGGGGTGTCCCAGATAGCTCAGTTGGTGGAGCACTGGCTTTACATGCAAAGGGACTGAGATCAATCAAATACAAAATAATGAATATAAAATATGACAATTTGTTTCATCCTCAGTGGTGTCCCAGATAGCTCAGTTGGTGGAGCACTGGCTTTACATGCAAAGGGACTGAGATCAATCAAAATACAAAATAATGAATATAAAATATGACAATTTGTTTCATCCTCAGGGGTGTCCAGATAGCTCAGTTGGTAGAGCACTGGCTTTACATGCAAAGGGACTGAGATCAATCAAAATACAAAATAATGAATATAAAATATGACAATTTGTTTCATCCTCAGGGGTGTCCCAGATAGCTCAGTTGGTAGAGCACTGGCTTTACATGCAAAGGGACTGAGATCAATCAAAATACAAAATAATGAATATAAAATATGACAATTTGTTTCATCCTCAGGGGTGTCCCAGATAGCTCAGTTGGTAGAGCACTGGCTTTACATGCAAAGGGACTGAGATCAATCAAAATACAAAATAATGAATATAAAATATGACAATTTGTTTCATCCTCAGGGGTGTCCCAGATAGCTCAGTTGGTAGAGCACTGGCTTTACATGCAAAGGGACTGAGATCAATCAAAATACAAAATAATGAATATAAAATATGACAATTTGTTTCATCCTCAGGGGTGTCCCAGATAGCTCAGTTGGTAGAGCACTGGCTTTACATGCAAAGGGACTGAGATCAATCAAAATACAAAATAATGAATATAAAATATGACAATTTGTTTCATCCTCAGGGGTGTCCCAGATAGCTCAGTTGGTAGAGCACTGGCTTTACATGCAAAGGGACTGAGATCAATCAAAATACAAAATAATGAATATAAAATATGACAATTTGTTTCATCCTCAGGGGTGTCCCAGATAGCTCAGTTGGTAGAGCACTGGCTTTACATGCAAAGGGACTGAGATCAATCAAAATACAAATAATGAATATAAAATATGACAATTTGTTTCATCCTCAGGGGTGTCCCAGATAGCTCAGTTGGTAGAGCACTGGCTTTACATGCAAAGGGACTGAGATCAATCAAAATACAAAATAATGAATATAAAATATGACAATTTGTTTCATCCTCAGGGGTGTCCCAGATAGCTCAGTTGGTAGAGCACTGGCTTTACATGCAAAGGGACTGAGATCAATCAAAATACAAAATAATGAATATAAAATATGACAATTTGTTTCATCCTCAGGGGTGTCCCAGATAGCTCAGTTGGTAGAGCACTGGCTTTACATGCAAAGGGACTGAGATCGATCAAAATACAAAATAATGAATATAAAATATGACAATTTGTTTCATCCTCAGTGGTGTCCCAGATAGCTCAGTTGGTAGAGCACTGGCTTTACATGCAAAGGGACTGAGATCAATCAAAATACAAAATAATGAATATAAAATATGACAATTTGTTTCATCCTCAGGGGTGTCCCAGATAGCTCAGTTGGTAGAGCACTGGCTTTACATGCAAAGGGACTGAGATCAATCAAAATACAAAATAATGAATATAAAATATGACAATTTGTTTCATCCTCAGTGGTGTCCCAGATAGCTCAGTTGGTAGAGCACTGGCTTTACATGCAAAGGGACTGAGATCAATCAAAATACAAAATAATGAATATAAAATATGACAATTTGTTTCTTCCTCAGGGGTGTCCCAGATAGCTCAGTTGGTAGAGCACTGGCTTTACATGCAAAGGGACTGAGATCAATCAAAATACAAAATAATGAATATAAAATATGACAATTTGTTTCATCCTCAGGGGTGTCCCAGATAGCTCAGTTGGTAGAGCACTGGCTTTACATGCAAAGGGACTGAGATCAATCAAAATACAAAATAATGAATATAAAATATGACAATTTGTTTCATCCTCAGGGGTGTCCCAGATAGCTCAGTTGGTAGAGCACTGGCTTTACATGCAAAGGGACTGAGATCAATCAAAATACAAAATAATGAATATAAAATATGACAATTTGTTTCATCCTCAGGGGTGTCCCAGATAGCTCAGTTGGTAGAGCACTGGCTTTACATGCAAAGGGACTGAGATCAATCAAAATACAAAATAATGATATAAAATATGACAATTTGTTTCATCCTCAGGGGTGTCCCAGATAGCTCAGTTGGTAGAGCACTGGCTTTACATGCAAAGGGACTGAGATCAATCAAAATACAAAATAATGAATATAAAATATGACAATTTGTTTCATCCTCAGGGTGTCCCAGATAGCTCAGTTGATAGAGCACTGGCTTTACATGCAAAGGGACTGAGATCAATCAAAATACAAAATAATGAATATAAAATATGACAATTTGTTTCATCCTCAGGGGTGTCCCAGATAGCTCAGTTGGTAGAGCACTGGCTTTACATGCAAAGGGACTGAGATCAATCAAAATACAAAATAATGAATATAAAATATGACAATTTGTTTCATCCTCAGGGGTGTCCCAGATAGCTCAGTTGGTAGAGCACTGGCTTTACATGCAAAGGGACTGAGATCAATCAAAATACAAAATAATGAATATAAAATATGACAATTTGTTTCATCCTCAGGGGTGTCCCAGATAGCTCAGTTGGTAGAGCACTGGCTTTACATGCAAAGGGACTGAGATCAATCAAAATACAAAATAATGAATATAAAATATGACAATTTGTTTCATCCTCAGGGGTGTCCCAGATAGCTCAGTTGGTAGAGCACTGGCTTTACATGCAAAGGGACTGAGATCAATCAAAATACAAAATAATGAATATAAAATATGACAATTTGTTTCATCCTCAGGGGTTGTCCCAGATAGCTCAGTTGGTAGAGCACTGGCTTTACATGCAAAGGGACTGAGATCAATCAAAATACAAAATAATGAATATAAAATATGACAATTTGTTTCATCCTCAGGGGTGTCCCAGATAGCTCAGTTGGTAGAGCACTGGCTTTACATGCAAAGGGACTGAGATCAATCAAAATACAAAATAATGAATATAAAATATGACAATTTGTTTCATCCTCAGGGGTGTCCCAGATAGCTCAGTTGGTAGAGCACTGGCTTTACATGCAAAGGGACTGAGATCAATCAAAATACAAAATAATGAATATAAAATATGACAATTTGTTTCCTCAGGTCCAGATGCTCAGTTGGTGAGCACTGCTTTACATGCAAAGGACTGAGATCAATCAAAATACAAATGAATATAAATATGACAATTTGTTTCATCTCAGGTGTCCAGATAGCTAGTTGTGGCATGGCTTACATCAAGGGACTGAGATCAATCAAAATACAAATATGATATAAAATATGACAATTGTTTCATCTCAGGGTGTCCAGATCTCAGTGGTGAGCACTGCTTACATGCAAAGGGACTGAGATCAATCAAAATACAAAATAATGAATATAATATGACAATTGTTTCATCCTCAGGTCAGATAGCCAGTTGTAGAGCATGGCTTTACTGCAAAGGGACTGAGATCACAATACAAAAATAATATAATAGACAATTTTTTCATCCTCAGGGTGTCCCAGATAGCTCATTGGTAGAGCACTGGCTTTACAGCAAAGGGACGAGATCAATCAATACAAAAAATGAATATAAATATACAATTTGTTTCATCCTCGTGTCCAGATAGCTCAGTTGGTGAGCACTGCTTACAGCAAAGGGACTGAGATCATCAAAATAAAATGATATAATAACATGTTCATCTAGGTTCCAGTAGCCAGTGGTGGCACGCTTACAAGGATGAGATCAATCAAATACAAATAATGAATAAATAGACATGTTTCATCCCGTGTCCAATGCCAGTGGTAGAGACTGCTTACATGAAAGGACTGGTCATCAAAATACAAAATGATATAAATGAATTGTCAGGGGGGGGGGGGCTTTAATGAAGGTGTCAAAAAAATAATATAATTGACAATTTGTTCATTCAGGTGTCCAATAGTAGTGGGAGCACTGCTACATCAAGGACTGAGATCATCAATACAAATAAGATAAAATATGACATGTTTATCCTCAGGTGTCCGATAGCTCATTGGTAGCATGCTTTACAGCAAAGGATGATCAATCAAATCAAAATATATAAATATGAATTGTTCATCCTCAGGTGTCCCGATAGCCTGGTAAGCACTGGCTTAGCAGGCGACATCAAAATACAAATAATAAAATATGACATGTTATCTCAGGTGCCAGAATCTTTAGCACTGGCTTCAGCAAGGACTGAGATCATCAATACAATAATATAAATAAATTGTTCATCCTCAGGGTTCCAATAGCATGTGAGCCTGGCTTTACAGCAAGATGAGATCAAAATACAAAAGAATATAATATACAATGTTCATCCTCGGTGTCAGATAGCTCAGTTAGCACTGTTTACATGCAAAGGGACTGAGATCAATCAAAATACAAAATAATGAATATAAATATGACAATTTGTTTCATCCTCAGTGGTGTCCCAGATAGCTCAGTTGGTAGAGCACTGGCTTTACATGCAAAGGGACTGAGATCAATCAAAATACAAAATAATGAATATAAAATATGACAATTTGTTTCATCCTCAGGGGTGTCCCAGATAGCTCAGTTGGTAGAGCACTGGCTTTACATGCAAAGGGACTGAGATCAATCAAAATACAAAATAATGAATATAAAATATGACAATTTGTTTCATCCTCAGTGGTGTCCCAGATAGCTCAGTTGGTAGAGCACTGGCTTTACATGCAAAGGGACTGAGATCAATCAAAATACAAAATAATGAATATAAAATATGACAATTTGTTTCATCCTCAGGGGTGTCCCAGATAGCTCAGTTGGTAGAGCACTGGCTTTACATGCAAAGGGACTGAGATCAATCAAAATACAAAATAATGAATATAAATATGACAATTTGTTTCATCCTCAGGGTGTCCCAGATAGCTCAGTTGGTAGAGCACTGGCTTTACATGCAAAGGGACTGAGATCAATCAAAATACAAAATAATGAATATAAAATATGACAATTTGTTTCATCCTCAGGGGTGTCCCAGATAGCTCAGTTGGTAGAGCACTGGCTTTACATGCAAAGGGACTGAGATCAATCAAAATACAAAATAATGAATATAAAATATGACAATTTGTTTCATCCTCAGGGGTGTCCCAGATAGCTCAGTTGGTAGAGCACTGGCTTTACATGCAAAGGGACTGAGATCAATCAAAATACAAAATAATGAATATAAAATATGACAATTTGTTTCATCCTCAGGGGTGTCCCAGATAGCTCAGTTGGTAGAGCACTGGCTTTACATGCAAAGGGACTGAGATCAATCAAAATACAAAATAATGAATATAAAATATGACAATTTGTTTCATCCTCAGGGGTGTCCCAGATAGCTCAGTTGGTAGAGCACTGGCTTTACATGCAAAGGGACTGAGATCAATCAAAATACAAAATAATGAATATAAAATATGACAATTTGTTTCATCCTCAGTGGTGTCCCAGATAGCTCAGTTGGTAGAGCACTGGCTTTACATGCAAAGGGACTGAGATCGATCAAAATACAAAATAATGAATATAAAATATGACAATTTGTTTCATCCTCAGGGGTGTCCCAGATAGCTCAGTTGGTGGAGCACTGGCTTTACATGCAAAGGGACTGAGATCAATCAAAATACAAAATAATGAATATAAAATATGACAATTTGTTTCATCCTCAGGGGTGTCCCAGATAGCTCAGTTGGTAGAGCACTGGCTTTACATGCAAAGGGACTGAGATCGATCAAAATACAAAATAATGAATATAAAATATGACAATTTGTTTCATCCTCAGGGGTGTCCCAGATAGCTCAGTTGGTGGAGCACTGGCTTTACATGCAAAGGGACTGAGATCAATCAAAATACAAAATAATGAATATAAAATATGACAATTTGTTTCATCCTCAGGGGTGTCCCAGATAGCTCAGTTGGTAGAGCACTGGCTTTACATGCAAAGGGACTGAGATCAATCAAAATACAAAATAATGAATATAAAATATGACAATTTGTTTCATCCTCAGGGGTGTCCCAGATAGCTCAGTTGGTAGAGCACTGGCTTTACATGCAAAGGGACTGAGATCAATCAAAATACAAAATAATGAATATAAAATATGACAATTTGTTTCATCCTCAGGGGTGTCCCAGATAGCTCAGTTGGTAGAGCACTGGCTTTACATGCAAAGGGACTGAGATCAATCAAAATACAAAATAATGAATATAAAATATGACAATTTGTTTCATCCTCAGGGGTGTCCCAGATAGCTCAGTTGGTAGAGCACTGGCTTTACATGCAAAGGGACTGAGATCAATCAAAATACAAAATAATGAATATAAAATATGACAATTTGTTTCATCCTCAGGGTGTCCCAGATAGCTCAGTTGGTAGAGCACTGGCTTTACATGCAAAGGGACTGAGATCAATCAAAATACAAAATAATGAATATAAAATATGACAATTTGTTTCATCCTCAGGGGTGTCCCAGATAGCTCAGTTGGTAGAGCACTTGCTTTACATGCAAAGGGACTGAGATCAATCAAAATACAAAATAATGAATATAAAATATGACAATTTGTTTCATCCTCAGGGGTGTCCCAGATAGCTCAGTTGGTAGAGCACTGGCTTTACATGCAAAGGGACTGAGATCAATCAAAATACAAAATAATGAATATAAAATATGACAATTTGTTTCATCCTCAGGGGTGTCCCAGATAGCTCAGTTGGTAGAGCACTGGGTTTACATGCAAAGGGACTGAGATCAATCAAAATACAAAATAATGAATATAAAATATGACAATTTGTTTCATCCTCATGGGTGTCCCAGATAGCTCAGTTGGTAGAGCACTGGCTTTACATGCAAAGGGACTGAGATCAATCAAAATACAAAATAATGAATATAAATATGACAATTTGTTTCATCCTCAGGGGTGTCCCAGATAGCTCAGTTGGTAGAGCACTGGCTTTACATGCAAAGGGACTGAGATCGATCAAAATACAAAATAATGAATATAAAATATGACAATTTGTTTCATCCTCAGGGTGTCCCAGATAGCTCAGTTGGTAGAGCACTGGCTTTACATGCAAAGGGACTGAGATCAATCAAAATACAAAATAATGAATATAAAATATGACAATTTGTTTCATCCTCAGGGGTGTCCCAGATAGCTCAGTTGGTAGAGCACTGGCTTTACATGCAAAGGGACTGAGATCAATCAAAATACAAAATAATGAATATAAAATATGACAATTTGTTTCATCCTCAGGGGTGTCCCAGATAGCTCAGTTGGTAGAGCACTGGCTTTACATGCAAAGGGACTGAGATCGATCAAAATACAAAATAATGAATATAAAATATGACAATTTGTTTCATCCTCAGGGGTGTCCCAGATAGCTCAGTTGGTAGAGCACTGGCTTTACATGCAAAGGGACTGAGATCAATCAAAATACAAAATAATGAATATAAAATATGACAATTTGTTTCATCCTCAGGGGTGTCCCAGATAGCTCAGTTGGTAGAGCACTGGCTTTACATGCAAAGGGACTGAGATCAATCAAAATACAAAATAATGAATATAAAATATGACAATTTGTTTCATCCTCAGGGGTGTCCCAGATAGCTCAGTTGGTAGAGCACTGGCTTTACATGCAAAGGGACTGAGATCAATCAAAATACAAAATAATGAATATAAAATATGACAATTTGTTTCATCCTCAGGGGTGTCCCAGATAGCTCAGTTGGTAGAGCACTGGCTTTACATGCAAAGGGACTGAGATCAATCAAAATACAAAATAATGAATATAAAATATGACAATTTGTTTCATCCTCAGGGGTGTCCCAGATAGCTCAGTTGGTAGAGCACTGGCTTTACATGCAAAGGGACTGAGATCAATCCTGGGTAGAGCCGAGATTTTTTTCTTTTTTTTGACTGAAGTTGCAATTAACCGAAGTTGACTTTCCTGAGCACTATTGCAATATTTTACATATATATTGGTAAACTCAAACCAGTTGTAAATATTGTTCTTAGTCTACCACAGACTGAGCAATTTGATTGAAACAAAAACCATATGGCAGCCCTGTCAACCAAAAGCAGCTATGATGCAAGCCAGCATTTTAATCAGATTGGATTAACTTTCACTCTTTTGTTCTTAACATTTGTAAGAGTCAAAAAGATTAGCCGTGATGAGAGACAATAAGCTCTCACAAACTCGTTGGTCACAATGCACAGTTAGTTGTCATTCCCAAAACAAAGTATATCGCTCAGCCTCTCTTTACAACTGTCATTAACTACCTGTTGTGAAGACTATGCCCAGCCCCCTCCCCTCCAATTTAATGGCCACAGATTACATCACAAACCCATACTGCAAAGCCCCACCATCTTTTTATTCTGATGGAGTGGTGACACACTACTGTAGATTTAAATCCCGCTCACTCTCGATTCTTCAACCTGTCACGATTTCAACCATGATGAAATTTAATACTTGAATTAACCACTTTTTGAGGGCGTCAGAAGAATAAAAACTGAGTACCACAAGGCTCAGTCTTAGCACCAGCATTGTTTAACGTCTACATAACCTCAAACAACTTCCACAAAACTAGGATATGCAGATGACTGGGCCTTAGAATACCAATCAAGAAACTGGTAAGGTATAGAAACAACTCTTAGCAAAGACACCATTGCCATGAAAAGGTGTTTTAACAGATGGTTTTTAAAAATGAATACGACAAAAACAGTTGCAACTGCATTTCATAGTAACAACAGGGAATCACAACGAAAACTGATGATCAAGATTGATGACACAACACTACCAACTGATCAAAATCCAAAATACCTCGGAGTGACACTGGATAGACGGCTGACCTATAGAACCCATCTTGAGGGTACAGCAAGAAAGATAGGGAAACGAAATTGTCTACTCAGAAAACTGGCAGGAATAACATGGGGAGCATCACAAACTCTTCTCAGAACATCAACCCTGGCCCTTTGCTACAGTGTGGCAGAATATTGTGCTCCTGTTTGGACGAGAAGTGCCCATACAAACCTTGTTGATGCGAAACTAAGAGACTCGATGCGAATAGTAACTGGATGCCTGAAATCAACCCCAACACAAGGGCTGCCAGTCATGAGCGCTATAGCACCACCCCACTTGAGGAGAGAGGATGAAACACAGAAATGGATATCCAGAGCTGAAAAAGATCGTGGAGGTCCTCTGCAAACCATATACAAAACTGCGCCCCCAACATCAAGACTAAAATCTTGTTCACCTTTCAACATATCAAAGAAAGAAAACTACAACACGCAAGAAGCCTTGTGCGAGGAATGGAAAAGGAATAAACCAACAGGAAGGGAACTAATTGAAGATCCCCGTAAAAGTCTCCCAGGTCTACAGGATCAACCAAGAAAATACTGGGTAGCTGCAAATAGACTACGGTCAAAACATACAAGAACAGCTGCCAACATGCACAAATGGGGGCTCCAAGAATCACCAACATGTTCAAAGTGCAACCAAGCACCACAAGATGCAAACTACCTCGTACTAGATTGTCCAGAGACAAAACTAGAAGGGGGATTTGAAACCATCAACAAATGTGATGATGACTTCCGAACCTGGATTGATACCTTGAACATAGAAGTGTAACCGAACGATACTACTACTACTGAGGGCGAAAATCTGTTGCAATTAACTGAAGTTTGTTGCAATTATTCAGTGACTTTTATATAGAATTAATTCTGTTTACTGGGAAATATTGCGATTAACCGAAAGTTGTGATTATCCGGAGTGGACTGTATCATTATTATTATTATTATTATTATTATTATTATTATTATTATTATTATTATTATTATTATTATTATTATTATTATTATTATTATTATTATTATTATTATTACTATTATTATTATTATTATTATTATTATTATTATTATTATTATTATTATTATTATTATTATTATTACTATTATTATTATTATTATTATTATTATTATTATTATTATTATTATTATTATTATTATTATTATCTCTCTATATCTATCTATCTATTGTGCAGCCATGTGGTCTTGTGGTATGACACTCACTTTCGGATTGGAAGGTCCTGAGTACGAGCCTCACTCGCTCTTCACTCACATTCTCTCACTTTACTTAGGTGTAAAATGAGTACCTGGCTGTCTCTGTCAGAAAAAAAAAATTGTAATATTGCCTAACAGACGTCATGTCTTGTTCTACATGTTACGTGTTGCTGTTGGTCAGGGACCCTTTGTAAAGCACTGTGAGCACGTTTAGTGGATATTGTCTTATATAAAAGCTCAAAACTCAATATTTTTATTTGGATTGTGCCATTATCCTTATAACCTGGATAAAAGATCAAGTTTTAAAAAAATTATTTGTGAACGCATTCTTCATACTCCATCCGTGCTCTTGCATATTCATTAAAACAATCACTGTTTACATTCTAAAACATTTTTAAATTTTATTTTTTTTGTCTGTGCAGAATCGTAATGTCCTGTTTATAAAGAGTAAAATGGAGCAACAAAGAGCCTTGCAATTCCGAGAGAAGTTCTGCCTGGAGGGAGGAAATATTGTACGGAATACAACCACGGATTGTAACAGTGAAGGTTAGTGTGTATATGAAGAGGCTTCGTATGGGAACAAAACAGACAATGGACGTTTCTGGTACAAACCCTTCTTCAGCACAACAATACACAAAATAACATGGAAAACAAATAAAATATAATGGAAAAAGACAAACTTGTGTTATCTGTACTCAATGGTGGTTGGAGTATCATACTCCAACCACCATTGAGTACAGACATCTCTCCATGTTCACTCTTTAGTTAGTATTTTACGATCACCGGCTTCAGGCAGCCCCTACCGTTTTCTACTTTTTAGTGTGTATATGAAGACCCCACTGTCTCATTGTGCCATGTAATTTATACTATGGAATTTTTCTTACTCAATTTAAAATATTATTATAATTTTAAAAAATAAAAATTTGAGCTTTTATAGAGCGCAGTATCCACTTTATGTGCTCAAAGCGCTTTGCAAGGGGTCCCTAATCAACAGCATGGAGGGAGGAAGTATTGTACTGAATAGAACCACAGATTACAACACTGAAGGTTAGTGTTAGACCTGTAAATTCTCAGTCAATTAACTGAAATCAGTCAATTCGTCAAATTCAAATATTTATAAAAATGAACGTAAGAAATGAAGAAAGAAAGAATTCATGAATCTTATTCGAATGACTGTAAAGTTGATCATTGCTACGCATAGCTCATGGGCCGTTTATATTTACGATAGATATATTGCCAAGGCTAAGCGACGCTTCTTAGAATTGCCGTGTCTGAACACATCCCAGTATATTTTCACACAGCCTTCGTGAAATTATCTTTTCACATTCCAAACCTGTTGTGATTCCAATGGTAGCCAATTTTAACTGAGCCGCTGAGCGATAAATTTCACTGTTTCATCTAAGCCAAAATTGACCACATTTATTTGGTGGAAAGTAAAAGTATGAAAAAGTAAAATGCGAATGCCGGAAGTGCCTTATGTAGACACCTTCAAATCGAAAGTTATATGATTGCTACAAGCACATCTCGATTGCCTCACTTTGCAAACAGATCGGTTGACCGTTTCTTCACTTATTGGGTACCAAATTATAAGGAACAATGGTTAGCGCAAATTAGTTTTCTGCCATTGTTATGCTCAAGCGAGCTTGCTGTTTACTATTCATTTTGATTCTTTGGATTTTTCCGCTACGTTACAGGTCTATAGTGTATATATGTGGACTCAGTGTGCCATGTAATTAAACTATATCATTTTTCTCAGTCAATTTACAATATTATTTTTTTAAAACCCAAAAAATAAAAAACTTTAACTTTTATAAAGTTCAGAATCCGCTTTATGTGCTCAAAGCGCTTTACAAGGGGTCCCTAACTAACAGCAACCTTTAACATGTAGAACGAGACATGATGGCGGTTAGGCGATATTACAATTATATTCTAACAGAGACAACGCAGTTAATGGCCAGGTGCTCATTTTACACTTGAGTACGGGGAGAGAATGTGAGTAAAGAGCCTTTTACAAGGACTCAACTGTGCGCCGAGCTAGGCTCGAACTCAGGACCTTCCGATCCAAAAGCGAGTGTCAAACCTCTCCATTATCACTCTTTCATTTTTATTTTCTCGATCTCAGCCCCCCCCCCCCCACTGCTCTCTAGTTCAAGGATCAATAAACTCGCCTCCCAGCTGCAAAGCTACGGCCTCACGCTCCGTGGATATTCATAGGCATTACTGATATGTGACCCATCGTCTCAAAACGGTATTATGTCGGAACAAACCAGATGCTTAAAAGCTGAATTAAATGTTAAAATCTGGGTGGGGATCCTGACCTCCCATAGTGGGCAGGGAGGTACATGCTGTTTCTTCTATCCCCCCATACCCGTTTCCCAATTGTTTCCTGTCATTGTCTTGGAATGAGATTACTTAGTTTTGTCCTGATCCTTGCCGGAGCTCCTTGGCTGGGAAGGGAAACAGTCGAATGTATAGTTATAGTTTTGGGAGATGATATTATTTTCCTTGTAAATTATCTCTCTGTTATGCATTGTATTATTAATGTTGAGTTTACATATTATATTATATGATTGGTAAACATTTGAGTGTATTCCTCTTAGTTGGAACCTGTGCTTGTGTCTGGATGAGACTTTTAGGTGATCTCAAACTAAGTACATTGGTGGTATGCTCTTGGAATCTACATCTGATCCCTATTTGTTCCCAGTTCCCCTATGTCTTACTTTTTCTTGGGTGCTTTAATTGTAATTCTATAACTTTTTACTATCCCATTTTCTTCCTTTTTACTGGCACTGATATAACCTAAATGTGTTGCAAGCGCCGTAAAACCCTTAAAAACAAACAAACAAACAAATGTTAAAATGGTCAAAAATATATATTGTTGGCATTTGCACCCTAAAATTCCCCTCAATAAAACATACAAACTCAACAGAAGTCTGATATTTCTGGCTATAAATTCCAATTTTCAACATCTTAACCATCCCGACTTAATACGGTTTTGAGGCGAAGGGTCACATATGATTTGTTGAAAACAGTAGGGGATGCCTGAAGCCGGTGATAGTAAAATACTAACGAAAGAGTGAAAATGGAGAGGCTTCTTATGGGAACAAAACTGCCAATGGACGTTTCGGGTATAAACCCTTCGTCAGCACAACAGTACACAAATAAACGGGGAAGCCTCTCCATTTTCACTCTTTCGTTAGTACATATGATATATTATGGTGCCTCCCATAGTGGGCAGGGGGGTACATACTGTGTCTTCTATCCCCTTATAACTTTTTTCCAACATGCTTTCTGTCTTTGTCTTGGAATGAGATTACTTGGTTTTGTCCTGGCCCTGGCCGGAGTCCTAGCTGGGAGGGAAACAGTCAAATGCATAGTTATTGTTTTGGGAGATGATATTTTTTTCCTTGTAAATCATCTCTCTGTTATGCATTGTATTATGTTTCGTTTACATATTATATTATATGATTTGTAAACATTTGAGTGTATTCCTCTTAGTGGGGACCTGTGCTTGTGTCTGGATGAGACTTTTAGGTGATCTCAAACTAAGTACTTTGATAGTGTGCTCTTGGAATCTACATCTGTTCCCTATTTGAACCAATTCCCCTTTGTCTCACCTTTTCTTTTGTGCTTTAATTGTAATTCTAGAACTTTTTACTATCCCATTTTCTTCCTTTTTATTGGCGCTGATTTGACCTTAATGTGTTGCAAGCGCCGTAAAACCCTTAAAAACATAAAACATAAAAACAAGTCTGATATTTCTGGCTATAAATTCAATTTTCAACATCTTAACCATCCCGACTTAATACGGTTTTGAGGTGAAGGGTTACATATGATATGTTGAAAACGGTAGGGATGCCTGAAGCCGGTGATAGTAAAATACTAACGAAAGAGTGAAAATGGAGAGGCTTCTTATGGGAACAAAACAGACAATGGACGTTTCGGGTACAAACCCTTCGTCAGCACAACAGTACACAAATAAACGTGGAAAACAAATTTTTAAAAATTTGTTTTCCACGTTAACTTGTGCTTGTCACAGTGGTTTACCAGCGGATCACTTTGTTGAGATGCTAGGTCAAGAGGTCACTACTCTCCTTCTCTTTACCTGCGCTCTGGTATGGCACGTGCTTGCAGTCAGTGAAGCGAGTAGTCTAATTGGTCTGATAAGTAATGGCATAGCCAAGCGACAATTATCTTAAATGTAAACCTACATCACTCATGTTAAAGATTGAAATCCCCCTCACACAGTGGACTAAATATCATAGATGTCATCAGTATATTTCTTTCTCAGGAACACAGCAAAGTAGACTTACATTTTGACTAGATTTGTCTTTTATATCAAATGTTTCTGGAATCCCTACAACAACAATCAGACGTTGCAGTTTATTATTATTCACACTAGTACATAGTACAAACCTTCTACTTACTGTTGCACTAATGTCAATTCAGTTCAACAAATATGTAACAAGTGTAGGGCAGGGGTATCAAATTTCACTGAGAATATCTAGCAGTCTATGAGATGTCTATGCTATCGTTGGTGATGAATTGGACCAGTTACACAATGTAAACAATGTCATAATCATTTCCTGGACTCCCCACTGACCATGGAACATTTTACTACACCAATTCTACAGTTTTATCGTTAAAAGTTCCCACGAATATGGTAAAGGAGTGAAGAAGTCATACTTATTGCAGTATATATATATATATATATATATATATATATATACAGACACACACACACACTCTCTCTGCAAGTAGCCCTACAATAATAGTTCTTAAAGACACATCTGTTACTGATTTAAGAAATATGAAATGAATGGGTTTGTTTCAGTCATGTCTCTGTTGATTGGTGTGGGAAGGTTTTATTCACCAGCTGCACTACTTGTACATTGTGAATATTGAGAATAATGTCTGAATATATGTTAATTCCTAGGAGGTGCCACTATTATTTTCTCTATCTTGGCTATGTTTGAGTACTCCCCCCCCCCACCCCACTCCCCCTCTTCTTATTTTCCCCAGTCAAACTTGCCTTTTTGGAATACTATCTGTACTAACTGTTGATGTTATATCGTTGTTGTCAGTGATATGAATTAGGTGTAGTGTGAATGTGATGCATTTCTCTTAGCCTGTCTTTTACGTTTGTATGTGTGTATATGCAGGATGTATGTGTGTATGTATTTGTGTGTGTGAGAGAGAGAGAGAGAAGAGAGAGAGAGAGAGAGAGAGAGAGAGAGAGAGAGAGAGAGAGAGAGAGAGAGAGAGAGAGAGAGAGAGAGAGAGGGAGAGAAAGAGAGAGAGAGAGAGAGGAACGCCTTTTTCTACCATATTCATTGCCATATTATCTACTACGCCACTGTGATGGTGTTGCTGTTTGGTGTAATGATGATGGTTTTGTTTCTATTTGGAATAGTGAAGTAAAACCTACACACACAATATATTGCTTTATATGTTCTTTACGAGTGTGTTAAATTGTTTAATCCACTTATCTCCATATCTTTTAAATACAATACAAAATACAAATGAAGAGAACATACCTTATGTCCAGCCCATTACATTTATGACCATTAAAAACGTAGTTAAAATGTGTTGAATCAGAAAATGAATGTTTTACTGTGTGTAATAATATTAAGACTGGACAAAGCATTAATTAGTTTCGGAATCCAACGTCTGATTTTAAAGATTTGAATTTTTTATTGTCCGCACAACAACAAAAATATTTTAAAATAGTAGGGATTTTAAATTGCTTATAAAACCTATCAGAATAATCACAATATAACGAAAAAAGAACCAACATAACAAGTGAAAGTAGTACTGTCTGTTCCGTAAGTTAATATTATTGTAATGTAAGTGGTCCTCTAGATATGGTGTTATATTACATCACGAAAATGCAATACTTTGCGTCTTAACCCTCAAAAAAGGGAATCCCCGTCCAGGTAGCCAATTTTACAGCATGCAGCTGCTGTTGTCAGTCACTTGCTGGGTTCCAGCAGAAGTGATCCGATTTTATGAAGAAATAAACAGCAGTGTTGTTTGTGCATGCTGACGAAGGGTTTGTACCCGAAACGTCCATTGTCTGTTTTGTTCCCATACGAAGCCTCTCCATTTTCACTCTTTCGTTAGTACATATGATATGTTATGTTTTGATATGATATAATCTTATTCTCAGGTTCTGTCATGTTCCTGTTTGCCCAAGACTGTATGAAATTCGCAGCTATCATGTCGGCCATCATTAAGAAATTAGCACCGGACCTGATCACCCACTTGCAACCGTTCAAACAGCTAGACCGCACCAAACATTTGGAATCCTCGGACATCGTCATCGTGTTTGTCTCCGATCAGCTGGTGTACTCGCAGTCGTTGCTGGAAGAGCTACACACCGTGTTAGGGAAACAGCGTGTCAACAAGGATAGCACTGTGATTTATTTGATTGAGGTAATTCACGCACAAAATACTGAACAAAAATATATATATTTATATATATATATGAGACAGTTTTGAAAAAGAACAAAAAATACCAACATAGAAAGTTTTGGGCTCAAACCCTTCTTCAACCAATAAGGAAAACAAATGAATTTAAGTCGGTTTTGTTATTTGCTGGAGAAGATTTTTGAGCCCGAATCGTTCAATGATTGGTATTTTCTTTTTCATTTCGAACCAGTTATATTCATCTTGTTCATTACTGTATACAGTCTACAGCCTATAACACCTTAGTGTCTGGGTAGGGTTCCTGACCTCCCATAGTGGGCAGGGGGGTACATAATACCTGTTTTCCAACATGCTTTCTATCTTAGTCTTGGAATGAGATTACTTGGTTTTGTCCTGGCCCTGGCCGGAGTCCTAACTGGGAGGAGACTGGGTAGGGATCCTATAGCGGGCAGGGAGGTTCATACTATGTCTTCTATCCCCTTATATCGGTTTTCCAACGTGCTTTCTATCTTTGTCTTGGAATGAAATTACTTGGTTTTTTTCCTGGCCCTGGTCGGAGTCCTGGCTGGGAAGGAAACAGTCAAATGCATAGTTTTTGTTTTGGGAGATGATATTTTTTTCCTTGTAAATCATATCTGTTATGTATTATTATATTTGTTATTTTCAATGTATAATTTGAGTGTATTCCTCTTTGTTGGATTTTGTGCTTGTGTCCGGATGAGACTTATAGGTGATCTCAAACTAAGTACATTGGTGGTATGCTCTTGGAATTTACATCTGATCCCTATTTGTTCCCAGTTCCCCTTTGTCTTGCTTTCTCTTGAGTGCTTTAATTGAAATACTAGAACTTTTTACTATCCCATTTTCTTCCTTTTTACTGGCGCTGATATAACCTAAATGTGTTGCAAGCGCTGTAAAACCCTTAAAAACAAAACAAACTAACTGGGAGGGAAACAGTCAAATGCATAGTTATTGTTTTGGGGGATGATATTTTTTTCCTTGTAAATCATATCTGTTATGTATTATTATATTTGTTATTTTCAATGTATAATTTGAGTGTATTCCTCTTTGTTGGATTTTGTGCTTGTGTCCGGATGAGACTTATAGGTGATCTCAGACTAAGTACATTGATGGTATGCTCTTGGAATCTACATCTGATCCCTATTTGCGCCCAGTTCCCCTATGTCTTACTTTCTCTTGGGTGCTTTAATTGTAATTCCAGAACTTTCGACTATCCCATTTTCTTCCTTTTTACTGGCGCTGATATAACCTAAATGTGACCCACCGTGTCAAAGCGGTATTATGTCGGGATACACTATAGTAGGGAAATTGAGTTCATATCCACAAATACCAAACTTGGGTTTACTTTCTCTACGTCATGGTGGAATATAAACACTATTTATTGCTTTGCAAAAACTTCTAAGGTCCGATTTCTCATCATTCTACCTCTAAATTTACAATTTTGGGTCGTGAATCATCCCGACATAATACCGTTTTGAGACGGATGGTCACACATGTGTTGCAAGCGCCTAAAACCCTTAAAAACAAAAACAGACAAACACCTTAGTGTCACTAATTGATTTACTGTGGTATTTTTTTATTTTTTTATACCAGTCCTCTTCACCCATTAATATTTATCATGGTAGTGTTCAGTTTCTGATAGGTCCACTGGCAGAGCACTAGCTTCTCATGCAAAGTGACAGTGATCGATCTCCCATAGAGGGCAGGGAGGTACTTACTGTGTCTTCTATCCCCTTATATCTGTTTTCCAATATGCTTTCTGTCTTTGTCTTGGAATGAGATTACTTGGTTTTGTCCTGGTCCTGGCCAGATGTCTGGCTGAGAGGAAAACAATTGAATGTACAGTTAGTTTTGGGAGATGATATTTTTTTCATTGTAAATCATCTCTCTGATATGCACTGTATTATGCTTTCTTTATATTATATATGATTTGTAAACCATTTGAGTGTGTTCCTCTTAGCGGGGACCTGTGCTTGTGTCTGGATGAGACTTTTAGTGATCTCAAACTAAGTACTTTGATAGAGTGCTTTTGGAATCTATACATGTTTCTTATTTGAACCAATTCCCCTTTGTCTTCCCTTTTCTTGGATGCTTTATTGTAATTCTAGAACTTTTTACTATCCCATTTTCTTCCTTTTTGCTGGTGCTGATGTGGCCTTAATGTGTTGCAAGCACCGTAAAACCCTTAAAAACAAAAAAAAAATAGTGATCGATCCTGATAGAAATCTAGACCTTTTTTTCTAACATCCCCCCCCCCCCCCCATTGTCCAAGTCATGTCTCGTCCTGCATGTCAAAGGTTGCTGTTATCTTGGAATCCTTTGTAAAGCACCTTGAGCACGTTAAGCTTTTTCTTTGTTTTTTTTTTAATTCTTTTTTTTTTTTTTTTTTTAATTCATTTTTTTTTTCTTTTTTTTTTTTTTAATCATAATTGTTCTGGCGCTGATATGTGTTGCAAGCGCCGTAAAACCCTTAAAAACAAACAGAAAAAAAAACAATATCATAATTGTTATCTTATTTCCTTTTTGTCATGACAGTCTGAACACTGGAAAGCGGATCCTCTCTACCTCCATACCCTACCGTACTCCATTTGTATGGACGACAGTCTGTGGAAGCGTTTGGAACGTTCTGGAGGGAACAGGAACCCTCGTCCGCACGTCGTGGATGCGGCGGGAATGCAGGGGATGTACCGATGCAAGGCATGCCAGAACCTGGCCCTGACTGCAGCATCACACGACGTCCTTCATGTCTTATCACAAAGGTATGGCTGGGTGGGGATCCTGATCTCCCATAGTGGGCAGGGAGGTACATGCTGTGTCTTCTATCCCCCCATACCCGTTTTCCATTTGTTTCCTGTCGTTGTCTTGGAATGAGATTAATTTCTTAGTTTTGTCCTGATCCTTGCTGGAATTCCTTGGCTAGGAGGGAAACAGTCGAATGCATAGTATTAGTTTTGGGAGATGATATTTTTTTCCTTGTAAATCAGCTATCTGTTATGCATTGTATTATATTTAGTTTCCATGTTATATTATATGATTGGTAAATATTTAAGTGTTTCCTCTTAGTTGGGACATGTGCTTGTGTCTGGATGAGACTTATAGGTGATCTCAAACTAAGTACATTGGTGGTATGCTCTTGGAATCTACATCTGATCCCTATTTGTGCCCAGTTCCCCTTTGTCTCACCTTTTCTTGGATGCTTTATTGTAATTTTAGAACTTTTTACTATCCCATTTTCTTCCTTTTTACTGGCGCTGACCTTAATGTGTTGCAAGCGCCGTAAAACCCTTAAAAACAAACAAAACAAACAAAGTTATGGACTGGACTGGCTGGGATGTGTTGTTCTCCCATGGTGGGCAGGGAGGAGGTCATTTACTGTGTCTTCTATCCCCCTATTAACGAAGGCTGCTTTTCCAAAACTAGTTAAGTTGATTTTTTCTACTTTTCTACCTTTTGTTGCTATATTGTCTAGTGGTATGACACTTGCTTTCGGATTGGAGGGTCCTGGGTTCGAGCCTCGCTTGTCGCATAGTTGAGTCCTTGGAGAAGGCTCTTTACTTACATTCTCTCACCATACTCAGGTGTAAAATGAGTACCTGGCTGTTAACAGCGTTGTCTCTTTCCGAAAAAAAAAATTGTAATATCGCCCAACAGGCCTGTCCTTAATGTCAAAAGTTGTTGTTGGCCAGGGACCCCTTTGTAAAGCGCCTTGAGCTTGTTAAGTGGATATTGCGCTATAAAAAAGCTCAACTTTTTGATATTTTCCATCCATGAAATAAATTGAAAAATGAATTTTATATAAAGCATCAACTGACACAGGAATTTCCCTAGATTTGTGTGAATTTGATGTTTAAACATGATAAAATAATAGACCGAATAAGAAATTGTAAGGGAAATAATCCTTAATATCTGGAAATGGGAAAAACGGAGTTAGGGAGTTTTGGAAAACCACTGTTCGTATGTTTTCTGAGTTTACTATCTGTCTTTGTCTTGGAATGGGATTACTTGGTATTGCCCTGGCACTGGCCAGAGTCCTTGACTGGGAGGGAAACAGTATCATTTTGAGAGATGATGTTTTTTTCTTGTCACTCATCTGTCAGTTGTTAACATTTGAGTGGAATCTTTTGCCTATTGTCATGGTCTCAAGTGAATAAAGAGCTACTCGACTATGCATAAAGATATGTAGAGTAAGGCCCCAGAATTTACTAGTTACTTTAAATGAAAAACAATTAAAGATTTGTTTAAGATGAAATAAAAAGAAAGATGAAATTCAATTAAATGAGATGAATAGTGATTGTGGCAGTTACAAATAGAACTGTGAATATATTACATAACTTATGATGGTACAATATCAGGTTTGTAAGATTACGTTTCCAGGCAGTTGAAAGGGATGGATTATTTATTCCTCCGACGGCTGGCTTAGGTTTGTAAGGTTCCACTTCCCGGCAGTTGGGAAGGGATCAATTATTTATTTCTTTGACAGCGGGCTCAGGTTTGATCCTTGATGTGTTGAAGATTGCACTGTCAAAGGTAAAAGCTCCGGCGTCTTGATGGTGGAGATAAAAATATCCACAAAGTACCAAAAGATAAAAATCTTCAAATATATGTATATGTATGAGGAATGGAGCGGCTGGCCGTCCGGCATAGATTGTAGAGAGAAGTGAGTGTAGAATGTTAGACCTATCAGCTTTTATAATAAGTGGCTACGTGACAGAATGTAGAATGAAAAGTATTCACTGATTAGAAATTAATTCGAGGGAAGGCTATAAAAGGAAAGATGATCTAATATTAGAAGGTAAAGTTTTTCTAAGCCTACCGAAATATAACTGGAGTGAGATGAATTCAGTTCTTATTAAAATAAAAATTAATAAGGTAATTGTGAACAATCTTTACTGTGACAGGGAGTTTTGGAAAACCACTGTTCATATGTTTTCTGAGTTTACTATCTGTCTTTGTCTTGGAATGGGATTGCTTGGTATTGCCCTGGCACTGGCCAGAGTCCTTGACTGGGAGGGAAACAGTATCATTTTGAGAGATGATGTTTTTTTCTTGTCACTCACTTCTCTGTTGTATACTAGTTTGTTTGGTTTGTAAACATTTGAGATCCTGACCTCCCATAGTGGGCAGGGAGGTATATACTGTGTCTTCTTTCCCCTTGTATCTGTTTTCCAACATGCTTTCTGTCTTTGTCTTGGAATGAGATTACTTAGTTTTGTCCTGACCCTGGCCGGAGTCTTAGCTGGGAGGGAAACAGTCAAATGCATAGTTATTGTTTTGGGAGATGATATTTTATTTCTTGTAAATCGTCTCTCTGTTATGTATTATTGTTATATTTGTTATTTTGAATTTATAATGTAAGCATTTGAGTGTGTTCCTCTCTGTTGGATTTTGTGCTTGTGTCCGGATGAGACTTATAGGTATCTCAAACTAAGTACATTGGTGGTATGCTCTTGGAATCTACATCTGTTCCCTATTTGTTCCCAGTTCTCCTTTGTCTTACCTTTTCTTGGGTGCTTTAATTGTAATTCTAGAACTTTTTACTATCCATTTTCTTCCTTTTTTACTGGCGCTGATATAACCTAAATGTGTTGCAAGCGCCGTAAAACCCTTAAAAACAAAAAAACATCTCTCTTTGTCCTGGCCCTGGCCCGATACCCTGGCTGGGAGGTAAACAGTCAAAATGTATGGTATTATAGATGGTATTTTTTGTCTTGTAGATCATCTCTCTGTTATGCACTGTATTATTTTTGCTTTAAATAGATATGGTTTATAAACATTTGAGTGTGTTCCTCTTAGTGGGTACCTGTACTTGTGTTACGGGAAGACTTTTAGGTGATCACTAAGTACTTTGATAGCATGCTCTGGGAATCTACATCTCTTCTTTATTTGAAATAACTCCCCTCTGTCTTCCTTTTTCTTGGATACTTTAATTGTAATTCTCTCATTTTCTTCCTTTTTACTTGCGAGTGCCGTCAAACCCTTAAAAACAGATAAATGATATAAATACTGTTCCCCTTTTCCCCCTTGACTATTTCCAGAGGCCATGGCTCTACAATTCCATACAATTTAGTCAACATGGCACAGATAGAGAATGAGAATAAAGGTGTTAACAATCCTCTGGTCCCTGCTAATGAGGTAGGTTGGTTGTTGTATTGTCTACAGATTAACAAATCCTAGAGATTTTTGCTACTATTCAAAATTAGAAAAAAATGTATTAAAAATGAGCATGTACATAGATAGTTGTATTCAACTACCATTAACATGTAAAATCGAAAAACATTAGCTTTGATACTACGCCTATAATTTGTCTCAGAAAAATGTAATAAATAGGCATGGGGTAAAAGTAACCTGGGTAAACTACGGATATAGTCGGTGTTAGGGTTGAGTGAATTAATGGTGTGGGTTTGTGATCTTGTGGTAAGACACTCGCCTTTGGACCAGAAGGCCTATGGTTTGAGTCCGCTCAAAGCGGCACATAGTTGAGTGCTTGGAAAATGGCTTTTTACTCACATTCTCTCACCCTACATGGGTGTAGAATCTGACGTTAACAGCTTTGTTTCTTTCGGAAACAAAATTGTATTATCACCTACCGGGTGTTATGTCTCATTCTACATGTTACGTGTTACTGTTAGTCAGGACCCTTTGTAAAGCACTCTGAGCACATTTAGTTCATTTTGCTATGTGGTCTTGTGGTATGACACTCGCTTTCGGATTGGAAGGTCCTGGGTTCAAGCCTCACGCTCGGCGCATAGTTGAGTCCTTGGAAAAGGCTCTTTACTCACATTCTCTCACCGTACGCAAGTGTAAAATGAGTACCTGGCCATTGACAGCGTTGTCTCTGTCCGAAAAAATTGTAATATCGCCTAACAGGCGTCACGTCCTGTTTTACATGTTGCATGTCGCTATTGGCCAGGGACCCCTTGTAAAGCGCTTTGAGCACTTTTAGTGGATATTGCGCTATATAAAAGCTAAATGTTTTGTTTGTTTTTTTGTTTTTTTCTTTTTAAGCTCATTATTGCGCTATATAAAAGCTCTAGCTCTAGGTTCTTGTAATGTTGACCGATTCATTGTATGTCTATTTGGTTTGGTGGTGTTACCCTCGCCTTTGGACCAGAAGGCCTATGGTTTGAGTCTGCTCTAAGTGGCGCATAGTTGTGTTCTTGGAAAATGGCTTTTTACTCACATTCTCTCACCCTACTCGGGTGTGGAATCTGATGTTAACAGCGTTGTTTCTTTCGGAAACAAAATTGGAATATCACCTACAAGGCGATCATGTTAAAAGTTGCTGTTTATTAGGGACCCCATGTAAAGCGCTTTGAGCTCGTTGAATGGTTATTACGCTATACAAATGCTCCATTTTAAATTCTTTTTTTCTGTTGTTGTTGTTTAATAATTGTATTTTTGGCATTATGAGTATTGTTACTGGGACTCGGCACAGTTTGATTTTTATTTCAGTCCACATCATCTCATTCCCTAAAGTCTATGATCATTTAATTCTACGACAACGACTAATTTAAGCTATTTTATAATGTTCTCGTACTGGCTGGGAGGCAGGGTGAGGTTCCTACCTCCCATAGCGGGCAGGGAGGTACTTGCTGTGTCTTCTATCCCCTCTTATCTCTTTTCCAATTGCTTTCTGTCTTTTTCTTGGAATGAGATTGCTTGGTTTTGTCCTGACCTTGGTCGGAGTCCTTGGCTGAGGGGGAAACAGTCGAATATATAGTTATAGTTTTGGGAGATGATATTTTTTTCCTTGTAGATCATCTCTCTGTTATGCATTGTATCATGTTTAGTTTACATATTATATTATATGATTTGTAAACATTTAAGTGTATTCCTCATAGTTCGGACCTGTGCTTGTGTCTGGATGAGACTTTTAGGTGATCTCAAACTAAGTACGTTGGCGGTGTGCTCTTGGAATCTACATCTGTTCCCTATTTGAACCAGTTCCCCTTTGTCTTCCCTTTTCTTGGATGCTTTATTGTAATTCTAGAACTTTTTACTATCCCATTTTCTTCTTTTTTACTGGTGCTGATATGACCTTAATGTGTTGCAAGCGCCGTACAACCCTTTTAAAAAATGTTCTCGTATATATTAGAATTGGTTTTATTGCTTTATATTAATTTTATATTTATGCCCTGTCGTTCTTAATTTTTACATTATTTTTTTTGAAAAATTAATTAGTTAATTGATAAATTGATTAATCTATTTTATTATTTATTTATTTATTTATTTATTTATTCATTTATTTAACAATCTATTTATTTATTAAATTTAATTTATGCCATTATCTTTTTTGAATTTATTGTGTTTTATGTCGCCATTTGAAGGCTTGTTGTTTATTTGCGGGTGGTTGGATGGGAGCATCACCCTTGAATCATATACCTATGATGTTCGCATGGGTGTACGATCCGATAGTGGTGGGTGGTTGGATGGGAGCATCACCCTTGAATCATATACCTATGATGTTCGCATGGGTGTACGATCCGATAGTGCCGGGTGGTTGGAAGGGAGCATCACCCTTGAATCATATACCTATGATGTTCGCATGGGTGTACGATCCGATAGTGCCGGGTGGTTGGATGGGAGCATCACCCTTGAATCATATACCTATGATGTTCGCATGGGTGTACGATCCGATAGTGGCGGGTGGTTGGATGGGAGCATCACCCTTGAATCATATACCTATGATGTTCGCATGGGTGTACAATCCGATAGTGGCGGGTGGTTGGATGGGAGCATCACCCTTGAATCATATACCTATGATGTTCGCATGGGTGTACGATCCGATAGTGGCGGGTGGTTGGATGGGAGCATCACCCTTGAATCATATACCTATGATGTTCGCATGGGTGTACGATCCGATAGTAGGGCGGGTGGTTGGATGGGAGCATCACCCTTGAATCATATACCTATGATGTTCGCATGGGTGTACGATCCGATAGTGGCCGGTGGTTGGATGGGAGCATCACCCTTGAATCATATACCTATGATGTTCGCATGGGTGTACGATCCGATAGTGCCGGGTGGTTGGATGGGAGCATCACCCTTGAATCATATACCTATGATGTTCGCATGGGTGTACGATCCGATAGTGGCGGGTGGTTGGATGGGAGCATCACCCTTGAATCATATACCTATGATGTTCGCATGGGTGTACGATCCGATAGTGGCGGGTGGTTGGATGGGAGCATCACCCTTGAATCATATACCTATGATGTTCGCATGGGTGTACGATCCGATAGTGGCGGGTGGTTGGATGGGAGCATCACCCTTGAATCATATACCTATGATGTTCGCATGGGTGTACGATCCGATAGTGGCGGATGGTTGGATGGGAGCATCACCCTTGAATCGTATACCTATGATGTTCGCATGGGTGTACGATCCGATAGTGGCGGGTGGTTGGATGGGAGCATCACCCTTGAATCATATACCTATGATGTTCGCATGGGTGTACGATCCGATAGTGCCGGGTGGTTGGATGGGGGCATCACCCTTGAATCATATACCTATGATGTTCGCATGGGTGTACGATCCGATAGTGGCGGGTGGTTGGATGGGAGCATCACCCTTGAATCATATACCTATGATGTTCGCATGGGTGTACGATCCGATAGTGGCGGGTGGTTGGATGGGAGCATCACCCTTGAATCATATACCTATGATGTTCGCATGGGTGTACGATCCGATAGTGCCGGGTGGTTGGATGGGAGCATCACCCTTGAATCATATACCTATGATGTTCGCATGGGTGTACGATCCGATAGTGCCAGGTGGTTGGATGGGAGCATCACCCTTGAATCATATACCTATGATGTTCGCATGGGTGTACGATCCGATAGTGGCGGGTGGTTGGATGGGAGCATCACCCTTGAATCATATACCTATGATGTTCGCATGGGTGTACGATCCGATAGTGCCGGGTGGTTGGATGGGAGCATCACCCTTGAATCATATACCTATGATGTTCGCATGGGTGTACGATCCGATAGTGCCGGGTGGTTGGATGGGAGCATCACCCTTGAAACATATACCTATGATGTTCGCATGGGTGTACGATCCGATAGTGCCGGGTGGTTGGATGGGAGCATCACCCTTGAATCATATACCTATGATGTTCGCATGGGTGTACGATCCGATAGTGCCGGGTGGTTGGATGGGAGCATCACCCTTGAATCATATACCTATGATGTTCGCATGGGTGTACGATCCGATAGTGATGTCGTTTCTCTCATATAACCTCAATTGTGTTGGAAGAGACCTAAAGCAACAAACAAAAAAAAAAAAACATGGTTTATTTATATCTATATTTTAACACACACACACACACACACACACACACACACACACACGTGTGTCTGGACAAACATTTCCTCCTCTTGGGATAAATAAAGTATTATTATCATTTTTGTTATTATTATTATTATTATTATTATTATTATTATTATTATTATTATTATTTATTATTATTATTATTATTATATTATTATTATTATTATTATTTTTATTACATTGATCTTTGAAAACCACTTATAAATTTCTACCTTTTTCATCCTTCTATCGTTTTATTTGTTTATGTGTTGTCTTTTTTTGGGTTTTCTCAGAACATTATATCCTTGTCTTCGGTGGGACTGATGATATCGAGAATGCTACAGCAACACCAAACAGACCAAAAGGCTGTGGAAGCAACGAAGACCAACAATGATAATATGGGCAAGGAGAAGAACAACAAGGGACAAAGTAATGCATCGGCTACCGCTGCTGCTTCTGAAACTCAGCATGGGAGGATTGTTGTTAATGCTAAGGATGTTGTTGATTGTGAGGCAGGTTGCGATGGTGATGATGGTGGTGGTGGGAGTGGAATGGGGAGCAACTCTGCTTCTCAAAATGTTGTGGTTTTGGATGATTGGAATGTGCTTAATGGTAGCGTTGATGATGCTGATGCTGATGATGTTGTCGATGATATGTATGATGATAGATTTAATGAAGTTCATTCTATAAGTCGTAACAATGTCGTCGTTGGGGAAGCAACGAAGGGAGGTGGTAGTCAGAAAGCCTCCAAAACCTGTGCGTTGTTGTAATAATAATAAATAATAATAATAATAATAATAATAATAATAATAATAATAATAATAATAATAATAATAATAATAATAAAATAATAATAATAATAATAATAATAATAATAATAATAATAATAATAATAATAATAATAATAATAATAATAATAATAAATAATAATAATAATAATAATAATAGATGAAGTGAGTAGGAAAGTGCCAGAAGACAATAGAGAATAAAAATTTCGCGGCGGTGATGGGGGTTTGAACCCGCGACCTTACTGATACGACAACTCCGCCAGGCTGGGGAGAGTGTGACTCTACCATATGAGCTATCCACGATCCCATAAAAGATCGTCTCTAACCCTAGTTATTATTAGAGCTCTCTCTTTCCGACTACTTGAGATCGGGGGTCCAACACACACAACTCCGTGAAGTTAGTTGGCCAGCAATTAAGATTAATAGCCAATATTCTCAACACAAACATATAATAATAATAAAGTGTTCTTTTATAGCGCTAAATATCTAATCCTCAAAGGGCTTTACAATATACTTGTCAAACCATAAACACACTCGTACCGAGCCAAACAGACACACACAACAGTCGCACACACTAACTATGCAAGTTTTACAAAATGAAATTGACATTCAACAAAATGGAATAAAAAAAAAATAAAACGTATGATTTACTCATCTATAAGAAAATGCCTAGGATAAAAATTTCTGGAAAAGATGAGCCTTTAGGTTTTTATTAAAATTTTCTACGTAACATGGTACATGGGGTTGATTGCTTTGTTGTTGATGATGAAGATATTTGTAATGATAGTTATTAATAATTATTATATTGTAAGTTGTAGCTACATGCCGAAGATACTGTTGGAGAGACAACCATGGCAAGTAATCTAGAAGCCTCCATAATACGTGCATTGTTATAGCATGGAACATGTGGTTGATAACATTGATGATGATGATGTTGATATTTATAATGATAGTATTAATAATTATCATATTGTAAGTTGTAGCACAGTGCCGAAGATACTGTTATAACCACAACTAGGGGAGATAATCAAAAAGCCTCCAAAACTCATGCATTGTTGTAGCATGGAACATGTGGTTGATGATGATGATGTTGATATTTATAATGATAGTATTAGTAAGTATTATATTGTAAGTTGTAGCAATGTGCCGAAGATACTGTTGGAGAGACGACTAGGGCAGGTAATCAAAATGCCTCCAAAACACGTGCATTGTTGTAGCATGGAACATGTCGTATTCCTTCAGGTGGGGTTCCTAACCTCCCATAGTGGGCAGGGAGGTACATACTTTTCTTCCTTTTTACTGGCACTGATATGACCTAAACATGTTGCATGCAAGTGCTGTAAAATCATTAAAAACAAAACAACCACAATCTCTGGCAGCTGGGTGGGGATCCTGACCTCTCATAGTGGGCAGGGGGGTACATACTGTGTCTTCTATCCCCTTATATCTGTTTTCCAACATGCTTTCTGTCTTTGTCTTGGAATGAGATTACTTAGTTTTTTTCCTGGCCCTGGTCGGAGTCCTGGCTGGGAGGGAAACAGTCAAATGCATAATTATTGTTTTGGGAGATGATATTTTTTTCCTTGTAAATCATCTCTCTGTTATGTATTAGTATATTTGTTATTTTTTAATGTATAATGTATGCATTTGAGTGTTTTCCTCTTTGTTGGATTTTGTTCTTGTGTCCGGATGAGACTTATAGGTGATCTCAAACTAAGTACATTGGTGGTATGCTCTTGGAATCTACATCTGATCCCTATTTGTTCCCATTCCCCTTTGTCTTACTTTCTCTTGGATGCTTCAATTGTAATTCTAGAACTTTTTACTATCCCATTTTCTTCCTTTTTACTGGCGCTGATATAACCTAAATATGTTGCAAGCGCCGTAAAACCCTTAAAAACAAACAAAAACAAAACAACCACAATCTCTGGCAGCGTGGTATTTGTATTCTCTGTTTCCATCCAGCACTTCTCATCATCATATGCAAGGAAAAACATCTAGCATTTACATTAACCCTCTCCTTACCAACCATAGAAAAATCGGTCACATTTGTTACAGCTCAACCAACAATTTTCTCTTTCTGATTTATCTGGTACATTACAACATTTAAAGAAATACCTTGATTACAGCTATAAATACTAAACACTGTTGTAGAGCTAATTTTTGCCCAACAACAATCTGTATAGAATGTACTTGTTACTTTTTTGTTTGATTAGGAAAAGTCTATTTTTGTGTCTTGGGTGGGTATGAATTTTTTGGGGGAAATTTCTAAAAATGGCTGGTAAGGAGAGGGTTAACTCATCCTCATATCTTCACAACATTCCATTTTGCTAAACCAAATAGTTATATGTCACACGAGGTGATGACTTAAATATATTTATCATCAGAAAAGTGAGTGGAGAAGGCTCTTATGTGGATAACAACAAGGAATGAAATGAGTTGAAAAGTGCCAGAAGACAATAGAGAATAAAAAAAACAACTTTGCGGCGATGGGGACTTGAACCCATGAGCTTACTGGTACGTCAACTGCCCGGCCAGAGAGAGGGTAGTCAGAGATATCTATCCACCACTCCCAAAAACAGTGTTTCACAAACTCTGTATCTATCTTGAACTGCTCTCCCAACTACTTGAGCTCATTGCACTTTTCTGCTCACTTCATTCCTTGTTGTTATATTTATCATCAGATTTTCTAACAAAATGAGCTTTTATATAGCGCAATTTCCACTAAATGTGCTCAAAACGCTTTACAAAGCTTTCTACCAATATTCAACAAAACTCATTTATCCAACGTACTATCAGGACATGGAATCTACTTGGTTTTAATACCAAAAAAAAATTATTTTTTTTAAAATGCTGGAACAATAAATGCTTTTGAAATAAATGCGGTTGGTAGAGATCTCCATGCCTTGAAGTACGAGTATATGCGATGAATGGAATTTTTTATTTATGCACCAACTTGACCTTTTGTTTATATATATATATATATATTATATATATATATATATATATATATATATATATAAAATATATTATATATATATATATATACGATGTTGTGTACTTATAATACCCATGTATCAAATTGATCTGGGTGAGGTTCCCGACCTCCCATAGGGGGAAGGGAGGTACTTTTAAATCTTCTTTTGCCCCTTTTCCTCAAGTCCTTTTAATTTTCAGTGCTTCCTCTTTTCCGATTTTATGCGGATTTCCGCATTTTTAATGATCCGTGAAAAATCCGCTTTTGTCAAAAACGAAGAGTAATATCCGCGGAAAATTTCAAGAAAATTTTTTTATTGGAGTGCTTAACAAAAATCATAATTTTGATGCCAAAGTGGCTCCAAATGGCTCTAAATGCATGTCAATTTTTAAAATTTTCAGAGGGAGCATGTCCCCGGACATCCCCCCCCCCCCTCTCCTTCGGGGGGGGGGGGGCTTCTAAAAAAAATCCCCCTTTTTGAGAATTTCTTGGAGGAAGCACTGAATTTTACCTAAATGTGTTACAAGCCTGTAAAAACCTTTATAATTATAACATAAAACAAACCTCAAATTGATCTTTTATTTTGTTTGTTTCAACTATATTGTATTTATGTGTTGTTTACAACAACAAAAACACACAAAACAATAGGGTATTTAAAGGTCTTTTGACCTATGCCTATGTAACTCTTGATGATTGTGATATGATATTATTTATTATGCTAGATTAGCAGTTGGATGAGAAATTCTATTTCTCCCATAGTGGGCAGGGAGGTACATACTGTGTCTTCTATCCCCTTATATCTGTTTTCCAACATGCTTTCTGTCTTTGTCTCGGAATGAGATTACTTGGTTTTATCCTGGCCCTGGCCGGAGTCCTAGCTGGGAGGGAAACGGTCAAATGCATAGTTATTGTTTTGGGAGATGATATTTTTTTCCTTGTAAATCATCTCTCTGTTATGTATTCTTATATATGTTATTTTAAATGTATAATGTAAGCATTTGAGTGTGTTCCTCTTTGTTGGATTTTGTGCTTGTGTCCGGATGAGACTTATAGGTGATCTCAAACTAAGTACATTGATGGTATGCTCTTGGAATCTACATCTGATCCCTATTTGTTCCCAGTTCCCCTTTGTCTTACTTTTTCTTGGATGCTTTAATTGTAATTCTAAAACTTGTTACTATCCCATTTTCTTCCTTTTTACTGGCGCTGATATAACCTAAATGTGTTGCAAGCGCCGTAAAACCCTTAAAAACAAAAAAAAAAAAACAACAGAAATTCTATTTATCGTTGTTAGTAAATCTTCTTTGTTTCATCTTGTATATTTATCTAGTCTACAGATGCACTTTATTTACTATTATTACTGTGATACTTATCTCAACTCACAATATTATTATCAATATACATTATATTATTTACATTTTATATTACGTGAGCTAAGATCTGATTACTCAAGTATGTATATATATATATATATATATATATATATATATATATATATATATATATATATATTTATATATACACGGCCTTTTTCAAAAAACTGCCAAATTCCTGTCCTGTGACGATAATTGGCTCTTTGACATATTTGATGCATATATTGTTAGCAAATACTTGCTTACACACTCTCACTACACATTACTAACTTGTATGAAACATAAAAAACAAAAATCGAGAGAGATTCTGGATAGATATGACGTATTGTATTGACGGGGGTAGAGGAATATACCCTGTCCTTTTTTTTTGCATGATGGTCAGAAGTCGAATTCTTAACAAAATGGAGTGTCTTGTTGTATACAACTATGAATGCAGCTCATGCAAATTGCCATCTTCTAACATCATCATAAAAGTTTGTAACAATCAGACTTTTTAAAAAATTATTATATATTACTAAAGTTTGTCCCCAAGGTGGTCACTCATTCCTGTAACGGCAGTGAAAATTAACCAATTAAAATCCTCTAAACAATAGAAGTGCAACTAACAATGTTTTATCGCCGTAGATACCTCTTTTCCATCATGGCCGAAACTACAAACACATGGTTTTTTCATTCAGTGTGATTTCCAGATCAAAACCGCTTCAAGAATGGTGAGTACTGTTCAACATTAGACCATGGCCCTCATTCCTGTTACCAGGGCTTGTTATTTAAATTAGAAATTGAATCAAAAATAGAAAGTATCAGTTTATAGCTTTTTTAAGGCTCTAAATAATAGTCATACTTTAATGTTGAAGTAAAGCATATTTTAGGGATAGTATGAATCGAAGCGAGATAAACTCATCCCTGTTACACTCATTCCTGTTACACCTTGTTTTGTAACAGGAATGAGGGATGTAACAGGAATGAGGAAAACATAGCAGGAATGAGTAACAGGAATGAGGAATGTGAACTTTCATAAAATGAAACACATGTTTTATTGTAACTAAGTCCTTTGGAGCATAATGGCCCATAGAATCGGAGCTTATCCCTGTTTCTGTAGCATGAAACAGACATTTAATTTATGAATACGACATTGGTCTATAGCAAATTACATTCCCTAGCAGCACTGGTGCCATAATATACACCTGGGTGAAGCAAAGTGAAGCAACCAGAATTAATTTCCGTGATTAAGGAAACCACTCATGGTTGTGGAGATTTTCGAACCTGTTACCTCCAAGTCGGGAGTCCCTTTCGGTAACCACTCGGCCACGGCGCCTCCACATGGTTACCATTAAAAACAATTTTTATTGTATACATTTTCATTTCTTCCATTGCTGAAAGACTATTTTTAGTGCAAAGTTACCTTGCCAATACCAAATGCCTAATGTCCAAGCATAGTTTGCTGCCTGTTAGGCTCAGATACATTTTAGATGATTACTATGATTTTAACGTCCCGGTATCAATTGTACAAATGTGACATTGTATCACATAATAGTCTTCTTTGTTTCTTGACTTTAATTCTTGTTACACCTTGTTTTGTAACAGGACTGAAGGTGGCGAAACGGAACTTGATATTATTGTTCATTTTCAAGGGTCATAGCTTTGTTGTAACGATTGTTTTATTTTGTTTTCTTCATAAAGGCCAAAAAATGCCATGACGTCAGCCGAGACCAACGACTTTACCGTCAAAGACGAGATGGAGTTCCTATTCGACGTGCTGTTTGTCTTAAAAAAGAACAAGACAAATACCAGAGCGACAAATCGAGTGGAAATAAAAAGTCCATAAAAGATAAGACACCAAGAGAACAACGCAAACAGAGAAAGAATTGGATAAAAAATTATCACACACACACTACAAACATACACACTACAAACATACACACTACAAACTGGAAACAGCAAAATCTTGATCTGAGTTACACTCCATCCTCACACTCAAAATCTCCACTCCAGTATGTCTCTCGTCAAAGATATCAAGCTACTAAAAACAGGCTGTTCTCCTCTCTTTCTCATTCGAAAAAGAAATCCAAAAAGTACAAAAAGCGCTTGGACAGGTCATTAAAAAAACACAAACTTCCGTTGACACCCCGATCAAAAACTAGAAAACTTTTGAAAGATAGCAGAAAAAATAACAAGAAAGGTGGCAAAAATTCTGTGAAAAGAACATTACAATATCATTTTGCACTCCTATGAAACATCGAACATTTGAGGAACAGGAGGCACATGTACAAATCCGTGAAACATTTGGCAGCTGGTATGACTCTCAAAAATATAAACTCTTGGAAAATTTTGGAAACGACGTCAAATGCCTCGAAAATTTCCAGATCTTGTCAAACAAATGGTACGAGATTTTTTCCTGAAAGGTGACACTTCTAAATTAGCTCCAGGAAAGAAAACACAATAACAAGAAATAAAGTAAAGAAATAAAGAAGACTATTATGTGATACAATCTCATATTTGTACAAGTGATATATCTCTTGAAACCCATATGTGTCATTTTCTTCATTCTACCGACTTAAGCCATTTTGGGTTGTTACTCCAAGAAAAAGGGACAGAGAAACATGTGCATGTAAAAAATGTGAAAACATTAATATGGTTGCTTCAGCGCTTTGGAGGAAAGGAGTCAAGAATGTTCAAAAATGTTGTTGGTCACATCAATTAAATTTCATTCATTTCTACAAAGTGATTTGAGGCAACATGTTTTCAAAGGTAATGATGGAGACATGCCTGAAGTTGCACCGGTTGACTGAAACAGTGACTCAAGTGATGAACATGACCAAGATGGCATAGACATTAAGGTGATGCCGACTAAAATCGATTACAATGGTTTTATCAAAGATTGAATGAATGGAAATCATTTGATGAAGTGGTTGATGAATGTGAAAATCAAGCATTACGTGTTTGTGAAATAGTTGGGGCTAGCAGAAGTGTAATCAAAACTCGCATTGGTATTGACAACAGGTTTACACATTTCATTCCAAATGATATACCTAGATTTCTTTGTGATGGGAAACGGTTATTTTCAGTCAAGCTGAGGGCCAATGGGGATTGCCTGCCTGCCTGTGGTGCAGTGTATGCATTTGGCAAAGACACACAAACAGAGGACATACGAATAATATTGATACAAGAGCTGGCTTTACGCAAGGACCATTATTTAATCTGTCAGATTCAAACCTTACTTCACTCAATGACAACATCCAGACAGTTGTTGATTTTTTGTCACAAACTTTGACCTTTATATTCCCGATGTTCACATAAGTGATAAAGATACCCTGGAAGAGATGTTCAAACTGGACGTTATGTCATTAAGTAAACCAAAATCATACATGGGTATGTGGCAGCTTCTTGCTCTTTCTAGTGTTTTAAAAATGCCTCTTTTGTCTGTTTATCCAAACATTCCGAACTGCCACAAAAGAGTTATCTTGAGTCAATTGATTCAACCTAGAGTTAAGTTAACAAACAATGTTGGTGCTCTTTAGTGGGTCTCTACTGACATAAGCCCCAAATCAATGTATTGGCGCCCTAACCATTTTGTTCCCCTTCTGAGTTTCAATCACTAAGCGTATTGAATTTATAATCCTTTCGAATAAATATGTTGTAATTACTCATTCCTGTAACAGAAAACTCATTCCTGTTACGTCCACTCATTCCTGTTACACAAACTCATTCCTGTTGAGAATGACTTTTTCAATTTTTTTCATGATAAATATAAATACTTGAAAGAAAATATTATTTGTGGTGGTTTAACACTTATATACCTAGACTATGGTAAAAAAAAAAAATTATTTTTATCATTTTCCTATAATTTTTTGGAGATGATGATTGCTCAAATAATATCCTTTGTTTTAAAAAACTGATTTCTGAATGCCTTTTGTAAAACAATAAATGCCATTTTATTGTCAGAATTAGTATCAATGCTCTGTGTTTATTGTTTTTCAATGTTTTATTTCAATAATTGTCCAAAAATGTGTTAACTTATGTAATGTGACATACTTTTATAAGCGTAACAGGAATGAGTCGCATGTGGATCGTGATTCACAAATACTTGAATAAGTGACCACTGGAAACTCATTAAGCCCTGTTATTACAATTTTATGTCGCATACATATCACAGAAAGCATACACAAAATAATGAGTATGTTGGAAATACTTGACTTTTTAAAAATTTGAAGACTCGAATTTGGCGTTTTTTTGAAAACGGCCGAATAAATAATATTATATATATATATATAATATATATATATATATATATATATATATTTATGAGTGTTTGTGGGTACTCCTAGGTACGAAAATGCTCGATAATGATGGTTAGAGCTAATATAACATATAAATGGGATCACTCACTTATATGTGGCCAAAACATATGTTTCTGTGGCTTTCATCCACGTCGTCAGTTGGCATAATGTCCGCAGATTTTGCGGACAATATGCCAACTGACGACGGGGATGAAAGTCACAGAAACATATGTTTTGGCCACATATAAGTGAGTGATCCCCTTTATATTTTATTTATATATATGGGTTGTTTTTTTTTGGTTATTTTAAATAAGATTCTGTCCTTTTGCAACGGCACTATAATATCCCGTCACCTAGGCACCTAGAGCGGGTGGTTGGATGGGAGCATCACCCTTGAATCATATACCTATGATGTTCGCATGGGTGTACGATCCGATAGTCATGTCGTTTCTTCTTCTCTTTACTAGCCTATCCTGATTCTTTGGTTTGTGATTGTATTTTTGACAGGGGATATTTTTTTCTGTAAATCTTCTGCCTGTTTGTTCTTGGTTATTTATAATTTAGCTTATGATATCTTTAGGTTATGATTTTGATTTACATTTGTACTATTTTTGTTAGATTGCTTGTTTTTTTGTTTCAGCGGTCTCTCATATAACCTCAATTGTGTTGGAAGAGACCTAAAACAACAAACAAACAAAAAATAGGCACCTAGACATTCCACGAAGGAATATATGTGTGTAAGGGGAGGGGGGAGGGGCGGGGGGGTCCAGTGGCTAAGGCATTGCACTGTAGTCCAAAAATTCCCCGGTTCGAGCCCAACTTCAGGCACTTATATTCTTTTTTTTCCTTGGGCAAGATTATTATTAACCCCCAATTTGCTCATCAGCTGTTTGTTTGATGGATTCTATTTATTCATTCATGGAATGCCTAGGCGATGGCATCTGGCAATGTTTCTGGGAAGGATGAATTTTTATTTCTTTTCTTTGTCCTGGAATGATACCAGGCATTGGATTTTGCCCAAGCAGACGTTAGATGTTGCTGGCCTCTCGTAGTGGGCAAGGAGGCACTTTTTGCGTCTTCTATCCTCCTATATTATCAGTTTTCCAACATGCTTTCTGTCTTTATCTTGGAATGAGATTACTTGTTTTTTTCTGGTTGGGGTTCCTTACCTCTTATAGTGGGCAGGGAGGCACTTGTTGCGTCTTCTATCCCCCTATATTATCAGTTTTCCAACTTGCTTTCTGTCTTTATCTTGGAATGAGATTACTTGGTTTTGTCCTGGCCCTGGTCGGATACCTTGGCTGGGAGGGAAACAGTCAAATGTATAGTTAGAGTATTGTGAGATGATATTTTTTGTATTGTAAATCATCTCTCTGTTATTCACTGTATTATTTTTTTTCTAACAAAGGATATCAAATGTTGTTAGATTGTAGAATATATTTTTGTAAAAGGGAGGCTAGCAACTGTTGTTAGATGTTGGATTTTTTTTTTTGATTTTTTTTAATTTTAAGGGAGGCTATCATTATGGATTTTGGAGAATGTAAACTGTCAAATATAGCTATGTTTCTGAATTGAATTTTAAAAACAACATGTTTATATATATATATGGTGCTCAACATCGTTTTATACAATGCTCTTGGCGACTTTTGATATTCATATCTCTGGGTGGGGTTCCTGTTTTCCAATTTGCTTTCTGTCTTTGTCTTGGAATGAGGTTGCTTTGTTTTATCCCGCTTTGGTCGGAGTCCTGGCTGGGAGGGAAACAGTCAAATGCATAGTTATTGTTTTGGGAGATGATATTTTTATCCTAGTAAATCATGTCACTGTTATTGTTATGTATTATTATATTTGTTATTTTGAATGGATAATGTAAGCATTTGAGTGTATTCCTCTTTGTTGGATTTTGTTCTATCCCATTTTCTTCCTTTTTACTGGCGCTGATATAACCTAAATGTGTTACAAGTGCTGTAAAACCCTTAAATGCAAACAAACCAAACATACTCTTTATTGTTGATATGAAATGATTTTATTCCAGCAGTTGTCTAGTCTATGATCCAACATTCCATTAAGACGTTGTGCCTATCTTTACTATGATTAGAATTGTGATTAATACAATGTGTATTATATCATGAGTCTTTGAGCACAGGATCTCAACCAAAGCTATAAATGTTGTTTACACATGGGGTACCAACAGTCCTCTTTACACAGGAGTCTGATTGGTGTTTTATGGGGTCCGATAGCTCAGTTGGTAGAGCACTCGCTTCACACGCAAAGGGATCAAGATCGATTCTGGGTGCAGTCGAGATATATTTCCTGACCCCCTCTTGTCCACCTAGCAGTGATTGGGTAGCTGGGTCTGTTAGATCTGGTGGAAAGAACTTTGCGATAGACTATAGTAGCGAGTTATCCAAAGGATATAGAAACCGGGATAAACTCCAGCTACATGGCCCAATGGCTCCAAAGAACTAATTTTTTACTGTTCTACTTATTGTTGTTATAATAGCATTATGTTGTTTGATATAAAATCATTTTATTCGTGTAGTTTTCTAATTATGATTCAACATTCCATTGCGGGTGGTTGGATGGGAGCATCACCCTTGAATCATATACCTATGATGTTCGCATGGGTGTACGATCCGATAGTGATGTCGTTTCTTCTTCTCTTTACTAGCCTATCCTGCTTCTTTGGTTTGTGATTGTATTTTTGACAGGGGATATTTTTTTTTCCTGTAAATCCTCTGCCTGTTTGTTCTTGGTTATTTATAATTTAGCTTATGATATCTTTAGGTTATGATTTTGATTGACATTTGTACTATTTTTGTTGGATTTCTTGTTTTTTTTGTTTCAGCAGTCTCTCATATAACCTCAATTGTGTTGGAAGAGACCTAAAGCAACAAACAAACAAACAAACAAAAAAACAACATTCCATTTTGCTATTATTGTGCCTATTCTTATTATTATTATTATTATTATTATTATTATTATTATTATTATTATTATTATTATTATTATTATTATTATTATTATTATTATTATTATTATTATTATTATTATTGTAACACTTTGATATTATACACAACCTCCCATAGTGGGAAGGGAGGTACTTATTGTGTCTTCTATCCCCCTATGTCTGTTTTCCAACTTGCATTCTGTCTTTGTCTTGGAATGAGATTGCTTGGTTTTGTTCTGGCTGGGAGGGAAACAGTCAAATGCATAGTTATTGTTTTGGGAGATGATATTTTTTTCCTTGTAAATCATCTCTCTGTTATGTATTATTATATTTGTTTAATTTATAATGTGAGCATTTGAGTGTATTCCTCTTAGTGGGAGCCATGTTGTGTCAAGATGAAACTATTGGTGATCTCAAACTAAGTACATTGATGGTATGCTCTTGGAATCTACATCTGATCCCTATTTGTTCCCAGTTCCCCTTTGTCTTACTTTTTCTTGGATGCTTTAATTGTAATTCTAGAACTTTTTACTATCCCATTTTCTTCCTTTTTACCGGCGCTGATACAACCTAAATGTGTTGCAAGCGCCGTAAAACCCTTAAAAACAAAACAAAACAAACAACATTCCATTTTGCCTATTATTATTATTATTATTATTATTATTATTATTATTATTATTATTATTATTATTATTATTATTATTATTATTATTGTTATTGTTATTATTATTATTATTTATTATTATTATTATTATTGTATTTATTATTATTATTATTATTATTATTATTATTATTATTATTATTATTGTTATTGTTATTGTTATTGTTATTATTATTATATTATTATTATTATTATTATTATTATTATTATTATTATTATTGTTATTGTTATTGTTATTGTTATTGTTATTATTATTATTGTTATTATTATTATTATTATTATTATTATTATTATTATTATTATTATTATTATTATTATTGTAATACTTTGATATTATACACAACCTCCCATAGTGGGCAGGGAAGTACATACTGTGTCTTCTATCCCCCTATATCTGTTTTCCAACATGCTTTCTGTCTTTGTCTTGGAATGAGATTACTTGGTTTTGTCCTGGCCCTGGCTGGGAGGGAAACAGTCAAATGTATATATAGTTAGTTTTGGGAGATGATATTTTTTTCCATGTAAATCATCTCTCTGTTATGCACTGTATTAT